>NC_135804.1:119849584-120157550 GCF_964213995.1 Mustelus asterias | reverse complement strand
TAAAATCTATTTCTTTGAAAAATAGGGTAGTCCTTGAAACCGCTCTGAGTAACTGCTTAGTGAGTAGCAATTTCATCTCTTCGATTTAAGGTGGTAGCTCTCACACACAGATACAATGAGAGAAGGGGAATCAGCGTCTGTATAATGCAGTCGCCAGCAGTAATGCCAAGTGGTCTTGAGATTACATTCTAGCTTGATAAATAACGTTAGCTTTGGATTATCGTAAGTAAAGGATGATGGGGAAAACCTATTTCATAGTGTAAACTGTGTAGCGTGCATTTATCTATTTGATGTAAATAATATCATTTGTTGCTTTGAAGCCTGTGTCCAATTCACTACAAGTGCTGATCCAATCTACTCTCCGTATAGTGTGAGGATTAATCTGTTGGGACATGATACATAACAATAGCCAGCATACAGAATAAAGATGCTCTCTGATGACTTATGGGTTATATGATTATTTATCGAGAGAATGCAAAAAAAAAGTTTGCACCCAAAATCTCCAAGAACTTGAAGTCAGCTTATTACAGTTACTGGTGATACTAAACCTCACACGCAAGGCAAACTCGCCCCTTCTTTTGCTATTTATGGCGGCTCTATTTCTGATATGAAGGCTCCTGAGTAATTACACGAACATCCATACAGCACACTTAATACCGCCAGCTTAAAATGCATCGAGCGGTTGGAAAATGAATTGATTGAAAGCAACTTCCAGCTTACGTAGCCTCCACTTCTCCATCACTATAGTTTCTTCTCTCTAATTGCAGTAGTGTTGGGCATCTATATGTGTCAGGCAACCAGCTGATCAGAAAGAAAAATCACGTTTGGCATGTTGGGTAGGGAAGGGAGCATAGTTGGAAATTCAAATGGAGCATGAGGCTAAAAGCGTGGAGATTACACCGAATGGGCCGCGAGGACTTTGCAGAAATAAAGTCGTGGGTCAGCACATGTTGCAGTTTTCTTTGGGCATCTCTTACTTTTGAAACACAGTTAAGTAATCAAACAGTACATAAAAAATTCATTTATTAAGTGCAGTCATAGACCCAATGTATCTCAATTAGGAATAACACTTCAAAACAGCTCCTAGGCATGGCACAAATTAACAGGCTGAACAATGCCTGCTGGTCGATGAAACATGGCCTGTTTAGATCACTTTACTGGAAAGCAGCCAAGGGATTTTAACAAACTTCTGATGTTATTTGTTGATTGCAGCACTGGCAAATAACATTTGACTGGACGATTTTTCCAAGCATCCTGTGGCCAGAGGCTGCATGCTGAAGTAGAGCATTGAGGTGCAAAACGTGTTGGTAGCAAAGCGTGGTGATGCATATCCAACACAAAGAGATTCTAGTAGCAGGGCAGATCTTGGATCTAGTCACACTCGCAGCGAGGATTGTGTAGCACTCGCAGGGCGAACCATGTAACACTCACAGCGAGGATCTTATAGTGCACACAGAGAGTTGTTGCTGGCAACCATGAGATAAATGCACAAAATTTACGAAGTTATTCGCAAATTATTTTTTGTGTGTTTTATTGTAAATTATTTTTTCAGGCATATTGTAGCATGTGGTGCAAACAGCATCTGAACCACTAAAAGACATGGACCTGTAATTTGCAGTATTAATAACGGCGAGGCTATATGTGCTCCTTAAATGCATGGGTCTAAAAGGTTGCTGTCTAAGAGATGCTGCTCTTTCACAGTTCTTGCAAATGGAATCAGCATAGAAATCATTTAATCACAGCCTTTTGGTTGATAGAATTCTGCATTGTTTCCATTATCATACTTCTTGATTTTACGTGAATGGCTTCGCTCTAATTTTAAATTTGTCTCCTTGTTCTATATTTCCCCCAGAAGAGAAATTACCTAACATGTAATTACCCAATCACATTGTAAATATCTCAATTAAATCACTCTCAATCTTCTAAATTCAAGGGAATGCATACTGGTCCACAGAATTTAATCTTTTAAAACCTGGTAGCATTTGTTGTGTTGTAATCCTCCGTCCTGCAAACTTCACTTCACCAAGGCAATATCCTTTGCAGAGTGCAGTGCCCAAATTTGAATCAGTACTCCAGAAGGAATTTGACCAAGACTATTTTCACCAAAAGTGAGGTTTCATGGCGCAGTGGGTAGCGTCCCTGCCGCCAAGTCAGAAGCTACAGTCCTGAATTCCATTCTGGAACTTCATGGTGAAGAAGGTGTATTCATAACGCAATCAGACAGGTTGGCTATCAACCTACAAATCCTTTCAACATCTGTTAATGGCATAGCTGGTCAGCCATGTGATGGAAGGAAAGTTAGAGCTTTTACTCTCCAGATTATGGCATGTAAAGGTGCATGTTACCACAGAAACCTGAATAAACTGTGACACACCACTTTACAAATGGGATGTCTCTGGTCGAGTCCCAGAAATCCTGAAGGGGGAGGGAGAGGAGCCCAAGGTCGTGATGCATATAGGTACTGCTGACATAGGTAGGAAGAGGGAAGGGGTCATGAAAAGAGAATATAGGGAGTTGGGTAGACAGCTGAGAAAGAGGAATGCAAAGGTAGTAATCTCGGGATTGCTGCCTGTGCCGCGGGAGAGTGAGAACAGGGTGGAATATCCCTAGGGCTAGGGGTTTGGATGGAGAGGAGTTTGTTAGGTGTGTCCAGGAGAGTTTCCTGACACAGTATGTGGATAAGCCTACTAGAGGAGAGGCTGTTCTTGATCTGGTGCTGGCTAATGAACCTGGACAGGTGGAGGATCTCTCGGTGGGTGAGCATCTTGGGGATAGCGATCATAATTCTATCTCCTTCACGATAGCATTGGAAAGAGATAGGGTCAGGCAGGCTAGGAAAGTGTTTCTCTGGAGTAAAGGGAAATACAGTGTCATCAGGGAGGAAATTAGACGGGTAAATTGGAAGGAGGCATTCTTGGGGAAAAGTACCGAAGGAAAGTGGAGGATTTTCAAGGAATGTTTGTCTGGAGCTCTGCATGACAACGTTCCGATGAGACAGGGGGGTGTTGGTAGGGTACGGGAACCGTGGTGCACGAAGGTTGTGATGAACCTGGTGAATAAGAAAAGAGAGGCGTACAGAAGGTTCAGAGAGCTAGGAGGTGTTAAGGATTTAGAGGAGTATACGCGATGTAGGAAGGAGCTTAAGAAGGAAATTAGGAGAGCGAGAAGGGGTCATGAGAAGACCTTGGCGGGTAAGATTAAGGAGAATCCCAAGGCTTTCTACAAATATGTCAAGAGTAAAAGGATGAGATGTGAAGGCATAGGACCCTTAAAAGGTGAAGGGGGAAAAGTTTGTGCGGAACCGTTAGAAATGGCGGAGCTGCTTAATGAATACTTTACCTCGGTATTCACGGTGGAAAGGGATCTGGGTGGTTGTACTGCTGGATTGCGGAGGACAGAAAGGATCGAGCATGTGGACATAAAGAAAGAGGATGTGTTGGAACTATTGAATGGCATCAAGGTTGGTAAGTCGCCGGGACCGGATGGGATGTACCCCAGGTTACTGTGGGAGGCGAGGGAGGAGATTGCGGAGCCTTTGGCGATGATCTTTGCATCGTCGATGGAGACGGGAGAGGTTCCGGAGGATTGGAGGATTGCGGATGTGGTCCCTATATTCAAGAAAGGGAACAGGGACAGCCCGGGAAATTACCGACCGGTGAGTCTAACCTCAGTGGTTGGTAAGTTGATGGAGAGGATCCTGAGAGACAGGATTTATGATCATCTAGAGAAGTTTAGTATGATCAAAAGTAGTCAGCACGGCTTTGTCAGGGGCAGGTCGTGCCTTACGAGCCTGGTTGAGTTCTTTGAAAATGTGACCAAGCACATTGACGAAGGAAGAGCGGTGGATGTGGTCTATATGGACTTCAGCAAAGCGTTCGATAAGGTCCCCCATGCAAGACTTCTTGAGAAAGTGAGAGGGCATGGGATCCAAGGGGCTGTTGCCTTGTGGATCCAGAACTGGCTTGCCTGCAGAAGGCAGAGAGTGGCTGTGGAGGGGTCTTTCTCTGCATGGAGGTCAGTGACCAGTGGAGTGCCCCAGGGATCTGTTCTGGGACCCTTGCTGTTTGTCATTTTCATAAATGACCTGGATGAGGAAGTGGAGGGATGGGTTGGTAAGTTTGCTGACGACACCAAGGTAGGTGGTGTTGTGGATAGTTTGGAGGGATGTCAGAAGTTGCAGCGAGACATAGATAGAATGCAAGACTGGGCGGAGAAGTGGCAGATGGACTTCAACCCGGATAAGTGTGTAGTGATCCATTTTGGCAGATCCAATGGGATGGAGCAGCAGTATAAAATGAAGGGTACCATTCTTAGCAGTGCAGAGGATCAGAAGGACCTTGGGGTCCGGGTCCATAGGACTCTTAAATCGGCCTCGCAGGTGGAGGATGCGGTCAAGAAGGCGTATGGCGTACTAGCCTTCATTAATCGAGGGATTGAGTTTAGGAGTCGGGAGATAATGCTGCAGCTTTATAGGACCCTGGTTAGACCCCACTTGGAGTACTGCGCGCAGTTCTGGTCACCTCATTACAGGAAAGATGTTGAAGCCATTGAAAGGGTGCAGAGGAGATTTACAAGGATGTTGCCTGGATTGGGGGGCATGCCTTATGAGGATAGGTTGAGGGAGCTTGGTCTCTTCTCCCTGGAGAGACGAAGGATGAGAGGTGACCTGATAGAGGTTTACAAGATGTTGAGGGGTCTGGATAGGGTGGACTCTCAGAGGCTATTTCCAAGGGCTGAAATGGTTGCTACGAGAGGACACAGGTTTAAGGTGCTGGGGGGTAGGTACAGGGGGGATGTCAGGGGTAAGTTTTTCACTCAGAGGGTGGTGGGTGAGTGGAATCGGCTGACGTCGGTGGTGGTGGAGGCAAACTCGTTGGGGTCTTTTAAGAGACTTCTGGATGAGTACATGGGATTTAATGGGATTGAGGGCTATAGATAGGCCTAGAGGTGGGGATGTGATCGGCGCAACTTGTGGGCCGAAGGGCCTGTTTGTGCTGTGGCTTTCTATGTTCTATGTTCTAAATGAAGCGTCATTTCCTTCCATTGTATTCAGCCCTTGAGAGAAATGTTGACATTTGTTTAATTATTGTGCATGTGCACTGTATTTAATGATTTGTGTACCTGAGATTAAATCCCTTTGCTCCTCCCAGGCTCTTCATCCCTCATTATTCATAGAATCATAGAATCCTACAGTGCAGAAGGAGGCCATTCGGCCCATCGAGTCTGCACCGACCACAATCCCACCCATGCCCTATCCCCATAACCCCATGCATTTACCCTAGCTAGCCCCCCTGACACTAAGGGACAATTTAGCATGGCCAATCCACCTAACCCGCACATCTTTAGACTGTGGGGAGGAAACTGGAACATCTGGAGGAAACCTACACAGACACGGGGAGAATGTGCAAACTCCACAAAGACAGTGATCCAAGCCAGGATTCGAATCCAGGACCCTGGCACTGTGAGTCAGCAGTGCTAACCACTGTGTCACCATGCAGCCCTACCAAGAACTACTATCATTCAGAAAATATTCTGATTTGTCTTTCTTTGACCTTAAATGACTTTGCACTTTTCATATTGATCTGTCACTTTGACCAGTCTATGCCCCTCTGTAACCTGCCGCTCCCACCGACACAATTTACCCTGTCTCCGAGCTGACTGTCAACTGCAAAAATAGAAACGCCCCTCTACTCTTTTGTTCAAGTCAATATTTAGTATCATAAAAACCTGAAGAACCCCATGGCCAGAATTTGGTTTGACTGATGAAGGGGCTCACCCAATGGTCAGAAACCTAGCAGGAACCCCTCTCAGTTCTGTGGGAAGGTCTGACAGAAGCAAATGTCCTTCAGGCACTTAAATGGCCACCTTCAGGCCTTCCGCCGTGATTGAGTTTCCACCAGCAAAGTCCCATCTGCTGAGAACTGCTATCCAATGAGAGGTCAACAGCTCCTCATGCTGCCATGCTGGGAGTGGTGCTACTATCAAGCAATGCACTCACCCAGATGTCCAGGGTCAGTGTGAGATCCCAGGCAAAAGGTGAGTGATGGCAAGATGGGGATGTGTGGTGGAGGTGGTTGAATGGATCAAAGCCAGTCATGAAGTATGAAACAAGACTCAGATATTTTCGTTAATAGTTGGGTTATTCATGGTGCAGCATTAGAGATCTCTGCTTGCTAACTACCAACTCAGTGTCCAAGTTGATTCTGTTTATAGTGTTTTGAGTAAACCAATGGAACAAAAATAAGCCAATTAATAAATGAACTTATTAAATTGACAATCCTTGAAAGGGGCAAAAATACTATAAGAACTTTTATGAGGGGGCAGATAGTCCTGCAGTTTAACATCACATTTGATGGACAGCACCTTCAACAGGACTAACACCAGAGTGTTTGACTAGTCTATAGCCGTCAGGAGTGGGATATGAGCCCTTAACCTCTTGTCACAAAGCTGTGATGCTACCAACTGAGCCACAGTTAGATGTAAAGCCTATTTGCACCTGGTATTCCTTGACATTTTCCCATCCAAGCACTATCCAGGTCTGAGTCTGCTTTGCCTCTGACAACATACAAAATCAAGCATTTTTTAGACTAGTATGACCGTAGGCCTGACTCCCTTTATACTTTGTTTTTAAGAAAACAAGAATTAATAAACCAAGCAAAAATGACAGGGGTGACAGTTCCTGCTGGGACACTGTAACTGAAATAACATGTCAAAAGGAAACTTAACTAACTAAATCAAAATGTCATTCCTGGGGATGATGATGCACCCCAGCCTCCACAAAGCCTACTAGTCACAAAAGGCCTGACATATGCTGGTGGACTCCATGTGCTCCCTCTCCAAGGCCACACAGCTGTGAATGGAGAGGGGTAGGCAGTCAAGTCATACGGTGCCCTCCTCTGCCCGCTTCCTGGACCTGTTAATGTCCACCTTGACCAGGCCCAGGAGCAGATTCACAAGGAGGTCCTTCTTTCCTCCCTGCCCACCTCTCCCCCCGCCCCCCCCTCCCCCCCGACACACACACACACACACACACCGGATGACTGAAGATAAGGATGGTGGGGCTGAACTGAAACCAATAGTTGAGAAGCAGCCCCTTCAAATAATTAAAAAGGGGCTGCTCCCATGGGTAGTCGATATAAATGCGAAATACAGACTCCCCTAGGCCACAGAAAAGACATGCGGCCTAGGAGTCTGTGAACCACCATAACCTATGGTTGCATTGACACCAAGGCATGTCCTGATGATGGAGGAGGGCAAGAAAGTGAAGGGTGTGCGGTAGCAAGTCTCTCAGGAAAACCCAAACTGACTCTCTTAAATGTATTCTTAGTCCTTAAACAAACCATTCCTATTGTAGGTGTTGTAGGAGATGGAAGGTGGTGGTGGTTGGGGTTGCAGAGGTGTTGTCTTCACAGGGAGACTGAAGCAGGGTCTCTTGTGTAGTTCCTGCCACAATGGCATTAAATCCAGCCCTACTTATGATTCTCCATGAATTAAAGAATCCTACATCCCTAGTCTTTGCCCCACCAATTATGAACCAAGCCATGATGCGTTGATTTGAAATTAAGGACTAAATTGTTCTTCAGTTCTTTGTTGGCATCGAGAAAGTGGACAGAGAGTGAAAATGCAGGACATGACTAGCTTGACAACGAATGCAGAGCCCTCCAGCACTACACTGCAATCTTCAGTTTATGAGCATTCAGCATTAGAACATTTTAGTACAATTTGTGGATCAAGATCTAAATGATAAGATCTTTGCCTGGACAGGTTTAGTTGTGGAATATTAGCTCACAGCCTCTACCTTCTCCTTCTTTAGTCTGTCAACTGAAATATCAGAATTATTTTTCAAGGCAGAGGTAAAATTTCCATGATTATGATGTGAGACTGGTATTACATTGCTGTAATTTATTATTGGAGACGCGCTGGCAAGTGCTTTATACATGTAAATATTTTGCTTTCTTAGGCATCTTGAAGGGTTTATTGGTGTACCTTAGTTTGATATATTGATTCCTTCCTTTCCATTACAGGATATATGCAGCGAAAAACCAGATTTAGTCAGAGAATATCGTTCAGCTCATTTTGATACATAACTAGATGTTATTCTGAGTGGGTTATCCAAGGGACTAAACCATTCAATTCAAAAGATGTTGTGCACTTTATCTGAATACAAGTTCCTGTGGCAGCATTTTTGAGTTAAACAGATGGATTTATAAATTTACTTAGCACCAGTTATTTAAAAAATCCTCGTCCTGCCTTGTAACATTGAATAGTTTGCCTGAAGAAGTCAGGTTGAAATGTTTAGACCAGAAAATCTGTGGGTAGTCAGGATAATTGCCACACAAATTTAACACCAAAATTTAACACTTACGTTGCAGCTTAAAATTCGTAGGGGTAATTCTCCCAAAAATTTCCAGGTGCTGAATTCGCGGGAAAACGGGTGTAAATCACGATTGTTTTTTTCAATGGGAATTCAGACTCGAATCTCTCACACTCTGAGGTCACAATCATGAATATCATTAGATATTAAAAATCAAAAGTTTTATTTTTAGCAGTAGCTTAGTGGAAGATTTATAATTGGGTAATCTAGTCATATAAACTTATTAAACATGGTTTTCTCGACCCCTGCTGCTATCGGTGCCTAATTCAAAAAGCAGACTTTCCATTTAAGATTTCGATTAATTAGAGGCGTTTTATCCTCCAGCTGAGTGCTCCATTTAGTGCTTGTCCATCTCTCAGTCTTTAAAGTAGCTGAGCAAAATGGGTGTCGTGCTATTAGTGGGAGGTACAACCTCCAGTGAGGAGGAGAGGAGTGAGAGGAATATCGGGAGGTCCGGGATGCACTGACACCACACCCAGGGGATAATGAAGCTGTCATGCACATCCAGTAGAAGTTTAGAATTGTCTTATGCAGCCTTTAGGCAGAGACTGAGCCTAATGTTAGAAACTTGATAGGCTGAGCCTTCTCTTGCATTAAAAGCCACAGTCACATCACTCTGTGGCATGCTCTCAGTGGAGATCTCCAACTGCGTAGTGGAACACCTGATGTCTGTCACACTATATCTCACTGCCGTATTCAACTTCTTCATTACAAGCTTCCTTCAGCCACTATGGGGAGACCTCAGTGGTATTAGCAGCATGCAATAAAACACTACGCATCAAGGTCTTCAGGACTGTTATGTTTCGAAGATTAGCGAATTACACCTTCTTGAAACTGGACATGCAGAGTCAAGTGGATTGAGCCAGAGGGTTTGCAGTGATTGCAGGTTTTTCCAGGGTGCAGGAAGCTACTGATTGTCCTCACATCACTATAAAGACTCCTGCTGAATAGGCCTGCATTTATGTCAACAGGAAGGGATTGCATTTGCTAAACATTCAGCTGCTCTGTGATCATACTTTTCACATGAGCAGCCTGGGAATGGAGGGATACAAACGATTGGTCTAGTTGGACCAAGGAGCGGCACAGGCTTGGAGGGCCGAAGGGCCTGTTTCCTGTGCTGCACTGTTCTTTGTTCTTTTCATTGATGGATAATGTAGATATGTGCCAGGTACCCAGGCAGCAGCCATGACTCCTTTATTCTTTGAAACTGACAGGTGCTAGACCTATACAGCGGCCCGGAAGCCGTGGATGGATGGCTTATAGGTGACAAAGGGTACCCATTGACAAGATGGCTAATGACGTCAGTGAGGGTGCCTGGAGCAGAGGCAGAGAAGAGACACAATGACAGCCATGGAATCATGAGGGCCATCATTGTTGGCATCTTGAAAATGTGGTCCAGATGCCTTGACAGATCAGGAGAGGCATTGCAGCACACTCCCTCACATGTGTCCCTGAAGGTTGTGGTATGCTGTGCCTTCCATAAACTCGCTTCCTAAGAAGGGATGTTTGATTTGATTTATTATTGTCACATGTATTAACATACAGTGAAAAGTATTGTTTCTTGCGTGCTATACAAAGCATATCGTTCATAGAGAAGGAAATGAGAGAGTGCAGAATGTAGTTTTACAGTCATAGCTAGGGTGTAGAAAAAGGTCAACTTAATGCAAGGTAGGTACATTCAAAATTCTGACGGCAGCAGGGAAGAAGCTGTTCTTGGGTCAGTTGGTACGTGACCTCAGACTTTTGTATCTTTCCTGACAAAAGAATGTGGAAGAGAGAATGTCCAGGGTGCGTGGGGTCCTTAATTATGCTGGCTGCTTTGCCAAGGCAGCAAGAAGTGAAGACAGAGTCAATGGATGGGAGTCTGATTTGCGTGATGGATTGGGCTACATTCACAACCTTTTGTAGTTTCTTGGGTAGAGCAGGAGCCATACCAAGCTGTGATACAACCAGAAAGAATGCTTTCTATGGTGCATCTGTAAAGGTTGGTGAGAGTGGTAGCTGCCTGCCAAATTTCCTTAGTCTTCTGAGAAAGTAGAGGCGTTGGTGGGCTTTCTTAACTATAGTTTCGGCATGGGGGGACCAGGACCGGTTGTTAGTGATCTGGACACTTAAAAACTTGAAGCTCTCGATCCTTTCTACTTCGTCCCCATTGATGTAGACAGGAGCATGTTCCCCTCTACGCTTCCTGAAGTCGATGCCAATCTCCTTCGTTTTGTTAACATTGAGGGAGAGATTATTGTCGCCATAACAGTTCACCAGATTCTGTATCTCATTCCTGTACTCTGTCTCGTCCTTGTTTGAGATCTGTCCCACTATGATGGTGTCGTCAGCAAACTTAAAAATCAAATTGGAGGGGAATTTGGCCTCACAGTCATATGTGTATAAGGAGTATAGTAGGGGCCGGAGAACACAGCCTTGTGGGGCACCAGTGTTGAGGATGATCGTGGAGGAGGTGTTGTTGCCTATCCTTATTGATTGTGGTCTGTGAGTTAGGAAGTTCAGGATCCAGTCGCAGAGGGAGGAGCTGAGCCCCAGGCCATGGAGTTTGGGGATGAGTTACATGAGAATAATAGTGTTGAAGGCTGAGCTATAGTCAATAAATAGGAGTCTGACATATGTGTCTTTGTTATCTAGGTGTTCCAGGTTGAGTGCAGGGCAAGAGAGATGGCATCTGCTGTGGACCTGTTGCAGCGGTAGGCAAACTGTAGTGGATCCAGGTAGTCCCGGAGGCTGGAATTGGTTCGTGCCATGACTAGCCTTTCGAAGCACTTCATAAGTGGCAGGTTACAGAGGGACATAGATAAGCTGCAGAGCTGGACTGAGAGGTGGCAAATGGAGTTTAATGCAGAAAAGTGCGAAGTGATTCACTTTGGAAGGAGTAACAGGAATACAGAGTACTGGGCTAATGGTAAGATACTTGGTAGTGTGGATGAACAGAGGGATCTTGGTGTCCATGTGCATAGATCCCTGAAAGTTGGCACCCAGGTTGATAGGGTGGTTAAGAAGGCATACGGTGTGTTAGCTTTTATTGGTAGAGAGATTGAGTTTCGGAGCCAGGAGGTCATGTTGCAACTGTACAAAACTCTGGTGCGGCCGCACTTGGAGTATTGCGTACAGTTCTGGTCGCCGCATTATAGGAAGGATGTGGAAGTGTTGGAAAGGGTGCAGAGGAGATTTACCAGGATGTTGCCTGGTATGGTGGGAAAATCGTATGAGGAAAGGCTGAGGGACCTGAGGTTGTTTTCATTAGAGAGAAGAAGGTTAAGAGGTGACTTAATAGAGGCATATAAGATGATCAGAGGATTAAATAGGGTGGATAGTGAGAGCCTTTTTCCTCGGATGGTGATGGCTAACACGAGGGGACATAGCTTTAAATTGAGGGGTGAGAGATATAGGACAGATGTCAGAGGTAGGTTCTTTACTCAGAGAGTAGTAAGGGCATGGAATGCCCTGCCTGCAGCAGTAGTAGACTCGTCAACATTAAGAGCATTCAAATGGTTATTGGATAAACATATGGATGATATTGGAATAGTGTAGGTTAGATGGGCTTTAGATTGGTTTCACTGGTCGGCGCAACATCGAGGGCCGAAGGGCCTGTACTGCGCTGTAATGTTCTATGTTCTATAATGATGGATGTTGGAGCTAACAGACAATAGTCATTGAGGCACACTGCTTGGTTTTTCTTAGGTATCAGGATGATGGTCGTCTTCTTAAAGCAGAGTGGGACCTCAGATTGTTGTAAAGGAGGTTGAAGATGTCTGTGAATACTTGTCTGCCAGCTGATCTGCGCAGGATCTGAGTGCTCATCCGGGTACCCCGTCCGGGCCAGTCGCTTTCCGTGGATTGACCTTCAAGAAAGCTGCTCTGACATCTGCAATGGTGACCCCAGGTTCATCTCCTCCTGGAGATGAACGGCATCTCCTCTGCGGCCTTCAACATGTCATTGATGAAGACGAACATCTCGCCAAGGCCATCCCCACACCCCCACTTCTTGCCTTCAAACAACCGCACAACCTCAAACAGACCATTGTCCGCAGCAAACTACCCAGCCTTCAGGAGAACAGTGACCACACAACCCTGCCACAGCAACCTCTGCAAGACATGCCGGATCATCGACACGGATGCCATCATCTCACGTGAGAACACCATCTACCAGGTACACAGTACCTACTCTTGCAACTCGGCCAGCGTTGTCTACCTGATACGCTGCAGGAAAGGATGTCCCGAGGCATGGTACATTGGGGAAACCATGCAGACGCTACGACAACGGATGAATGAACACCGCTCAACAATCACCAGGCAAGACTGTTCTCTTCCTGTGGGGGAGCACTTCAGCGGTCACGGGCATTCAGCCTCTGATCTTCAGGTAAGCGTTCTCCAAGACGGCCTTCACGACACACGACAGCGCAGAGTCGCTGAGCAGAAACTGATAGCCAAGTTCCGCACACATGAGGATGGCCTAAACCAAGATGTTGGATTTATGTCACACTATCAGTAACCCCCACAGCTTGCCTCCTGGACTTGCAGAATCTCACTGGCTGTCCTGTCTGGAGACAATACGCTTCTCTTTAACCTGTGTTTAATGTTCCCTCCACTCACATTGTCTGTATCTTTAAGACCTGGTTGGCTGTAGGGATTCGCATTCTAATCAGTATTCTGTAACTTGATTTTGTGTCTCTGTGCCCTGTTTGAGAGCACATTTCCACTCCATCTGACGAAGGAGGAGTGCTCCGAAAGTTAATGGTATTTGCTACCAAATAAACCTGTTGGACTTTAACCTGGTGTTGTTAAAACTCTTACTGTGTTGACCCCAGGTTCATCCAGGGCTTCTAGGGTGGAGGGCATGCTCTCGCTGACCTCTTGCTCTAAACGGGCATAGAATGCATTAAGCTCATCAGGGAGGGGTGCGTTGGAGCTGGTGATTTTACATGCCTTCATCATCTGGCTTGTTATGTCTTGCAGACCTTGCCATAGTTGGCGGGGGTCTGTGTGGCTAGCCTGGGACTCTAGCTTTGTCCGGTACTGTCTTTTGACATCTTTGATGGATCTCCTTAGATCGTATCTGGCTTTCTTGTATAGGTCAGGGTCGCCTGACTTGAACGCCTCAGACCTGGATTTCAGCAAGCAGTGGATATCCCAGTTCATCCAAGCTTTCTGGTTGGGGAACATGCGGATTTGCTTCTTTGGCACATAGTCTTCTACACACATTCTAATGAAGTCAGTTACTGTCATGGCGTACTTGTTCAGGCTGGTGGTAGAGTTTTTAAATACTGACCAGTCCACAGACTCCAAGCAGTCCCATAGGAGATCATCCGATTTCTCAGACCAACATTGCATGACTTTCTTTGATGGATTCTCCCGCTTCAGTTTTTGCTTGTAAGCCGGGAGCAGGAGCACAGCATTGTGGTCTGATTTGCCAAAGTGTGGGCAGGCGATAGAGCGGTAGGCATGTTTGATATTTGTGTAGCAGTTGTCTAGGATGTTTGGGCCTCTGGTGGGGCAGGAGACGTGTTGAGCTTGGCCTGATTGAAGTCTCCGGCCACGATGAACAATGCCTCTGGATGTTTCATCTCAAGGTAATTTGTAGTTGTGTATATTTCGTCCAGCACGATCTTCACGTCCGCATGGTGTGGAATGTAAACTGCCATCAAGATAATGGAAATGAACTTCTGTGGAAAGTAATAGGGGCGGCATTTTAGCATCAGGTATTCTAGGTCTGGGGAACAGAAACTTGCCAACGTTGCTACGTCTAGGCATCATGAGGTGTTGATTAGAAAGCAGACCCCACCTCCCCTAGCTTTGCCTGAGGCCGCTGTACAGTCCATTTGATGGATTGAGAAGCCATCTGGTTGTAGGGCACAGTCTGGTGAAGCAGGAGTGAGCCATGTCTCCATGAAACAGAGTACGCAGCAGCCCCTCAGTTCTCTTTGGAAAGTGAGTCTGACTCTAAGTTTGTCCAGCTTGATTTCCAGAGATTGGATATCTGCAAGCAGTAAGCTGGGGAGGGGAGCCTTGGGACCGCGTTGTTTCTCTCTCACCTGCAGGCCTGCACGTTTTCCATGCTTCCTGGAGTGTCTGCTTCTTTTTGAGCCTGAGAGATGGTGAGAGTGGTTTGCGATGTTAAGGGTATAGTGGTGTCCAATGAGGTTCTTCGATCTGATTGGTGTGTGGATGGAGGATTTGTTGCCTCGCTTACGGTTCCTGCGTCGGTAGATGGGTCTGAGTGGTGAGGTGTTCTGTGTCGCTGTCGGGCTGCGGTTTGGCTTCGCCGGTCGGTGGATATCCAGACCATGCTCCGGTGTGGACTGGTCGAAGGCCAGTAAATGGATGAAGTCCTGGGGTCACGGTCACGGATGAGCCGGTGGTCGGGTCCAGGTGTTGGGGTCCTCTGGGTCACTGCCAGGTCGGGGTCTTCCTTCGGAGGTCGGAGGACCTCCAGACCTGCAAGTAAATTTAAAAGAGCAGTGTTAGTGATTTTTATGTTGTAGGAGTTAATTTTTAGGAGTGTGGGAAGACTGTAGAAGGGGGGAGTGGAGGGAGTGCTTGGACCCTGCAGGAGGTTGCAGCTCTCTGGATCAGAGGAGTTGGGGGCTGTGGGGGAAGGGTTTCCAGCCTCAGGGATGCAGGTCTGGTCAATGGAGACCAGCGGAGTGAAGGTCCCAGCTCCCGCTGCATTTTTCTGGGCTCTAGGAGTCTTCCGAGTGTAGGCCCAGGCTTCTAGGGCATTTTCCTGGTGTCTGGGATCAAGTGTAGTGAAATCCCCGGCTCTGGGACTGCAACACCGGCTGCTGCTCACAGGTGGCCAGCTGGTCCGGGTCAATTTCTGGTCAGTCAGACCGGGTGTCTCCAGGGTCCGAAGGATCGCCAGTTCTGTAAGATATTGAATTAAAGCATCGTTGGAGAGATTAAAAGAGTTAGCATGAAGTTTGAGAAGCATAGAACAAGAGTAAAAGATAGAATTTGAAGGTATGCTGGGCACAGCTTGCAAGTAGTCATCTCGCTCCAGCGCCATCTTGGATGTCCTGGAGGTTGAGAACATGGCAGACAGAGGCAAATCCTCAGAGGTTGAGGGTGAGGGAACATTGTGACGTTCAGGTCGAAAACCCTGGTCATGATTGCGTCAGAAGTCGTGACACCAGGAGTGCTTTAATAAGGCAGAGATTTCAGTCGTGTCAAAAGTCCCGGCCTCAGAGATGCATCCATGCCATATGTTCAAATCTATTTCCGTGTGCAATGTGTGACTCATGTCATCATCATATTAACACTCTTTCTATACATTAACACACAAAGAATCCTGCCCTGCATCAAAATTATGAAGCTTTCTTTATCTTCCCATAAAAGTCCCACAGCCACAACACAGTATGAAAGTATCGCATGAAGGGCTATGAGGTCTGGGTTTATGAACAAATTTATAATCATTAGTTATATTCACAGGAATAAGTTGCTTATCCATGAGTCCCTCTTGGTGACTACCATGGAGGTACATTGATACTTTTACAAATGATTCAGTGCAGTGCTCCCCATTTGCTTCTGCACTGGAGAGAGGCTACTGATCTGCCACCTCCCATCTCTGGCCACCTCCCATCTCCGGGTGACTGTGGCCTTGCGTGGTCCACCACTTTAGAGGACTGCAGCTGGGGGGCGGGATGATCTTCTGAAACCACAGCACTGCACAAGGACTATATCAATGGGGCTGGTCTGTGGCGAAGCTGCCCCCATCAGAAGTGCCCTGGGAGGTGTTTCAAGACGGTGGCAGCTGCTGCTCATCCTCCATCACTGGGACCTTCCGGTCCTCTGCTTGCCTAATGGTGAAGTCCCAGATGCGTGGTGTGTGCCTTTGACTCTGGGCACACACCACGCTCCTCGGACTTCCCCATGACTCTGGGCGATAGTGTGCAGGTCAGAGCACCTACCAATGTTTGTATCTGCAGTGCGCTTTCAAGACCTTCACCAGTCTGTCCAGAGAAGAGGTTTGGCACTCTGAAGAGTGGGTGATTGCAGTGCACTTGGCCTGGATGGACATCTCTACAGTCTGTTCCAGAGCATGCAACCCCTTGGATATGTCTGACAAATCTTCATCGACCTCGTGCTGGATATTCAGCATTGCCACCTTATGGATGATTCCAGAGGCTCATCATCTGACTTGGAATCAGTCTCTGGATTATCCCGGACAGTCCTCTGACTACCCGAGGCCTGCTTCACCACACTCTCCAGCAGCTGCACGTGTGACTGTGAGGTGCCCTCACCAATCTAGTTAGTTTATTTATTTTAGTTTATTTATTAGTCACAAGTAGGCATACATAAACACTGCAATGAAGTTACTGTGAAAATCCCCTAGTTGCCACACTCCGGTGCTTGTTTGGGTACACTGAGTGAGAATTTAGCATGGCCAATGCACCTAACCAGCATATCTTTCGGACTGTGGGAGGAAACTGGAGAACCTGGAGGAAACCCACACAGACACAGGGAGAACATACAGTCTCTACACAGACAGTGACCCGAACCCAGAACTGAACCCGGGTCCCTGGTGCTGGGAGGTAGCAGTGCTAACCACCGTGCCATCGTGCCTGTGCATGTCCCTGTACCAACATGCAAATGCCTGCTGAGGTGCCAATGTCTGCAGTCGTGTGTGAGACAGAGAGATGATGTGATACTGCATCCGCTGAGGGTTCTTCATCCTTTTTGGAGGGGAGTGGTGGCCCAGCCTCAGGGGAGCATCCACGGAAGAAGCTTCTCCTGTGACAGAGAGACATAAATGAGTGGTCATTGGAGTCCTTCCCACATCTGTGCAAAGTCACTAAGCTCTGCATTATTCATTTGCAACATGAGTGATGAGACTGTACAGCCACAATACACTCTTGTAGCAATATCTGAAGTTTCAAATTATGAAGCTTTCCAGGGTTTCAGTCTTGGAAAGATATTGAAGAGTTTCTCCTGTTAAACCTCCTACCTGCCCTTTCCCCTTTTCTATCAGTTTCTGCCTTTTGTCACCTCACCAGACCCATGCCTTCCTTCAAGCACGCCTCTGCCAAAGGTCCTGGATGACTCTGTGTCAGTGAGTGTCAACACCTCCTCTTCAAATGGAGATAAGGCCATTAGGTTCAGCACACCCCCACCAGTTCAGCCTCTTTCTTGGACATTGTGGGCGCCTATTTTCTGAAAAGGGGTGTAAGATTGCACTCACTAGCACTGTCAGCTTATTTGATGGCATGTCGCTGATATATTATTAGCAAAGTGTCTGGCAGCCTCGATATTATGCACATCAATCATCTGCAGAGTCTGCCAACTCCACTCACTCCAACTAGACCAAAACTTTAAAAGCACACTGACATCAATGCTGAGAGCAATATCTTTGTTGCATCATGCAGCCTTGGAGATCCAGCCTGCATTAGCAAAGGAACACTGTAGCGTACTGATATAAGATAACACGCACTGAGAACTTACACACCCTGGCTGTCCTCATGAGGTCATTGAACCTCTCGTGGGCATTGAGACCAGATTCTCCTCACTAGTGCAATGCTGCTGACCTCCTTGTCCATCTCCTCGCACACAGCACATATTTTGTCCTGTTTCTCCTCTTCCCACTGGATGGCATCAACTGCTCACATTGACTCTGTATGAGTTTTAACAACACCAGGTTAAAGTCCAACAGTTTATTTGGTAGCAAATGACTGTACAGAGGAGGACTTTTGAGTGAGTCAGTACTAAATCAAGGTTTGGCCATTCTCCCCTACTTCTCCTCTCAATCCAATGGCTCTGACATCACTGGAGAGAAACATGCAACAACTCCTCTTTGCAAAGATGTGGAAAGCCTCCTCTGCTCAGTGGCAAAGTTTGGACACATCAGAATGCAAAAGATGCATACTCGCATTAAAAGCCAGCAAATCTCTGAAGTCCCAATGAGCTTCACAACTTTAACAATGGGTCCCCTGACACTATCCTGTACAAGGGTTCCTGCAGATTATAGGCCTTGGAGGCCGGACCTGCCATTCTGATTGGGCTGGATGAAGAAAAAATCAATTGCTCCAATTAGGACTTTCTCAGGTGCGTTTTAACAGCAAGCCCTAAAGGCAGAAGGTCGCTGACTTCTGAATGTGGAATCTGCCCCTCTGCCAGAGAGTAATATTCAGATTAGGATGAATGAACTTTGTGCCATTTGTATCCCTCACCACGGCAACCAGCAGATCATTTAGAAGTACCAGCTACAGTTGCAGAAAATGTTACTTCCATGCCACCTGCACACCCCAAAATATAGCTCAACCATTAATGCCATAAGGCTGTAGTTTGGTTTGTGACTTCCCTTCCCTTGTCTGCATCAGGCACAACCAACACTGAAGAAACTACAAAAGGTCGTGAATGTAGCCCAATCCATTACACAAACCAACCTCCCATCCATTGACTCTGTCCACACTTCCTGCTGCCTCGGAAAAGCAGCCAGCATAGTTAAGGACCCCACGCACTCCAGACATTCTCTCTTCCACCTTCTTCCATCAAGAAAGATACAAAAGTCTGAGGTCACATACCAATCGATTCAAGAACAGCTTCTTTCCTGCTGCTGTCAGATTTTTGAATGGACCTACCTTGCATTAAGTTGATCTTCCGCGACACCCTAGCAATGACTGTAACACTACATTCTGCACTCCCTCATTTCCTTCTCTATGAACAGTATGCTTTGTCTGTATAGCACGCAAGAAACAATGCTTTTCACTGTATGCTAATACGTGTGACAATAATGAATAAAATCAGATCAAAAGATTATCAAACAACTTCAGAGCTCCAGGAGCTGACTCTACAAGAACCCATCTTCACCCCATAGAGTGAAGGGTGTCTCCAACTGTTACTTAAAATCAGCAAGTATGACCTTGAGCTAATTCACTGAAAGATTTCTTACTCTTGTGGGCACAGTGTACATTTATGGCTTCCAAACACTGCAATGTCATACAAGTTCCTCATATTGGCTTTGTCTTCACAGTCCTGCCATCCTAATTAGTCACAACTAATTCTTACTTCATTTTTACTTGCAGGATTATCCAAACTATCATTCTCTACTGAATTCTCACACAAAGCCAAAAGTTAATGCTCTTACATATCAATTGAATGACTGTTGTTCCAATCTATCTTAATTCACGTCATCTAACAATTTAATATTCAGCACTAAGTCCCATTTTTCTCTGCTTTATAGATAGCTTGATTCAAATTGAAATAATTTAATTTTAGTACAAAGAACAACCATTAATAATTGGGAGACTCCAATTTATTCTTTATTTCTGATTTAAGCTTTGCCAAATGCCTAAACTCTTTGTCATACTCACTGTTTGGTGATCTGAAACAATACAATGGACATGTCGCAGTCTGTCACCCAATACCAGTTTCAGCATTTACAGGTTTGAACCCATTGTTCGCTCATTTCTGTATCTCAACAAGCCATGCATTGGTGAAGTAAAACTTATTCATATTCATCACTGAATTCCAACTTCAAAACAAATTTTTTGGGTGTGGAGAATGTGATGGAATGTGTTTCCACAGAGATTTCCTCTTCATCTGCTGTAAGGTTTTTTTATTCATTCGTGGGACATGGGTGTCGCTGGCTGGGCCAGCATTTATTGCCCATCCCTAGTTGCCCTTAGGGCAGTTGAGAGTCAACCACATTACTGTGGCTCTGGAGTCACATGTAGGCCAGACCAGGTAAGGACGGCAGATTTCCTTCCCTAAATGACATTAGCGAACCAGTTTTCCAACAATCGACAATGGGTTCATGGTCATCAGTAGATTCCTAATTCCAGATTTTAAAAATTGAATTCAAATTCCACCAGCTGCCATGGTGGGATTCGAACCCGGGTCATTAGAACATTAGCTGAGTTTCTGGATTAATAGTCGAGTGATAACACCACTAGGCCATTGCCTCCCCATGACCACTCCCCTTGGCTGACCCACTGACAGTTTCTAACGTTTCTCAGCATCCGCAGTACTTTGCTTTCATCTTAGTGTTTAACTCACTGCCACTTCCCTTCCAGGAATGCCTACCCTGAAGAAGTTCTGCTCTTCTCTCCAACAGGAATTTCTTTTGTCACCCTGTCCACCGTCACTGCTTTCCATTTCCCTCCTGGTGTTAGACAAAGTGTTCACCAAAACTCGCTTTCGCAGCCATATTTCCCTCCTCAGCGACTGTCTCCATCTCCAACTCACCCCACATGGATTCCTATTAAGTGCCCCCCCCCCCCCCCCCCCCCGGTATAAATCTTTTCTGATTTCTTTGCTCTTCGCTCTGACAAAGGGTCATCCAAACTTGGAACATTGGCTCTTTTCTCTCTTCACAGATGCTGTCAGACTTCCTGAGATTTTCCAGCAGTTTTTGTTTTTATTTCAGATTTCAGCATCTGTTTTTCTTCTCTCTCATCTCACTTTGTTGCCCATCATTTTTCCTTTGCTCTCAGGTAAGAGATTCTGTCTATTTTGCTCTTTATAGAGACCAAATTTCTCTTGGACTGTATAATGCACCTATTGCTGCATTGCACATAGGGAGTAAAAGGGCAATTCTAAATTGCTCCTCAATTGTTGGAAATGTGTGCTGCACTGGTTAGTCTAAGTCATGCTATCTTCAATAGCCCGTTATCATTAACATGCATAGCTCTAGGTACAGATTTGGATCTGTGCAAGGAACACAAACCACTGTCAGGAACAGAAAATTGCATGTCACTGAAATTTAAAGGCATGCAGACTCTTAAAGAGAAATGACAGAATAGGAGAATGTAAATCCCTGCAATTGAATATTTTAACCTGCCAGCAATAGTCTTCAAGGTGAAGGGGAAAAAGGCAAAGAAATCACAGGCAAAAGTGAAGGGAAAAGAAATGCAAATTGCAAGCATAGGTCTGCATGGAAATGACAAAAGAGTTCAACTCCCACCTTTGCATTAAAGTTGAGGTTGGACTGCACCAGGTGGTCACAAGAGGGTTCCCCTATCTATTTACAAATGGCATCAAGGGCATTACTGCATGTTTTAAAAAATGACCATGAATCTTCCTTCCAGGTAAAATTTCCTCATATGTTGAGTCCCTAATCTGTGGTCAGTTTATGAATCTGCATTGTTGGGTTTAATGGAGTGACCTTGTTTTCAAGATCAGTTTAGGTAATCTCATCATTGAGATTGGTCATATTTATGCATAGCTATATTGGAACATGTATTTAGGACTCTGAAGCCGTTCCTGCTCACAGTTCATGCAATGCTGGAGCCCTCTACCCTCCTCCTTGGACTGGCCCCCACCATTCCCAGAAAGAAAAAGACAGGAGGAAGTGTGAATATCTTTTTGTCACATTGTGCTCATGCAAGTGCTTCCCATGGTAAAAATGTCGGGAGTTCTTTGGTGCTGTGGGACAATATGATTAGAACACTGAGTGGTGGACTTCATACACTGAAAGATTCAAATACATTGTCGAAGTGAATAAAATTGCAGCGGTCAAGATTAGCCCCTTACCCCCACCCTCCTCCCCACTCCTTCCTATCCATCCACACCACCAAGTTATGCATCCTACAGGCCTTGTCCGCTGGCCACCCACTCACCAGTTCAGTCCCATGGCCCTTTGAGAAGGAATTGGGCCTTCAGCTTAGGGTTTCAGACTCAGGTTGGGTGCACCTGAAAAATGGCCTCTAGTTGCTAGTCCTTCCTTGCACTTGTGGCCATACCCTTCCTCCTATGCCAAGACAGGCCACCGCCTTCGCCTCCTACTGCGGCCCTCCAGACCCACTGATAAACTCTGCTTTCCCCCCTGTGGTGAACCATAGTTGGTTACCACTATGAGTGCTGAGCCATGGATGGTCAGCACTATGGAGTTTGTAGATATATTACTGTAATTACTGTTGGTGTTAGGGTTGGGCTGTTCTACCTGTTGATATTGTTCTGTGGTACACTCCAGTTGGCTCCGCCTACCAGGGGAAGTATAAAAGTCACTGCACTGCCTGGAGACCCTTCAGTCTGGGATTGTATTGTATATAGTGTGCTCCATTCTTGTCAGTAATAAAAGCCTTTATTTCCCGGGTACATTCTAGCCTCCCGAGTGATTTAATCGCGCATCACCCCCAACCCATTCTGTCTCAATGCCCTGGTGTGCAGCTGGCCTCTGAGAACCCCCCCTCCCCACAGCAAGTGGGGACACAAAATCCCCGGCTAGTGCCTTTAACATAGTAAATTGTCTCAAAGAGCTTATTGAACAAAATGACCACCATGGCAAAAGGAGAGATTATCGTCAAAGTTTGGTCAAAGGGTCACATCTTAAAAGAGGAGGAAAAGACTGAAAAACAGTGAAATTTAGGGAGGGAATTCCAGAAGTCAGGGCCGCCCTTGGTGGGGCAATTAAAATTGTAGATTCTGAAGAGACCGGATTTAGAGGAACACAGATATCTCAAGAGGGTGATGCGGCTGGAGGAAATTACAGAGGTGTGTCCTGGAGGTATTTAAAAATATGGATGGGAATTTAACATGGAGACATTGCTTAAGCAGGAGCACATGTTGGCCTCTACGTACAGGAGCAATGTGTGAATGGGATCTATTGCAAGTTAGGACACAATAGCAGAGTTTCAGATGAAAGCAAGAGAACAGGTGGTGGAATAGAGGTAGGGAACCAGGATGGTGTCGAAATAGTCAAGTCACTGCTGTTGGGCTCTTGCGCTTGTCACTTTTTCTTATGTTTGAACAAATAGATCCAGATGATAACCTGTGATAACAATCTCTTCATAAACACTGAGCCTTGTTTTTGCCAAATATTGAGTAATCATATTGATTGGAATATCTTTGCGGATATTGTCTATCATCTATAATCTACTACCTGAAAGTGATAAATTTGTTGTATTTCATGTTCAAATTATGCATGTCCTTTCAAGTCTGTTACGTGACAAACAGTTTGCACTTTAATTTGTACAGACACTTCCAATTGCCAATGAAATTCCAATTCCTCTTCACTCTGATCATGGTAAGGCTGGAATTTTTTACTCCTGCGTCCCCATCCTCTGATGAAACAAATAAGAGGTAGACTATGGGTAGAAAAGAGTAGAAATGGGAAGGTTGGGGAATAATTTAAGGGAATAGATTGGTAACCTGTTAAAAAAGTTGCAAATGTTTGACATATTTATGTGCTTAATAATTACACCCAGACAGGTACCTTGGGCATGTTACGTTTTGTCAAATGAATTGTTCAGCTCACAACTATATACACGTCCAAGATTATAAGGAAGCTTAATTGTTGCAATTATGAAGGGCGTTTTCACCGATTTGAAGGTGGTAGTATGAGAATATTTGACAGTTGTGGTAGTGGGGCCCCTTTAAGGATCATTTACTGAGGGCCATATGGTCAGGCCTATGGAATGTCAAGGCAGGAAGCTGAGCTACTTGAGTTGCAAGGGAGTGTATCAAGGGTCGGAGAGGATCCTCAGTAAGGACCGGGAAGGAGTAGTGTACAATTGCATAGTTATTTTGTCTGACCCTATTAGTGCATATATTTATTTCTTCATTGACATTGAAGTGTTTTATTACTTAAGCCTCATTGAGTTGCCTTGATTTATTACACTGGCGATGAGGAAAAACGTGCAAAGCCCTTGGGGATCGCAGTGCACAGCAAGAGGGAAAAGTGACTGGAGCATCGAAAATAAGAAGAAACACGGTACAGGTGCATATTAAAATGCTTTTGATCGGGAAATTAAAACCATTTGATCCCAAAGTAGAAAACTAGGGCCAGTGGCAGGGGGCTGAGAACCAAAGCAAAGGTGAATTAACTGAAGGGGAACTAAAGAGTAGGACCAGTAAGATTCAGAGAAAGAGCAGGCAGGATGTGGTTGCTAATCAAAGAGGGTCTGGTGGACTGAAGCGCATTTGTTTCAATGCGAGAAGTGTAACATGTAAGGCAGATGAACTTAAAGCTTGGATTATTACTTGGAACTATGATGTTGTTGTTATTACAGAGACTTGGTTAAGGGAAGGACAGGATTGGCAGCTTAATGTTCCAGGATACAGATGTTTCAGATGGGATAGAAGGGGATGTAAATGGGATGGGGGAGTTGCACTACTGGTTAAAGCTGTACTGCGGGAGGACACTTCGGAGGCTCATACAGCAAGGCAATATGGATCGAGCTCAGGAATAGGAAGGGTGTTGTCATAATGTTGGGGGTTTACTACAGGCTGCCCAACAGCCAGCGGAGATAGAGGAACAGATATGTAGGCAGATTTTGGCACGGTGTAAAAGTAACAGGGTTGTTGTGGGGGAAGATTTTAACTTCCCCTATATTGACTGGGACTTAATGCTAGGGGCATGAATGGGGCAGAGTTTGTAAGGAGCATCCATGAGGGCTTCTTGAAATAGTATGTAGATAGTCCAACTAGGGAAGGGGCCATACTGGACCTGGTATTGGGAAACGAGCCCGGCCATGTGGTCGATGTTTCAGCAGGGGAGCAGTTCGGGAACAGTGACCACAATTCAGTAAGCTTTAATCATAGAATCATAGAAACCCTACAGTGCGGAAGGAGGCCATTCGGCCCATCGAGTCTGCACCGACCACAATCCCACCCAGGCCCTACCCTCACATATTTACCCGCTAATCCCACTAACCTACGCATCTCAGGACTCTAAGGGGCAATTTTTAACCTGGCCAATCAACCTAACCCGCACATCTTTGGACTGTGGGAGGAAACCGGAGCACCCGGAGGAAACCCACGCAGACACAAGGAGAATGTGCAAACTCCACACAGACAGTGACCCGAGCTGGGAATCGAACCCGGGACCCTGGAGCTGTGAAGCAGCAGTGCTAACCACTGTGCTACCGTACTGATGGATAAAGATAAGTGTTATTCTCAGGTGAAGGTGCAAAATTGGGGGAAGGCTAATTACAACAATATTAGTCAGGAACTGAAGAATGTAGATTGGGGGCAGATGTTTGAGGGCAAATCAACATCTGGCTTTTGGGACCCTCAAATGTAAGTTGATAGGAATTCAGGATTGGCACATTCCTGTAAGGATGAAGGATAAGTATGTCAAGTTTTGGGAACCTTGGATAACGAGAGGTATTGTGAGCCTAGCCAAAGAGAAAAAGGAAGCATTTGTTAAGACTAGGAGGCTGAGAACACACAAACCAAGTGTGGAATACAAGGAAAGTAGAAAGAAACTTAAGCAAGGATTAAGGAGGGCTAAAAGGGATCACGAAAAGTCATTGGCCAGCAGGATTAAGGAAAATCCCAAGGTTTTTTATACATATATAAAGAGCAAGAGAGTAGCCAGGGAGAGGGTTGGCCCACTCAAGGACAGGGGAGGGAATGTATGCATGGAGCCAGAGGAAATGGGTGAGTTTTTAAATGAGTACTTTGCGTCAGTATTCACCAAAGAGAAGGACGTGGTGGATGATGAGTCTGGGCAAGGGTGTGTAGATAGTTTGAGTCATGTTGAGATCAAAAAGGAGGAGGTATTGGGGTTCTTGAGAAACATCAAGGTAGACAAGTTACCAGGGTCTGATGGAATATACCCCAGAATACTGAGAGAGGCAAGGAAGGAAATTGCTGGGGCCTTGAGAGAAATCTTTGTATCCTCACTGGCTATAGGGGAGGTCCCAGAGGATTGGAGAATGGCCAATGTTGTTCCTTTGTTTGAGAAGGGGAGCAAGAATAATCGAGGTAATTACAGGCTGGTGAGCCTTACGTCTGTGGTAGGGAAATTATTGGAGATGATTCTTCAAGACAGGATTTACTCCCACTTGGAAATAAGTGGACGTATTAGTGAGAGGCAACATGGTTTTGTGAAAGGGAGGTCATGTCTCACTAACTTGATCGGGTTTTTCGAGGAAGTGACAAAGATGATTGATGAGGGTAGGGCAGTGGATGTTGTCTACATGGACTTCAGTAAGGCCTTTACCAAGGTCCATCATGACAGGTTGGTACAGAAGGTGAAGTCACACAGGATCATAAGTGAGCTGGCAAGATGGATACAGAACTGGCTCGGTCATAGAAGATAGAGGGTAGCAGTGGAAGGATGCATTTCTGAATGGAGGCTGTGACAAGTGGTGTTCCTCAGGGATCAGTGCTGGGACCTTTGCTGTTTGTAATATATATAAATGATCTGGAGGAAAATATAAATCGTTTGATTAGTAAGTTTACGGACGACACAAAGGTTGGTGGATTTGCGGATGGTGATGAGGACTGTCAGAAGATATAGCAGGATGTAGATTGATTGGAGACTTGGGTGGAGAGATGGCAGATGGAGTTTAATCCGGACAAATGTGAGGTAATGCATTTTGGAAGGTCTAATAAAGATAGGAAATGTACAGTAAATGACAGAACCCTTAAGAGCATTGGCAGAGGGATCTGTGTGTACAGGTACACAGGTCACTGAAAGTGGTAAAGCAGGTGGAGAAAGTAGTCAAGAAGGCATGCTTGCCTTCATCGGCCATTGAGTTTAAAAATTGGCAAGTCATATTGCAGCTTTATAGAACCTTAGTTAGGCCGCACTTGGAATATAGTGTTCAATGCTGATCACCACACTACTAGAAGGATGTGGAGGCTTTGGAGAGGGTATAAAAAAGATTTACCAGGATGTTCCCTGGTATGGAGGGCATTAGCTATGAGGAGAGGTTGGAGAAACTTGGTTTGTTCTCACTGGAATGATGAAGGTTGAGGGGAGACCTGATAGAAGTCTACAAGATTATGAGGGGTATGGACAGAGTGGATAGTCAGAAGCTTTTTCCCAGGGTGGAAGAATCAATTATTCGGGAGCATAAGTTTTAGGTGCAAGGGGCAAAGTTTAAAGGAGATGTACGAGGCAAGTTTTTTACACAGAGGGTGGTGGGTGCCTGGAACTCGCTGCCACGGGAGGTCGTGGAAGCAGATATGATAGTGATTTTTAAGCGGTTCTGGACAAATGCATGAATAGGATGGGTATAAAGGGATATGGTCCCCGGAAGGGTAGGGTGTTTTAGTTCATTCAGGCAGCATGGTCGATTCAGGCTTGGAGGGCCGAAGGGCCTGTTCCTGTGCTGTAATTTTCTTTGTTCTTTATATTGAAAGGCTGCATTGCTTCTTTGTAGCAAATGAAATGACAGCTGAAAAAAAGCTAAAGGTTATTCTGCTGACAGTTAGTGGTCCACAGACTTACAGTTTAATCAGAAATTCAATATCACCTTATGCTCCAGACCTTTGACCAGATATTTGAGCTGGTTAAAAATAATTTCAACCCCTGACCCTCAATCATTATGTTGAGGTAGAAATTTCATTCAGCAGTCTGGGAGCCAGGGGAGACAGTCTCAGGCTTTGTGGCCAGATTGAGAGGATTAGCAGAGCATTGCAAATTCAGCCCAATTTTAGGAGAAATGTTAAGGGATCGTTTAGTCTCTGGTACAACCTCCCTAATTATACAAAAACAAGTTATTGGCTGAGGCCAAAATCTCTTTAGAAAAAGCTGTGGAGTGATTGAATGTGCAGAACAGGATGTAAGCGAGTTGCAAAGTGTGCTGATGCACCATCAATCAAGCAAAGACTGGTTTGTATGCTAGAACAAATAGGCTTTTATTAGCAAAAGACTTGGAGCACACCCATGCCGATGAACTGGTCCAGAGACTGAGGCGGGGGGTGGGGAGCAGTCACCTTTATACTTGGACCAGGGGGGAGGAGTCCCAGGCCGGGCCGGCAGGGGCATGTCCAGGCATGTCACACACACACAGGCAATAAGCTAATAGTTGTTTACCACATGTGCTAAATAAGGTAAACCGTTTGTGGCGGACAACAGCTGTTTTGAAGAGAAACTTGAATGCGTGTACAGAAGAGTCCGATAAAAGGGATACAGCATCAAGGGCAGAAGCTTGTTATTGGTGTAGGGGAGAACACTCCTAAGAAGCGTGCTGATGTAGGAATTACGTGTGTTTCAGGTGCAACAAAAAGGGTCATTTGCAAGCATGGTGCAGAGTAAAGCTGTCAATAAAGAATGTGCAAAAAAAACTCAATAGTTAGTTTGACTCCCTTGAAGAAACTGAATGAGAAGCCCAACAAAGAACCCGAATAATTTACTCTTAACCAAGTCCAACTGAATAAAGTGCTCCCTGTAGAGATAGCCTTGGTGGCAAATGGCAGCTATCTTAAAATGGAAGTCGACACATGGACTGCAGCTACAGTCATGGGGAGCAGGCATTAAAAAGGCCTTCAAACACTGAGATTGAAGAGTCAGGAGCCATATTATCCACATGTACTAGAGAAACATTGCAGACTTTAGGGGCAGCAACAGTCACAGTGTCCGACAAGAATCATGACGTGCAGATGCCAGTGTTGGACTGCGGTGGACAAGACAAGAGGTCACATGACACCAGGTTATTTGAAATCACAAGCCTTCAGAGCACTGCTCCTTTGTCAGGTGAAGTGGAGAGAGGTACGCAGGCACAGAATATATAGGTGGAGTTACAATCGCCAAACACGCGCAGGTGATCAAGAGTGTCAATGGATAAATACAGACAGTGTAGTGCAGTGTAGGCCAGCTGAATAACAAGTCTGTAGAGGTAATCATGATGCTAATAGATAGGTGCAAGCAGTTAAGTATAATCAGTATGTGTAAAGTGCCAACAAGCTGTTTAACAAGTAAAGGAATGATCTAAGAACTGATAATTTAAGGCAGAGAGATATTGACAAAGAATCAAAGAGTAAGATGATGCTAAACACTACACAAACTATTTCAGACAGAGAGATCACCACATGTAATCAAGGTATGCATGGTGTCAAAACAGAACAGTTTGGAATATTTTTCCCCCACAAAACAGTTCCCTCCTGATCGCATCAGGGAAGAAGCTGTTCTTGAGTCAGTTGGTACATATCCTCAGACTTTTGTATCTTTTTCCTGGCGGGAGAAGGTGGGAGAGAGAATGTCCGGGGTGCATGAGGTCCTTGATTATGCTGGCTGCTTTTCCGAGGCAGCGGGAAGTGTAGACAGAGTCAATAGATGGGAGGCTGGTTTGCCTGATGGATTGGGCTTCCTTCATGACCCTTTGTATTTTATTGCAGTCTTGGACAGAGCAGGAGCCATACCAAGCTGTGACACAACCAGAAAGAACGTTTTCTACGGTACATCTTTAAAGGTTGGTGAAAGTCGTGGCAGACATGTCAAATTTCTTTAGCCCCCTGAAAAAATAGAGGCATTGGTGGGCTTTCTTAACTATAGCGTCGGCACAAAGGATCAGGATAGGTTGTTGGTGATCTGGACATCTAGAAACTTGAAGCTCTTGATCATTTCCACTTCATCCCTGTTGATGTAGACAAGGGCATGTCCTCCATTACACTTTCTGAAGTTAATGACAATCTCCTTCATTTTTCTGACATTGAGGGAGAGATAATTTTCATCGCACCAGTTCACCAGATTCTCTATCTCTTTCCTGTATTTGGTCTTATCATTGTTTAAGATCTGATCCACTGTTGTGGTGTCATCAGCAAACTTGAAAATCAAGTTGAAGGGAAATTTGGCCACACAGTCATAGGTGTGTAAGGAGTACAGTAAGGGGCTGAGGACACAGCCTTGTGGGACACCGCTGTTGAGGATGATCATGGGGAGGTATTGTTGCCTATCCTTACTGATTGCGGTCTGTCTTCAGGGTAAGCGTTCTTGAAAGTGGCAATGAGTTAAACACTAAGATAAAAGCAAATAACTGCAGAGGCTGGAATCTGAAACCACAAACTAAATGCTGGGAAATCTCAGCAGGTCCAAGTTTTGCCTTTCACAGAAAACCCTTCCCTTCCCAGGCTTCAAGGGAAAGTGGGATCTGAATTACTTTGTCATTTCCTTGCAGACATATGCCTGCACTTTACATTTCTTTTCCTTTCATTTTTACTTGTGATCTCTATGCCTTTTTCTCCTTCAGCCTTGAAGAGTATTGCTGACAGGTTGGAATAAGCTATGGGGATTTACGTTCTCCTATTCTGTCACTTCTCTTTCAGAGTCTGCATCCCTTTACGTTTCAGCAATGTAAAAATTTATGTTCCTGACACTGCTTAATATTCCTCACACATAATCAAATCTGTAGCTAGCTCCATGTATATTTATAATAATGAGTTATCGAAAATAAGATGCAAACTTAGGCTCACCAGTGCAGCACACATTTCAAAGACTTCAGGAGTTAGCTGTATCTGCATCTGTATTGGAAAATCTAGCCTGTTCAGTATAAGGCAGCAAATCGGCACCTCATACAGACCAGGAAAAGTTTGCTCTTTATAAAGAGCAAAATAGTTAGAATCATTTACTTGAGAGCAAAGGAAAATGGGGAGGAGCAAAGTGAGATTTTGTTTTAAGAAAAGCACATGCTAAAAATCTGGAACAAAAACAGAAAATATTAGAAACTGTCAGTCAGGGGGAGTGGTCAAAGTTTACAGTAGACAAATAAGAAATTTCTGTGGAAATACATTCCATTACAGCCCCCTCCACACCTGAAGAATTTGTTTTGACGTTGGATTTCAGTGATGAATATTGAATAAGTTTTACTTCACCAACGTTGTTGAGGTATAGAAATGAGTGAACAACTGATTGAAACCTGTAAATGCTGAAACCCGGTATTGGGTGACAGACTGCGACTTGTCCGTTGTATGATTTCAGATCACTAAACAGTCAGGGTAACAAAGGGTTGAGGCATTTGGCAAAGCTTAAATCAGAAATGGAGAAAAAATTGGAGTCCCCTAATGACTGAAAGTTGTTCTTCGTACTAAAATTTATATATTTCAATTTGAATCAAGCTATCCAAACAAACAGGGAAGTGCAAAAAATTAAATTGTTAGATCATGTCCATTAAGGCAGATTGATGAACAAAAACAGGCTGAAATTTTGTCTTTGTCTGGGGATTCAGTAAAGAATGAGAATTTAGGTGACCTGTTTTTCAAGTTATTTATCAGTCACAAGTAGGCTGACATTAACACTGCAATGAAATGATTGTGAAAATTCCCTGGTCGCCATGCTCCGGCGCCTGTTCAGGTACACTGAGGGAGAATTTAGCATGGCCAATTCACCTAAGCAGCACGTCTTTCGGACTGTGGGAGGAAACCGGAGCACCCGGAGGAAACCCACGCAGACACGGGGAGAACGTGCAAACTCCACACAGACAATGACCCAAGCTGGGAATCGAAACCGGGTCCCTTGGCGCTGTGAGGCAGCAGTGCTAACCACTGTGCCACCATGCCGCCCACCTGCAGGTAAAGGGAAGTAAGAAATAGAATAGAATCCTTATGACAGTAAGGCTGTCAAGGCAAAACCAATATTATGAGGAACACGTACAAAATGGCAGTGTTTGGAAGCCATAAGTGTACATTGTCACCACAAGAGGAAGAAATATTTCACAGTGAACTTACTCAAGTCATGTTTACTGATTTTAAGTAACAGTTGGAGTCACTCTTCACTCTGTGGGATGGGGATGGGTTTCTGTAGAATCAGATCCTGGGGTTCTAAAGTTGTTTGATAATTGTGCAGTGTTGGCTTTGTTTGTTGGGATGGGAATGGGATGGGAAATTACTTAAAAAAAAGCACAGCCAAAGGGGATAATGATTGAGGGATAGGGTGAGATAAGCAGGCACTACACAAATGCAAAAGTGTGTGCAAATGCGACTGATACTTCTAAATGTTCTACTGACTACTGGATGAGGGTTAAAAAGGCTGTACGGCTGGAAAATATGGAACCTATAACATGACGGAATATTTAACAGGCTTTCAAAGGTGCAGAAAAAGTGGTATTAAAATAAAAATGTTTAATTGGATATTAATTCAATGTGGTAGGATGAAGGGAGATTTAATCCTTCTTAACTGCTTGTAAAAATAGTAAACCCCACCATAAACACAGAGTGAGAGATATTTAAATGCAGAATTAATCATGTTCAGGTTAAATGCATTTTGCCTTCGAATAAAGGAGTTGTGTCAAAGGCAAGAGTTCAATTTATTAAATGAGAGGTGTATGGTAAGTACAGTGGATAATGCAGAAAAAGGTTCTGAGAACTTAGATCAAAAGTGAATATGAATGAGAGCAGGTAGCCAATGTTAAGGAAAACAGCAAAGAACTTATAAGCACTTGAGAGTGAAAAGATAAACAACTGAAGTGTGGAATGAATTAGCTATGTAGGGGACCATCTTAGAATTGAACAAGAGAATGGCAGAAGTGCTGAAATATTTCACCTCAATTTTTCTAAAGGTAGGTGGAAGTGGTGCATCAGCCCCTACTGGACAAGGATCTAAAACTGTATCAAAGTTAATGGGACTAAAAGGGTCAGACCTTGGGTGGTCTCCTCTATGTCAGAGAGACCAAACATAGACTGGGTGATTGCTTTGCTGAGCACCTTCGGTCTTTGCGCAATCAGGACCCTGCCTTCCTGTTGCTTGCCATTTTAACACACGATCCTGCTCCTATGCCCACATGTCTGTCCTTGGCTTGCTGCAATGTCCCAGTGAAACTCAACGCAAACTGGAGAAACAGCATCTCATCTTCCGGCTCGGCACTTTACAGCCTTCCGGTCTCAACATCAAATTCAACAACTTCGGATGGTTAGCTCTACCCCACCTCAAACACTTTGTTTTCATTTTATTTAATTTTTAACTGTTCTCTACCTTTTATTTCTTTATTGTCTTTCTTTATTTTTCTTTTCCCCCCACTTTTTCCCCCGATTTTATCCCCCCTTTCCTTACCTTTTCTCCCCCTTTGCTTCCCCTTTCCCCTTTTTTTTTCAATTTTACCTCTCTCCCACCCATCTCCCTCTCCCCCCACATCTTCATCTGTCACAGCTTGATGCGCTATCAATAAGGCGAAAGACTACCGATATGCCAATATAAGTGTAGGCTTTTATTCACAACAGAATCAGGAGCAGATCCCAACAATTAACCGACCTGGACTGAACAAGGGGGAGGAGACAGCCACCTTTATACTAGGTGCCGAGGGGAGGAACCAAACTGGAAGGGGATGTGTCCAGGTATGACAAACACACACAACGGTGGTCCATATAGGACAAAGGCACAACTGAGGTCCACCACACAGCTTACTCTCTGATTTCAGCTACTCTGCCATTTGGCCATTCACACCTTCTATTCTCTCTATGGGCTGCCATTAGCATCCTTTCCCCTTGTTTTTGTGGCTATGACTCATCTTTCATTCCCTCACCTTATAGTATAAATATCTCCCACTTTCTATGCCTTTTAGCTTTGACAAAGGATCATCTGGACTTGAAACTCCTTACAGATGCTGCCAGACCTGCTGAGATTTTCCAGCATTTTCTCTTTTGGTTTCAGACCTTCCTGGTTCTGCACTGGCAAGCTTGGATGTGGGGATATTGATAAAATAGCAAGGATCTGAATTGGGACAGTTCCCAAATGCATTCTCACTGCTGGGAATGTTTCACAGGGATGGGGAAAAATGTGGGTGGGCTGCCCGCTGCAAGGTAATGAGCATCAAATTCAGGCCATGATCAGGGGAATTTAGAGGGCCCACTGGCATTTTGCTGCCAGTGTAGCAGGCCCACTGTGACAGTCGGGGATATCTATCTCCCAAAGTGGGAGCTGAGGGCAAAGAGTGCGGCCCACGTGGCCCCTGCGATGAAAGTGGAGGGGTTTCCCTCCCAAAGCAAAGGTTCTACTGCAGTCCTCCTCTTGTCATTATATAATTATTTATTTTGACAGCTGAGCAACTGAGACAGGAGACTGAGATAATATGCATTCTGCAAAATAGTGAAGGAAGCTGGGGGAGGAGATAACATGAAATTTAATGAAGTATTCCAAGGCTGCTGGGACTTGTATATCCATGCACCTGGCGTGAAATATGACCTTCAGGAGATAACGATTACACATTTTTACTGTTTAATAATGCAATCTTGTCCAGCATTAGTTATATCATTATTCAAAATATAAATAATTGGATCTGCTCTATGCTCAAAGGGTCTGGTGGAAAGCCAAAAGAAACAACTGCAAGGTGATTTGAAGAGCGCTATGCATTTGAACTGACAAAAAAAAAGCACAAACATGCATTTTCTTTTATTTTGCTAGCATCTGGCCTAAAATCAAGTCCCAAAGTTCAGACGATAAATGCACTGAAGTAAATTGGTTCATTTGTACTGAATAGACTTCTTGGTGTTTTAAAGGTTAAGTTGAAAGATTTTGAGGTGTGTTCGACAATACATCACAGAAAATCCTGGCAGACTTGCAAGAGTATTTTCCTTACCTTACAAGTTTGCAGTTTGCTCTCAGCTGGGTTGTCGCTTGACTTATAGCAATTTGCAACAATCTCTTGTTAGGCGCTTCAGAAACAAGCCCTCCCCCCTTCCCCTGCCGCTCTCCTCCGCCACCTTGACATGGTGGGCTGCATAGGTGTGGAGCAAAGTTTTGGCTGGAAGAGCCAGAAATCCAGGTTTCCCTGCTCTCTGTTACTGGGAGGTTGGTGGCAGTGGGAGAGGTTGGCGGGGGTGGGGGATGGGGGTGGGGGTGCGATGCGGGTTTGAACCCAACATTTCTAATCCCTGCAGGGGGAAGTATGGTTGTCTGATCCTCAGTGTAGGGGGTGAGTGGTGGAACATGAGGGATTCCTGATTGGGTTGGGTATATGATGGGGGTTGGGGACTCTAAGGTAAGAAGATAAGTTTGTGAGGGGATTGGGGGGAGCGAGAGATTTATGTTCAAATGACAAGTATTTGAAACCTGAAAATATCACTCCTGCTTTGATTTCATTGTCTTGATTTCTTAGAATGTCAAGAAACCCTTTCTAGCCCATATCACATCGGAGCCAACATGAATTACTTTGTACATAGTTCCTTCCACGCCATTCAATATAAAATAGTAATTTCTAAATGTGTTTCTTTCCAATTTAAAAACCAATATTTCTCTGATCTTATCTCTTCGATCATTCACAGATAACCTGTGCCTCGTACATTCTTGAACCAGCAATAGGAGTTGCTTAACAAGTGGCCTGAGGTGATTAATGCATTGATTATGTTTCCTCCATTCTGTGATATAATGTGGTTTGATTCTGATCAGTGGTTCACACAGATAGGAAACAAAAATTATAAACTTAGTAAATTGGAATGCAGGTGCAAAGCTTTATCACTGAATGTCACAGAATTGTTAACATCCCTCTGCTGTCTGATTCACTACAGCACAAGTCACATTTTGATGCCATTCATGTTCACTTCATATGTTCTTAATAGACCCTTCGGATGATGTTAAAAGCAACTTGAAACATCTAAGATTGACAGTTAATCATAAAAGCAGTAATACTGACAAACATGTACTTTAGTTTGACCGTTCAGCATAATATTTATGAGATAGGTTACAGAAATGGCTTGTTTGACTGTAGACTTATTTCAAGGCTTGAAAGTGTCATGTAAAATATAGCTCATGCCTGGACATTCTCATTCAGACGGGTTTGCCAATCCAGAATACTGTCCCTTGCCTTCTCAGAACTCATAAATCCATTTACCTAGGTAGGGGAAGCTTCCATTTATGTTGAACCAAACACTTCCAGTATGTGTCCATATCACAGAATTGCTGCAGCGTAGAAGGAGGCCATTTGGCCCATCATGTATGCGCTGGTTCTCCAGCCTTTTCGCAATGCCCCTGCATACTGTTTCTATTCAAGTAATCATCTAATGCCCTCTTGAATGCCTCGATTGAACCTGCCTCCACTACACTTCCAGTTACTGCATTCCAGACCCCAACCACATGCTGTGGAAAAAGTTTTTTCTCACATCACACTTGCTTCTTTTGCTAATCACTTTAAATCTGTGCCCGCTTGTCCTTGATCCTTTTATGAGTAGGAACAGTTTCTCCCTACATACTCTGTCCAGCCCCCTCATGATTTTGAACATCTCTATCGAATTTCCTCTCAGCCTCTCCGTGGAGGACAGTCCCAACCTCTCCAATTTATCCTCATAACTGCAGTTTATCATCCCTTGAAGCATTCTTGTAAACCTCTTCTGCACTCTCTCCAATGCATTCATATCCTTCCTATAGTGTGGTACCCAGTACTGTACACAATATTCTAGCTGATGTCTAATTAGTATCTTGTATAAATTCAGCATAATCTCCTTGTCCTTGTACTCTATGACCCTATTAATAAAGTCCAGGATATTGTGTGCTTTATCAACTGCTCTCTCCATCTGTCCTGCTACCTTTAGTGATCTATACACATGTATACCCTGGTCCCTCTGCTCTCGCACCTCTTTAAGAATTTTCCTCCTTCGTTTATATTGCCTATCCTTGTTCTCCCTATCAAATAGCATCACCTCACACTCCCCTGCATATAACTTAATCTGCCACGTATCTGCCCATTCCACCAACTTGTCTATTTCCTTTTAAAGTTATGCACTATACTCTTCACTGTTTACATTGCTTCCAAATTTTGCATCATCTGCAAAACTTTGAAATTATCCCCTGCACACTAAGATCTAGATCATTAATGTGTATCAGGAAAATCACAGGTCTCAATGACCCTTATCGACCTTTCTGCCATCTCCTCAAAAGCTCCAGCACATTAGTTAACTACAATTTCTCCTTTAGAAACACATGCTGGCTCTTTCTAATCAATCCATGTTATTCACATGACTATTCCAGTGCAGACTCGATGGGCCAAATGGCCTCCTTCTGCACTGTAGGATTCTATGATTCTATGATGACTACTTATTCTATCCCAAATAATTGTTCCTAGGACCTATTGATGTGAAACTGACTGGCCTGTAATTGCAGGGACTATTCTTGCAATCTTTTTTGAACAAGGGTGAAATGTTTGCAATTCCCCAGCCCTCTGGCACCTCCCCTGAGTCGAGAAAAGAATGAAAAATTATGGCTAGCACCTCTGCAATTTCCATTTCCACTTCCTTCAATATTTTTGGATGCATCCCATCTGGTCCCAGTGTCTTGTCCACCTTCAGTATGAACAGTCTATTCAACATTTCCTCCTTATCAATTTTGAACCTTTCTGGGGACAGAATTTCTTCCACTGCCACTATGTGCGAGGTAGCAGTTACCTCCTTGGTATTGCTGGGAAACAAAATCCATTGTTAAAGAGTGTTAAAGATTATGAATAAATCTGATTCCGTTTTTATTTTTGTCCTTTCTAATAGTCAGGGACATTCTATGCAACGTATCATTTGCCAGGGACATTAATATATATTAATATATATGGTGGAAAGAAAGAGATATTTTGTGATGCATTGCACCCAGAATGGAGCCTCGCCAGACCAAAGTCTATCTCAAAGGCAGGTCCATACAGTTATGATGTCAATTGTGTGATTGATGCCCCATCTATTGAACTTGAACCCCTGGAAGGGAGTCTTTCAATGGAATTGACTATCCATTTCAATTATTTTTTTTGCAGTGGTATTCTTTATAAATTCCAATGATTGAGAGCTGATAAACTGGAAAATTACTATCTCTAGTAACTCCTGACATCAGGCAAAAGAACAAAGGACCAAGTATAGGTAGATTCTGAAAGTTTTTTTTGATTTGTTTTTGTGATGTAGGTATCGCTGACTAGGCCAACGTTTCTTGGCAATCCCTAATTGCCCTTGAGAAGGTGGTGGTGAGTTGCCTTCTAGAACCACTGCAGTCCATGTGGCATAGGTACACCTGCAGTATAGTCAAGGAGATTCAGTAGCATTAGGAAAGTGGGACCAATGTGCTAAAGATTTTCAGTTCTACTGCATCTAATCTGCTAGTTGATAACAACTATCAAAATATTGTATTCACATAATGCAATCAATTGATGTGATACAATATCAATGGCACATTATGATAGTGAGTGAGCTTCACTGCATGGCTTTAATTGTAGACTTTAATCTTACCTCAGGAATTTTGAACATGTTTGAAGCACAGTGGCACAATGGTTAGCACTGTTGCCTCACAGAACCAGGGATCTGGGTTCAATTCCCGGCTTGGGTTACTGTCTGTGTGGAGTTTGCACATTATCCCTGTGCCTGCGTGGGTTTCCTCCGGGTATTCCAGTTTCCTCCCACAGTCCAAAGATGTGCAGGTTAGGTGCATTGGCCATGCTAAATTCTTCCTCAGTATACCCGGATAGACGCCGGAGTGTGGCGACTAGGGGATTTTCACAGTAACTTCATTTCAGTATGAATATAAGCTTACTTGTGGCACTAAAAAATCAACTTTAAACTTTTAAACAAGACTGTGATGATGTCTGGAGATGCATGACCCCGGCTAAACCCAAACTAAGCATTGGTGAGCAGATTGCTGCTAAATGCCACTTAATAACACTGTCAATGACACCTTCCACAACTTTCTGAGGAGTTGACCGATGGGACAGTCATTGGTTGGATTGGGTTTGTGCTGCTTTTTTTTGGCAAACACAGTAAGAAGTTTAACAACACCAGGTTAAAGTCCAACAGGTTTTTTTGGCAAGACATATGTAGGCATTCTTCCATATTGCCATTGAAGTTGGTGTTGTAGCTGTGACAGCTTGACTCAGGGCACAGCTAGTTCTGGAGCACAAGTCATGCTGCAGTCGGCTGGGGAGCTCATGACCTTTGTAGTATCCAGTGACTTTATCAATTTCCTGATGATATGTGGAGTGAATTGAATTGACTGAACACTGGAACTGTGATGTTGGAGACCTCTGGAGCAGGCTGAGATGGATCACCCACTCAGCACTTCTAGCTAGAGATGGTTGCAAAGTGGTTCAGCCTTTTCTTTCGCAGTGATGTGCAGGACTCCAACATCCTTTAGGATATTTGTGGAGCCTCTTCCATTGCTCAGTTGTTGAGTTGCCCACCACTATTCCTGACTGGATGTGGCAGGACTGCAGACTATAGTGAAAAATTCCAAATTGTACGGTATGCATCAAATTAAAAGTCATGTCTTTTATTCACAAATGCACATTATATCGTTAAGATGGATAAAATCTGTGCTAAACTTGCTGAGCCTCTTGAATCACAATAGCACCACAATATAGTCTTGATCAGAATTTCAGTTTAATCTGGCCTATTGGTGTTCATGTCCATTATTTACATTCTATTGCAGATTTTGAAAATCATATTGTCTAACTCCATGAATGGCCATCTGCTGAGACTGAGGTTGCTTTTCCTGAATCAGACACGGTAGACAATTTCTGGGAGTGACTTTCTGACTGACAAGAATTTGGGTTTCACCTGTTACATTCAATTAATTGTCCAGCAGAAAACGCGGAATTTATTTTGCAGTTCATTTCTCATGTTTGCCAAATTGAGATGATCCTGGCATCAAGGTAAATTCTTTCCAGAAGGTCCTTTTTTACCTTAGAAGCATTAATGGATGCAATTTTATTGGAAGGGGAAAGTCCTGATGTTAGGGTGCATGGATAGGTAGTGGGACCGCATTGGCAGTCTTCCCAGAGGAGCCTCCTTATTCGCCACCATTGGGCCCATTATACTTAAATGGATGGCGGGCAGGTTCTCCAGGCCCAATGAAAGGGCAGAACCTCTCTGAAACCTCGCCAGCTCTAAGGAGAGGTGGTCGCTGCTGAATCAGGCAGTAGATAAGCAATATTCAAGGGGCCTAACATCGGAGAGCAACCATCTCTGGAGAAATCATTGTGGCCGCAATGGGGTTGGGTGCTGGGTTAGGGCAGAGATGGGGGTGGACAAAGGGGATTGGGGGAATGAGGGGATGGGCGTGTGGGATGTGGGGTGGGGAAGGTGTTGACTTAATTCAGTGATTAATTATTTAGATTGGCTGTCCACCTTCATTCATCAGGCAGCCTTTTCTGATATTCAATCAAGCACTGGAACATTGGCCCAGCAGCTTGACTATGTCAGAGAGAACATTCCGAATATTGTCCTGGCATTTTATCCACCAAACTGCTTGCCAGCCCTGTTGCTGTGAGCACGACAAAAGCCCAGCCAGGATATCCCTTCTAACATGAAGGTTATGTCTTGGTAAAAAGGGTTTCTTTTTGAGAAGATCATTTTTTGAGATAGAATGGAAAATTAGTAATCCTCAGAAGCTGCCAAGTGGAAGTGAGCTTTCATCAGGAGACAAAATCTTTTTAGTGGTCCAACTGAATTATATCTGCTTTTTAAGTCAGCTATGATTTTGAGAGCTCTGTAAATATGTTACCTTTCTTATTCCCACATTGAATACAGATGAAATGTACATCTAACTGAACACAAGTGAAATGCTTAATGTCAACAAAATGTTTGGTCGCTGAATATTAAAATTTCAAAGAGAGTGCAGTGCACAAACAAGGTATAGTTTGAACTTTTATCAACAAGCTCCTAAAATGAATGTTAAATAAGCCACATTGTTCTGTCAACAGAATTTTTGCAATACAAGTTCATAATAGATATACCAGAACTGCTTGCATTGAGTTTTATCAGCATTTATTGTACAATTCCATGCTTTGTGGAATGACACAAGGTAAGAAATGAATCATTTATTTCCCCTCTGGTCATCTTTTGCTGTTGTCATTCTGCCTTAGAATAATGTAAATTCACACTTGTTTATTCTTTGCACCTACCAAAAATAATGTGGGAACACCATTTGTCAGTGGCTCTTACAAACCCATCATTCATTATTTTTGCGGATGTTCATGCATCATAAAAATAAAGATGCAGTGGGAGAAAAGTAGAACGAGGTGTCGGAATGTTGATTCTTGTGGTTGATGGCAGCATGAAAATATTGGATGAAACTTAACTGCAGTTTAGGCAGGCACTGGAACATCAGGATTTGGCATACATCTTATTGCAAGTTTCGACAAGTGTTCGCTAAGCTTGCAAGATAAGGGGGGGGTATCAGGAAATAGCTGAGAGAAAGTTTGATGAGCATAAGAGCTGAAGTAAAGGTTTGTCACGAGTATTCACTTGAACCTGTTGGATTGCTGTTCTTTTTACACTCAAATGTAGGATAAAGTGAAAGATAACCTTATCATAATTGTCAAAGGTTGCGTTTTCTTCTTGAATTCTATCCTGGAAGCCTTTTCCCTCCAATTAAATATGCTAAATTGTTTTTTCTCCTATAACGATAATCACCTGTGACTGAAACTGTAATCTTTGGCTGCTTTAATCATTGAAAGTAGGCTATAATTATTAGTCTATGTGTGGGTGGAAATTATGCAATGTTTCAGTGACAAAAAAATTACAGGCTTAAATTAACTATGGAGACTTTGACCTCGAGCAGGTAATCAATTGACTGTGGCCCAGAATTGAGTGCATTTTTAAAAACTGATATGATTACTTTTATATACTTCCAGATGAGTCACCCTGCCAGGCAATTGCTGCTGAACATTTCCAGCTTTGCAGTTGCATGCACTTGTGGCTAAACAGAAAATCAGGGCTTGCATGTCATCATGGAGAATGCAGGGGATGGTGATAAATTTCTGAGGGTAGATAAATTTAAGGAGTTTGCTCCATAATAAGCCTTTGCAGCTGACACAGTCAAACTCTTCCATGAGGTTGAAAGTGCTCTTCCTTGCATTTTTCTTGAATTTGCTACACAGCAAAGATGTCTATTTTGCCTCTCGATGAGCAAAACCCACTCTGGAAGGAGCTCTTTTGTTACTGAGAGGAGATTGAGGAGGATCCTTGCAATGATCTTCCCTGGGGCAGTCAACACAAAGATTTCGATTTGGTTAGCATAACAAAGAACAAAGAACAATACAGCACAGGAACAGGCCCTTCGGCCCTCCAAGCCCGCGCCGCTCCCCGGTCCAGGATTGAATCCTGAATCCAGGATCCCCACCCAATTTTCCAGCCTATCTACATACCAATATCCTATCCACCGAGCTGTCCCTCACAGCTACGATGCTTTGTTCATTACAACCTATTAACTCACCCCCACCCCCCCATTCCAGACCATGTGATCTCCAGGGAGAGGCGAAAACCCAGAGTGAAAAACCCCAGGGCCAATATGGGGAAAAAAAATCTGGGAAATTCCTCCCCGACCCCCTGAGGCGATCGAAACGAGTCCAGGAGATCACAATGGCCCTGATCGGAAAATGCTTCCCAACCCTAGTCATTTCCACTTCCACGAACACCATATGAATTCCCTGCCCCCGAGACAGGTTCCCAACTATCCGCAGTCTCGCTCTGTACTGGCACCAGCAAGATGATCATAGAATGAAGCCTTGAAACGAGAAACAAGGAACAATTAGCCCGCGCTGCTCCCTGGTCCAGACTAGACCACTCTTTTGTATCCCTCCATTCCCACTCCGTTCATATAGCTGTCTAGATAAGTCTTAAACGTTCCCAGTGTGTCCGCCTCCACCACCTTGCCCGGCAACACATTCCAGGCCCCCACGACCCTCTGTGTGAAATATGTCCTTCTGATATCTGTGTTAAACCTCCCCCCCTTCACCTTGAACCTATGACCCCTCGTGAACGTCACCACCGACCCGGGGAAAAGCTTCCCACCGTTCACCCTATCTATGCCTTTCATAATTTTATACACCTCTATTAAGTCTCCCCTCATCCTCCGTCTTTCCAAGGAGAACAACCCCAGTTTCCCCAATCTCTCCTCATAACCAAGCCCCTCCATACCAGGCAACATCCTGGTAAACCTCCTCTGTACTCTCTCCAAAGCCTCCACGTCCTTCTGGTAGTGTGGCGACCAGAACTGGACGCAGTATTCCAAATGCGGCCGAACCAACGTTCTATACATCTGCAACATCAGACCCCAACTCTTATACTCTATGCCCCGTCCTATAAAGGCAAGCATGCCATATGCCTTCTTCACCACCTTCTCCACCTGTGACGTCACCTTCAAAGATCTGTGGACTTGCACACCCAGGTCCCTCTGCGTCTCTACACCCTTTATGGTTCTTCCATTTATCGTGTAGCTCCTCCCTACATTATTCCCACCAAAATGCATCACTTCGCATTTATCAGGATTGAACTCCATCTGCCATTTCCTTGCCCAAATTTCCAGCCTATCTATATCCTTCTGTAGCCTCTGACAATGTTCCTCACTATCTGCAAGTCCTGCCAGTTTTGTGTCGTCCGCAAACTTACTGATCACCCCAGTTACTCCTTCTTCCAGATCATTTATATAAATAAATAATTGACCTTGTCTCCCTTCTTGTATATAGTCTCGATAATAGCTTCCCCAAAAGCCCTCAACATGAGCTCCTCTTCCCAAATGAGGGATATGAAGATGTGCAGCAGCCATGACAAGAATGTATTTCTGTCTTGTTTCAGAATTTTGGCAGGGTTTCCATATGCTCCAGAGGCCTTTATATGTTACAGCTCTTTGCTGGACAAAATTCTCCATCACATCTAAAGTGGCTGCTCAGCCTTTGTGAGAAAGAGTATCTGAAGATCAAAGTTTTAAAGTTTATTTATTAGTCACAAGTAAGGCTTACATTAACACTGCGATGAAGTTATTGTGAAAATTCCCTAGTCGCCACACTCCAGCACCTGTTTGGGTCAATGCATTTAACCAGCACACCTTTCAGACTGTGGGAGGAAACCAGAGCACCTGGAGAAACCCACACAGACACAGGGAGAACGTGGAAACTCCACACAGACAGTGACCCAAGTCGGGAATCGAACCTGGGTTGCTGGCACTCTGAGCTAGCAGTACTGACCATTGTGCCACCGTGCCGCTCCTATAAAGTTTATTTATTAGTCACAAGTAAGGTTGCAATGAAGTTACTGTGAAATTCCCCTAGTCGCCACACTTCCGCGCCTGTTCGGGTCAATGCATCTAACCTGCGCATCTTTGGATTGTGGGAGGAAACCAGAGCAGACATGGGGAGAAGGTGCAGACTCCACACAGACAGTGACCCAAGCCAGGAATCGAACCCGGTCCCTGGTACTGTGAGGCAGCAGTGCGAACCACTGAGCCGCCCTCATACCCAAGAAAAAGATCATGATTTACCAGGTAAAAATGTGCTCATCGATGTTTCAGAGACTTGGACAAACTATAGCAGGTACCTCAAAGTACTGGAGAAGCACCAGTGTCTGCACAAAATCTTCCAATTCCAATGCTAAGACAAGCAGCCCAACTGTAATGTTCTCTCCCAAGCCAACCTGCCAGCATCGAGGTGCTAATCACTCAAAGTCAGCTCCGCTGGGAAGAATATGCCATTTATACGCTTGACACCAAATTCCCAAAGCATTTGGTCTCCTTGGAATATGGTCACACCCAACACTCCCAGGAATACAATAAGAATTATTCAGTGATGTCCTTGCAGCATTCCTGAAGAGCTTAAACTTCTCCACTCACTCATAGGAGTACCTGGCTTTTGACTGATAAAAAGAGAGAAAATTCATTTGGGAAGACACTAAATGCATTGAGAGACTTCATTGGGAAACGCAGGTGAAGTTGAGGGTGCACAGATCTTCAAACAGCTCATCTGCCTAACCCTTCAACCATTACTTAGTGAGCATGTGACAAAGACTGTAAATCACACACTGGACTTACCAGCCATCTCAGAACCCATCAATCTAAAATGGAAGCAAGTTATTCTTCATCTTGATGGCTGCCTAAGAAGAGGTTGGATAAAACTAAGGGTGACATTCTTAAATTGCGGCACCTGGTAACATGACCAAAATCATGATTACTGTCACTCCGGAGTGTCCACTCAATGCTGACGACCAGCGTTGATGCTCACTGTCACAGTCATTAATAGAAAAAATTCATAGGGCGGAATTTTCCGGTCCTGTCAGCGGTTGGTTTGTTGATGGATGTGTGTGGAAAATTCGGAATGAGGCCCAAAGTCTGAATTCCACTAACAGACAAACAAAGCGGAATTTTTCCCTCAGCACTTGCATTCCAGGCTGATGATGGGTCGGCTTTCCTGCTGATATATGTTGGAGCTATGTAGCAGGGCTGTTCACAGTGGTGCCTCGGGTGTTTAGAGAGGCTGGTTACGGTGGCTGCCTTACGTTATAGAGAGAACCACATGACAAAGGAAGATTTAATAATGGTTGCTGTCTTCTTGATGGCTGTTCTCAATTTGAGGAGGAGAAGAAAGGGCTAACTTCATCTGGCACAGCTTAAGGAGGAGCCCCAGTAGCTGCATGAACTGGGAGACCATCCTCTGTGACTCCCCCTGAATCATCGCTGCACTCACATTTTTTGTTCGTTCAAGTGATCTACATGGGACCTACGTGGCATCTCTCAGTCCTCTACTTTTAAATATATAAAGGAGATGACAGATGCTTTCTATAGTGAGGTGCATAATTATATAAAGGTCACAATGGATGACACTAGTCAGTCTGCTAGATTTCTGGGATTTGCGGAAATCTCAGTCTTTATCCCAGAGTACTGATGGATCTCACCTATTCCTAGGGTAATGGAATGTTGGTTCAAGCGCAAATCAGGCGGAACCTGACCAGTAGGTGACCCAGACAGGTGTCACGAACTCCGGGGGCTGCCGTCACCTTGGCTTTTGTGGCCATCTGTTGCCGTGAATGCATTAATAATGAGACATGTCATGCCAGGAATGAAGGATGCTGCTCGGAAACCCGCCATTGTGGCTGACGAGATTAGAACCAATTTCCCTGCCCGCTACAGCACTTGTGCAATTCAGGAAAAATTCTGACCATAGAGTGGGCAATGGCTGTGAATGTCCACTTCTGATTTTGAAAGATACAATTGACATTCATGGTGGCATTTAGAACAAGTTGATTTTGGGCCTGAATTTATCAGGACAGCAGAATAGTCAATGATTCGGTGAAAGGTGAAGGTGAAACTGAACTCAAAATGAGTTGAATGTCGTTTGCCCCAGGCTGTTTATGTTGCCAAACTGCTGAAACTTGAGATTCTCAAGATAATTAATTAGCAAATAATTTGGTTTAACTGGATTTACTGGTATACCGAAAAGGAACATAAAGTGTTTGTGCTGTGTTGATAATTGCACAGATCATAAAAGGAGATTTATTAATATAAGCTGCTTCGAGCCTAGTGCGGTAGATGGAGAACATGTTTTTCAGGTAGCTCCACCAAACCAACATGTTGAGAAATTTAACCACAGATCACTGGTCATGTCCCTTCCTCTCCGATTAGCACTGCACACCTTGGGGAGGTATATTAGTCCCATGCCCCATGTATCAGAAACTTGTATAGACGTGTGAGAGCTATGTAATGTGAATTTAAATTACAATATGGAAACATGCATTCCTTGCAAACATACTTCTGCATCACAGGACATGCTTATTGTTGGAAAATTGATCCCTTATTTTTGTGTTGCATATACTTATGTGAATCGAGTGGACTTCTTCCATGCCATCCAGAATCAAGTGTATTGAATGGAGGGGTATATCCTCCCCCAAGAGATTTAATCCCCTGTGGAAGCAAAATAATTCTGAGTTAAATTTCCAAAGCTCTTTGACATTTTTACTGAATTAAAATCAGCAAACACCTTGTGATATTAAATTGACGTTATCTACAATATTGAACCACGGATGACTGAATCCCACATTGACATGGTGCCAACAGAATGGAAGCTGTAATGGAATATTTAATCATTTGTGCCTTTATTTGCCCTCATACTGTTTAATCTTATTTCAACCAGATTATTAATCTAACATTTTTGTTATTAGTCCTCAGCTCTGTGTGTTTGGGAGTTGATCAGTGGTGTCTACTTGTATAATTTAGTACGTTGAGTTGGATCATGCTGTTTCAATTCAAATAAAAATGATATAGATTCTTTCACTGGTTTAATCTACTTTAATGATATTAGGATGGGCAATTATTGAAAGAAATGGTAAAAACCACCTGTGGGTGTTTGGATTCATGTTCTTAAGGGGACGATGGAAGAGGGACTAAGGTATTTTTTTAGTTATGAGTTAAGGATATCAATATGTATGTTTCTAAAGTAGCCTATTATCCTTCTTGTCCATGTTATCCGACATGTTTTATACGCATATGAGTTGAAATTATTCAGGTCTGATTTATCAAACAAGGTCCATCCTCAATAAATTGTCTTAATTATTTTACTTAATTTACCATTCAGTATTAAAATAGCATTTAATATGCAGGCAGTGTGAATTAACAACAATTACTCCTGGTGTTGGGTTACCGTTGATGTTAACAATCAGGAGTGAACGTTCTTTCATATTACCATTTACAGGATGACATATTCTCTGTAATAAATATGTCGTATCTGTCTTAGGTTGTTGATATATTGCACTAGCGGATCAAAGACTGATAACTGCAGCAGGTGGAGCATAGCCTGTAAGATCCTGACGGTATTGCAGGCTGGCAACTGCACTCTGCGTACCAGGAAGGAGCTCTGTGAATGTGCACTGCTGAGAGTCTCACTGATGTTAACTGTGAGAGCATCCAAAACCCGAAGGGTAACTTGGAGCACCGGTTCTTCATGGTGTATATTTCCAATTTGGTATAAAGTGAGAAGAGCTATGCAAACCAGGAAGGAACAGTCCAGTCCTATTGTGATCAATTAATAAAGAATATTTATGAACTTAAAAGAAAACGCGCAACAAAAAGAATTATATAATACACAACAAAAGTAAACTTAACTACACTGATGGTTATATCTCATGAAGTTATGTTCCCATGTTCTCAACTATCCACATGTCCTGAACTCTGAGATGCCTTTTTAATCCCAAACAATATCCAATATTATATAACTCTGTAAGCTAAACACAGCAGATAGTTACCATGCACAGGTTATTTGTCCGTGTTTGGAAAAACTGTCTTCAGTTTTAGTGAAGACATAATCTTTTCCGTTTCAGTTTTGGATTTTAAACAACAGCCTTTTAGCATCAGCCTGTTTCCAGCAAACAGTAAGAAGTTTAACAACACCAGGTTAAAGTCCAACAGGTTTATTTGGTAGCACGAGCTTTTGGAGCGGTGCTCCTTCATCAGCTGTGATGTGGAGATGCCGGCATTGGACTGGTGTAAACACAGTAAGAAGTTTAACAACACCAGGTTAAAGTCCAACAGGTTTATTTGGTAGCAAAAGCCACACAAGCTTTCGGAGCCTTTAGCCCCTGAGGAAGATGCATACGGGATGCATTTTGACATACTTCTTACTTGTAAAATATATTGATTGGCTTAAACCTACTTTTTAAGAGCTATGTCTCAAATTCATGCAGCATATTTCACAAAGAGGCCTGGCCCACAAGATTATCAGATCATAAGGAGAAGGCCATTCAGCCCAGTTCAGCCTGAAACACTGGCCAAGACGAGGGAGGAAGGAAAATAATTGGAGGCAGGGAGACCAAAGTAAGTGGATTTGGCCCCTCAAGTGTTTTACTGAAGGTAATTATGGGTCAGGTAAAACTTGAGGTCCCAACGCTATTGAGGGAATTATAAAAGAGGTGTCATCAGTGTACATAGGGGATGCATGTCGTTTTACCAGAAACAAAATCTTATTTAAAAAAAAGCTTTCTCATATGATTCTCCATTTTCATTCATTAAAGATCATAGAATCCTACAGTGCAGAAGGAAGCCATTCGGCCCATTGAGTCGGTGCCGACCACAATCCCACCCAGGCTCTGTCCCCATAACCCCATGCATTTACCCTAGCTAGCCCCCCTGACACTAAGGGGCAATTTTAGCATGGCCAATCCACCTAACCTCACACATCTTTGGACTGTGAGAGGAAACTGGAGCACCGGAGGAAACCCATGCAGACATGGGGAGAATGTGCCAACTCCACACAGACTCCACCCAAGCCAGGAATGGAAACCGGCTCCCTGGCGCTGTGAGGCAGCAGTGCTAACCACTGTGCCACAGTGGTGCCCAATATCTGCCAATTAAGAAACAGCAAATAACAAAGTGAGAGAACACCTTTTACAAAGCACTGTGCCATAATGTTGGCTTTCTATTCACATTGCTGTATATATTTGTAAACTAGTTTGAAACATCATGCATGAAAAAATAAATTATTCTGAAAAAAAATCATGAATTATTAGGTGCCCTTAGCTTGAGCTTCAGGCTTTGCCTTCTGTGCCAATTATTGAGTTGGAGAGATTGCTGCTGGTGCACAAAAGCTTCCAATCCTGAATCAGGACTCCAGAAAAGCCCTTTTGATTAAGAACTGCGTAGCAGTTACTCAGGTCAAATACCAGCGCCGGAATTCTACTGCCCCGCCCACCATGGGAATCAAAGCGGGTGAGGGTCAGACAATGGGAAGGTCCGTTGACCTCGGTTGGGATTTTCCGGTCTCAGGTCGACTGAGGCCATAAAATCCTGCCCCATGTTCCCTCCCCACAACCACTTGTGGAGTCAGGATGATGGGCATTATTTTAGTCATCGTGGTACATGTCACCGCTGTGTTTTACTGTTTCCATCTTATTTCTGACAACAGTGACGTGGTGCCCATCATGTTGTCAGTTTCTGTGAAGGGCTTGTAGTGCTGCAGCCTTCAGGGTCATCTTCTTGTTAGTCTGTCGAACAGCCATACTTGCAGCTTTCTGACTGTCCATCTAAGAAGCCTGCAGTAGGTGTGAGCACCTTTATAACGGAATTCCACAAGATTCTGGACCTCTGAGCCAGACTAGTGTGCCTGTGCTTGAAGCAGCAGGCCTCAGCATCTGTAACTGTGAAGTATATGGGTTGCCTCCACATAGCTCTCCTTGCAATGCATGGATGCAGCACACTGCATACCCCCATGTGACCAATAGCAGTGACCACGAGTGCTGAACTGAAATGGTCACGTGTTGGTGTATGGATCTGTTTTACATGATCAGGAGCACCCTAGTCCTAACTTCAGATAATGGAAATGGGGGAAATTGGGGTATGAAGAATCTAAAATTGAAACTTCAGTGTGTTCCACATTGGAGACAATGCCTAACTCTGAGGCCTTCATGTTGTCAGAGATCTTTAGAATCGACATGGCCAGCACCGCCTATTAGGACACAGTGTAAGTGGTGAAGTGGAGGCATTTAATGAATTGCATGGAAGTAATGGAATGTGATAAGTCATATGTGCTTTAATTAAGGTGACAAGACATAAAGACCACCATTCCTGAGAAAGAAGATGTCAATGGGATGGAGAAGAAGGTGTCACAGAGGGAGATTGACTCATCTGTCCTTGGATGGAGACCTGTTGAACCTTCCCGGCTGCCTTGGTCCCATTATGACCCAGTGCTTGCACCATGGGCATCACTCAAAAAGCGCAGTCATTGCTGGACATGAGTCACCTCAGGGCGTGCAGTCCCATTAAAGGTTACTTCTTACGAGGCCACTCATGATAGTACATCAGGTCCTGCATCACTTAGGCTGTCATGGTGATTTGTATGCTGCAGAGATACTTTAACTGTCAGCGCCTTTGGACTTTGCTGGCAACATTGCCTCCAGTGCGTCATCTCATTGGGAAAGCATGTTCTCAAAGCCTTATCAATGGTAACAGTAACACCAGGGTGCCTGCTGGTGACCTGTGGACTCTCCTTTGCAGAGTTTCAATGATAGGAATTGTGATGCCCCACATAATGTTTGCCCCTCAAGCAGGTCACTTTTCCAACAGGATGCTCACTATCCATCTCCACATCCTCCTCCTGGAGTCTTGTGTCTATGAGGGCCTTGTGTGCATGCCTCCCTGGTCTGGCCTGTGCTATAGCCTCTTCATTTGCAGTGCCATCTTCCTCGAACTCATCGCTGTCATTCCCTCGAGAGCCTTATCGCTGGAAGATATTTGTAGCTCCTCCAACTCAACAAGTGTGAGATATTGCACTTTGGAAGGACAAACCAAAGAAGAACGTAGAGGGTAAATGGTAGGACTCTGAAGAGTGCAGTTGAACAGAGGGATCTGGGAATACAGGTACAGAATTCCCTAAAAGTGACGTCACAGGTGGATAGGGTCATAAAGAGTGCCTTTGGTACATTGGCCTTTATAAATTGGAGTATCGAGTATAAAAGTTGGAGTGTTATGGCAAGGTTATATAAGGCATTGGTGAGGCCGAATTTATAGTATTGTGTACAGTTTTGGTCACCTAGTTACAGGAAGGATGTAAATAAGGTTGAAAGAGTGCAGAGAAGGTTCACAAGGATGTTGCCAGGACTTGAGAAGATGAGTTACAGAGAGAGATTGAATAGGTTGGGACTTTATTCCCTGGAGCGTAGAAGAATGAGGGGAGATTTGATAGAGGTGTACAAGATTTTGATGGGTATAGATAGAGTGAATGCAAGCAGGCTTTCTCCGCTGAGGCTAGGGGAGAAAAAAATCAGAGGGCATGGGTTAAGGGTAAAAGGAGAAAAGTTTAAAGGGAATATAATCATAGAAATCATAGAAACCCTACAGTGCAGAAGGAGGCCATTCGGCCCATCGAGTCTGCACCGACCACAATCCCACCCAGGCCCTACCCCCACATATTTACCTGCTAATCCCTCTAACCTACGCATCTCAGGACTCTAAGGGGCAATTTTTAACCTGGCCAATCAACCTAACCCGCACATCTTTGGACTGTGGGAGGAAACCGGAGCACCCGGAGGAAACCCACGCAGACACGAGGAGAATGTGCAAACTCCACACAGACAGTGACCCGAGCCGGGAATCGAACCCGGGACCCTGGAACTGTGAAGCAGCAGTGCTAACCACTGTGCTACCGTGCCGCCCTAATGGGGGGCTTCTTCACGCAGAGAGTGGTGGGAGTGTGGAATGAGCTACCGGATAAAGTGGTAAATGCGGGGTCACTTTTAACATTTAAGAAAAACTTGGACGGGTTCATGGATGAGAGGGGTGTGGAGGGATATGGTCCAAGTGCAGGTCAGTGGGACTAGGCATAAAATGGTTCGGCACAGACAAGAAGGGCCAAAAGGCCTGTTTCTGAGCTGTAATTTTCTATGGTTCTAACTCGCCATCAGGCAAGTAACCACCCCGCAACCCCACTCCATTACAGTGCAGGTTGTGTAGGCAGAGCAAGGCACATTGATCGTAATACCTTTTGAGAAGTGTACTGGAGTGCTCTGCAGATCTGTCCAGGCATTGAAATTGCACCTGCAGCATCCCTATGGTGTGCTCAACCAATGGACAGGTGGCCACATGAGCCTCATTGTACTTTCTTTCTGCATGGGTCTAAGTCCACCACATGGCTGTCATCAACCATGTCCTTTGTGGCCACCCTTTGTCCCCAAGGAGCAAACCTGGATCCTGTGTGGTTCCTCAAAGATCTTCCGGATCTGCATTTGACTCAGATATATGAGTCATGATGTTTTCTGTATATCTGGTGTAAACCTGCAGCATTTGCTTGTTATGGTCTCACACCAACTCTACATTGAGGGAGTGCAATCATTTGCAGTTTATGTACCATAATGTCTGTTGCCAGGGAACTTTGATAGCTACATGAGTGCAGTCAGTGGCACCCTACACCTGTGGAAACCTGGATGTTTCTACAAAGGCCAATGCTCTGGTGTCATGGTGTGCTTGATCTTCGCCTCTCCCTGGAGATCACATGGTCTGGAATGGGGGGGTGGGGGTGAGTTAATAGGTTGTAATGAACAAAGCATCGTAGCTGTGAGGGACAGCTCGGTGGATAGGATATTGGTATGTAGATAGGCTGGAAAATTGGGCGGGGATCCTGGATTCAGGATTCAATCCTGGACCGGGGAGCGGCGCGGGCTTGGAGGGCCGAAGGGCCTGTTCCTGTGCTGTATTGTTCTTTGTTCTTTGTTCTTTGTATCTCTGTTGAAGTTGGTGTAATTTTGGGACTTTCACAACCACTGACAAAGCATGCCCTCTGAGTCTGCATGGCACCAAATCATGCAGAGGTTGACAAATGTGTGTACCAGATCAAAGTAGAAAGTACGAAGTAGAAAGGGTTGAGAGCTTCAAATTTTTAGGTGGACAGATCGCCAACAACCTGTCCTGGTCCCCCCAGTTAAGAACTACAGTTAAGAAAGCCCACCAGCGCCTCTACTTTCCCAGAAGACGTAGGAAATTTGGCACATTAGCTACGACTCTCACCAACTTTTACAGATGCACCATATAAAGCATTCTTTCTGGTTGTATCACAGCTTGGTATGGCATCTGCTCTGCCCAAGACTGCAAGGAACTACAAAAGATCGTAAATGTAGCCCAATCCATCACGCAAACCAGCCTCCCATCCATTGACTCTGTCTGCACTTCCTGCTGCCTCGGCAAAGCAGCCAGCATAATTAAGGACCCCACGCACCCCAGACCTTCTCTCTTCCACCTTCTTCCGTCGGGAAAAAGATACAAAAATCTGACGTCGCATATCAACCGTCTCAAGAACAGCTTCTTCCCTGCTGCTGTCAGACCTTTGAATGGACTTACCTTACATTAAGTTGATCTTTCTCTACACTATGACTGTAAAACTACATTCTGCACTCTCTCGTTTCCTTCTCAATGAACGGTATGCTTTGTCTGTATAGCACGCAAGAAACAATACTTTTCACTATATGTTAATACATGAAACAATAATAAATCAAATCAAATCAAATCAAAGATCCCTGGACATGATGTGTTGTCGGTGACACTAGTTCTCGGTCATCTGAAGATAAGACAGATAAGACAATTAAACTCTAATTGTGGTGAGATGCATTCAGTTTTTTCGCTCTTTATTCAGCCCCCTAATGTCCCCTAAAACCGTTTTTGCGATCCCACAAGATTTTCCATTTCCACTCGCCATGACACCCACTGCAAATGGGAATGGAAAATTCTGGCCTATGATTTGTAGCTACACCCCAGTATTGATAGGCAGAGGATTGTATGATTCTAACCCATTGAAATCAAAGCAAGTGTATTCAGTGATCAATGATTAATCAAAATTTACATAAGAAAACAAATGAATGTTCCTGGCATGGCAGTTCAGCATTCGGGTTACACAGAAATCTGAAAGTGCCTCTTTCCTCCCTGACAGGATCAAACAGAAGAAACTCAGGGTCCTGAATTTTGGATTTGTACTGCAAATGCATGAAGCATGAAACTAAGAATGCTACAGATGAAAGTATACACCAGTACCTTGATTGATTGGCCAAAAAACCAACAGCCCAATAGCCTTTCATCACAGTGGTGAGGATGTCTGCAGAACATGTTTCGAATGATCACTGAGATTGGGTCTATTGCAAGACTATTAGTTTCATTTTCTGGAGGTTAAAATTCACAATACAAACTTTTACAAAGTAATTGTGCTGCTTTCCTGGATGTGTCTGAACTTGTACTGCAACAGCAACATTCACATTGTAAAGCAACTTGATCAATGGCTATACCTTGAGCCTTTGGGCTAGAGGAGAGAGCCAAGAATGCATAAAGGAATTGAGTGATATGCACTTTACGGTGTGCAAGTTTACCTCCTCAGCTTAAACCTTAAAGAAGTAAGGTGCTATTTATCAAACTGTTTATCTGTAGGAAATCACTGTAATAGTTCCTGATGTTTAATTTGATTAGTAAAGACTTATGAAATGAAAATAGTCATCTTATTCAGTCTTAATTACATGCATTATTATACGTGCATGCTTCTATATGATACATGACAACTTAATTAAAAGAGGGCTTTCAATTAAAACTATAATCTCTGGAAGTGAAGTTGGACTGTGTCCAACTGGAAGAAGTAGATTTTGATCACTATGCATTTCATAGAATCATAGAATCCTACAGTGCAGAAGGAGGCCATTCGGCCCATCGAGCCTGCACCAACCACAATCCCACCCAGGCCCTATCCCCATAACCCCATGCATTCACCCTAGCTAGTCCCTCTGACACTAAGGAGCAATTTAGCATAGCCAATCCACCTAGCCCGCACATCTTTGGCAGGTGGCTTTGATGGATGGCTGTTGAAGTATCGACAAGGAGGTGCTAGAAGTGAAGATCCAATTCAATTATATATATTTTTACCATTACAGATATGTAAGGATAGAAATTATTTTAAAGCTATTTTTAGGCCCAGGTTTGGAAATACATGCACAACAACGAGAAGGCCAAGATTGGTCCAAACTTCTACGTATTCCAGATGAGCTGCCATCACTTGTAATGGCATCTTCAGGCAGCTGACAGGTCAGGATGATTGTAGCTGTCAGAGGTCCCAGGGAGTTGGGAGGGCTCTTGGCTATACATTAATACTTAGTCAAAAATGCATCCACCTTTCTGGTCACTGCTACTTGCTATGTTGCATCCATATCAACGACATCTGAACTGAGGGTTTTCAATTTTCCTGAGGGGCCCTAAAGCAGGCCTTGGGCCTCTTACTAGCATAGGCACCTAGGTAAGCGACCTAACACTTGTTTTATGTGCCCATCCTGGGTGTCTTAACTTAGTCTGTGAAATTGACAATTCTTGTGTTCTGAAATCCCGCTGATGTTATGTGCATGAGTGTTTCAATCTGAAATACTGGTTTGTATGATGTAATTTTTGGGGGATATTAGTGAGCAACAGTGAAAACTCAGACCTCTCTTTCATTTAACAAACAAACAAAGTATTTATTAAAAAAGAAGAAAGATAATGAAATAGTACAAAGGACAATCATATACTCCAGCAAATTAACAGTAAGCACTTAGTCCCTCAAATACTGAAAACCCATCTGTTTCCCCGTAATTCTAAACTCTGCTGAGACCCTGCAGCAGACTCGATGGGCCAAATGGCCTACATCTGCCCCTGGTCTTATGTTCTTATCGTCTTACTCACAGCAGATTCCAACCCCTGACCTGTGCTTGCTAGTCCAGTTACGTTTCTAGTCAATGGTGGCCCTAAGAATGCTGATAGGTGGGAGATTCAGCCATGGTAACACAATTGAATATCAAGGCTAGATGGTTGGATTCTCTTATTCTTCTATTATGATCTCTCCACCAATCTCTTCAACGACCAATGCCCTTAATTTGAAATTCCTTCCCTAAATTTCTCCACCTTCTTATCTCTCTCTGTCTCTTTAAAATCCATACTAAAACCTACGTCTTTGACCAAACATTTGGTCAAAAACGCTAATATCTATTATGACGCTTGGTGTCAAAATTTGTCTGGTAACACTCCTGTGAAGTTCCTTGTGTTGTTTCACGATCTGAAATCACTATACAAAGGAAAGTTGATGTTGTCTGCACTATTTTACGTGCTGGTTTGCCTTTTAAAACAAATTGAGCATTAATTTTCTTGAAGTAAAACAGGCTTGAATTATTGCAAATACAATACTGAGGATAACGCTCAGACTAAATTAAGTCGATTTATGACTGCTTGTCAATAGAACCAAATTATCAAAACTGCTGAGATTTCTTCAAAAAGACATGAGATGTGAGTCAGATTTTGTACACATAAATTTCCACTTGTTCACTCAGCATCCTGAATCTACCCTCCCATTCACTTTAACGAATAGGAAAACTGAGAGCTCATGTGTACTGAAGTAGTTCTCAGCCAAGAGAACAAACATTAGTAGTCAGCATAAAATTAATCCATAGTTTGGTATTTGATATTGGCAACAAGCTGCAAATACCATCAGCCAAAACACCCATGCTGCAGCAAAAATTGGCAGCTAGTCCAATTGTAAACCATAAGTGAATCAAATGGAGTGCTAACACAGGGACAACGTATTGAAGAAATGTATTTGTTCTTCATCATTCACCTGAGATTTGTGTGACTGGCCCAAATTTTCTGATATGGGGCGAGCCTCCAACTCAAACTTAGGTTGTTGAAGGGCCTCAGGATCTGGCGGAAGTCCCGATGTGTGCAAATTCCTTGCATTTACATGGGAAGTTTAAAGCTCCGATTGCCTGTTTTATCTCACCTGGACTATATCCAATGACAGTGGGATCAGAAAGTCAGGATCACAGAGACTTGGGCTGTTTGCACTATACTTAACTTTGTTTTTTGCACAGATTTATTGAAGAAGTTGGCATAGCAAATATAAACCAGCTGGAGTGTCGAAGTGCTCCAGAACCCACATCAATGTTCAGCCCCTACCCTGGCAAAGTTCACCACCCCCAACTGGCAATGATCACGTTGCCTGCCACCCCTCTACACCCTCCATTCCCCCCAAAAATGTTAAGCATTCCACACCACCCCCACGGCTCCCCCAAATCCCCCAACCCTCCCCGTCCTGGCAAATCTCACTCCTTCACTCCCCTCCTGACAGTATTAGGAATCTCTCCCTCCCCCCCCCCCCCCCCCCCCCCCCCCCCCCCCCCACCCCACTCCGACAATGTTCATTCCTATCTCCATCCTGTAGACATACTCCCTATGAGAGCGTGGGCAAACACATTTGTGGGTGAGAGGAAGGGATAAATACTGTCATGGGTGAGAGAGGGAGTAACTTTGTCAGGCATGAGTGAGGGGAGTGAACAATTTCAGGGTGCGACAGGGGGTGGACATTGTTGAGGGACAAGGGGAGGTTAGTACTGTCAGTGGGATAAGAGTGTGTGCAGTTCTGGAGTTTGACAGCTCCATTTAAAACTATTTGAGTCAACAAACTGCGACAGACCTTAAGTGGCATGACTGTGCTGGAATGACATCCAATATTTCCTTAATTTAGCTGGGAGTCAGAGAGATACGCCTGTCAGCTGCTCAGTTCATGTGCAATGTGGTATCATTAAGTGATAACCTCATAGTGAAGGTGTGCCTGGGTAGCAGCGATCGTAATATTATTGAATGTTACATTCAGTTTGAAGGAGAGAGGAGTGGGTCTGAGACTGGCATTTTGTACTTAAATAAGGGCAATTATGAGAGAAAGCTGAGTTAGCTGAAGTGAACCGGCAAATTAGGTTAAAGGATAGGTCAATAGAGATGTAGTAGCAAACATTTAAAAATATATTTCCAAATACACAGAATAGACACATCCTAATGAGTAAGAAAAATTCCAAGGACCACCATCCATTGTCAACAAAGAAAGTTAAAGTTAGCATCAAACTTAGAGAAAAAGCATATAATTATGAAAAAAGAAGATTGGACAGAATATTTTAAAAAGCAAACAATGACCAAATGATTGATAACAATGGAAAATTTAGAGTATGAGAGAAAACAAGCTGGAAATACAAAGGCAGATTGTAAGAATCTCTGTGGATATTTAAAAAAAGAGTTAACAAAGTGAGCACTGGTCCTATAGAAAATTACTCTGAGGAATTAATAATGGAAAATAAGGAGGTGGCAGATTAATTGAACAAGTATTTTGCATCGGTCTTCACAATAGAGGATACAAGTAATACCCCAGAAATAGTTTTAAGCAAGGGAATGGAAGGGAGGGGGGATCTCAAGAAAATTACAATGATCAGGACAATGGTACTGAGCAAATTATTGATGATGCTGGCTGGCAAGTCCCCAAGTCCCAATGGTTTTTATCTTAAGGTCTTAGGAGATAGATGAGATAGTTGATGTATTCATTTTAATTTTCCAAACTTCTCTAGATTTGAGGAAGATTCTATTAGAATGGAAGATGGCAAATGTATCTCCTTTATTCAAAAAGAGAAGACAAAGCAGGAAACAATAAACAAGTCAGTTTAACATCTGTCATGGGGAAAATGCGAGAAGCTTTTCTTAAAAATGTTATAACAGGGTAATTAGATAAATTTGAGGATAATCAGGCCGAGTCAACATAGAATCATAGAATCCCTACAGTGCAGAAGGTGGCCATTCAGCCCATTGAATCTGTACCAACAACAATCCCACCCAGGCTCTAAACCCATAACCCCATGTATTTACTCTGCAATCCCCCTGACACTAAGGAGCAATTTAACATGGCCAATCAACCTATCTCACTCATCTTTGGAGTATAGGAGGAAACCAGAGCAGCTAATGGAAAATCACACAGACACAGGGAGAACATGCAAACTCTACATGGGCACTCACCCAAGGTCGGAATCGAACCCACATCCCTGGTGCTGTGAGGCATGTTAAAACAACATGGTTTTGTGAATGGGAAATCAGGTTTACCCAACTTATTGGAGTTCTTTGAAGAAATACCATGCACTGTGGACAAAGGGGAATTGGTGGATGTACTGTACTTAGATTTCCAAAAGACAATTGATAAGGTGACACATCAAAGATTATTGTAAAAAAATAGAAGCTCATTGTGTAGGAGGTAACATATTGGAATAGATAGAAGGTTGGCTATAGAAAAAAGAGAGTAGCCATAAATGTTATTTTCTGGTTGGCAAGATGTAATAAGTGGAGTGGCACAGGGATCAGTACTGAGGCCCCAACATTTTACAAATTATATAAATGACTTGGATGAAGAGATTGATGGGATGGTTGTTACTGATGACATAAAGTTAGATAGGAAAGCAAGTTGTGAAGAAAACATAAGGAGGCAACAAGGAGGTATAGATAGATTAAATGAGTGGGCAAAAATCTGACAAATGGAGTACAATGTGGAAAATGTAAAATTTTCCCATTTTGACAGGAAATGTAACCTGGCATTCCAGAGCAGTAATGAGGGAGTGCTGCACTGTTGATGGTATTGACTTTCAGATGAGATATTAAACCGAGGAACTGTCTGTCCTTTCAGATGACTGTTAAAGTTCCCATGGCAGTATTACAAAGGAAATTAAGGGAGTTCTCAATCGTATCCTTCCCAATATTTATTATTTAACCATTCTCACTAAAATAGTTTATTGGGCAATTCGCATGGGGATTTGTGGGATCTTGTTAAGTGTAAATGTGGCTGCTGTGTTTTCCACATTACAATGGAAATGATGCTCCAAAGTGCTTCATTCGTTATGAAGTGGCTTAAGATGCTTCGGGATTGGGAATTGCAAGGTCCATTTTTTTCTTTATCAATTCGTTTTTGCAGAATACCAACCGTTAAACATTTGTATTCATGCAGCTATGTCCTGGGCTTAATTTTAAAATGGTACCAATACTTGATGATGTCTTCATTTTAACAATCGTACCCCATGTGACAGCTTGTTTTTTGCTTTGAATGTTCGTCTCTCATGTAGGTTTGTGGTAGTCCTAATGTCAATGTGCATTAGCCTCATGGATGTTTAATTGCTTGTAAAACAAATGTATGGCCCCTTTCTAATAAAATGGTGCATTCAAGCTGATGTTACTTCGTTGCGGTTGTGCCGTATTCAAAATATAGGGTTGGATTTTTGTGTCCTGTGGCCAAGCAATGATGCTCGCCATTAACCTCGAAGGAAGCTGCTCACAGTGATTCGGTGATCTTTGTGCCATGGATTCCTCCTTTCCCATTGACAGTTTGAAACTGCTGCCAAGTCAAGGGGATGTCAAGTGATCCAACAATAATGATATCATCAAATAGGGTTAACAGCCAATCACATTTAACTATTCCCACGAACAGCAAAGCAGGAAGTAAAACATTCTGAAACCCTTTATTTTTAACCATTAATTTTTAGTTTGTGAAATACATTATTGGACAAACACATGCGATTAAGTTATCAACTAAAAGGGGGTTTCCTAATCTTTTCCAGCCATAGAACCCTTTTGACCTCCCAATGTCCTGTTGCAATCCCTAAGAAACATTATTACTATTATGTTGAAGTTAAACCACAAAAAAATGTTTTTTATTGTATTTTATTGTATATTGTATTTTGTGAAATAGGTACAATGTACAAAAACAAATTGAAGGAAATATTTTCTATTTCTTATATGTATACACTTATTATAGTTAAAACATTATCTCATTCAACAAGTTAGATATTAGATACTCTCTCACTCATATACCAACAGTCCCAACTCTCGCTCTCTTTCTTGTTCACACAGCCACACTCCCAACTCTTTATCTTGTCACTCACGTACACCCACACCCAGGTATTTATTTAACAAAGTAATACACAGGTAGCTAATTGCACTGATCTGACACAAATCAAAAGTTTTTAATTTGGAACAGTTGCTGTAAGTTTCTGTGAGGTTGTTTTTTTTTGTAACAAGGTGAATCTGCCAGTTTTATTTCCAAGCAGTATCTCAGTGCCTGAGGTACAGAATCCATCATGGTGTGATTTGTCTGTCAGTCAGGGAGTCTAGGAGAATATGAAGCACCTTGTATTTATTATTACCAGCAGGATTCATGGCAGCTAAAGGAGTTTATTGTTCACCTTGGGTTGCCATTTTTCCAGACACTTTGCTCCTAGGGTTACGGGCAGCACGGTGGCACAGTGGTTAGCACTGCTGCCTCACAGTGCCTGGGACCCAGGTTCAATTCCGGCCTTGGATCACTGTGTGGAGTTTGCACGTTCTCCTCGTGTCTGCGTGGGTTTCCTCTGGATGCTCTGGTTTCCTCCCACAGTCCAAAGCCGTGCACGTTAGGTTGATTGGCCATGGAAAATTGCCCCTTAGTGTCAGGGAGACTAGTAGGGTAGATATGTGGGGTGATGGGAATAGGGTCTGGGTAGGATTGTGGTCAGTGCAGACTCGCTGGGCCAAATGGCCTCCTTCTGCACTGAAGGATTCTATGAAATACTTAAGTCTTATTTTGTTGTCATTTTTAATGAGAAAAGTGATGTCTCTTCTTTTGCTCACAAATTTATTTAAACAGAATTCTGCAGGAGAGCTGCATTTTCATAGCTCTCTTTCTCACACACGCACACGCGCACACACACACACAGACACACACACACGCTTCCCTCTCTCCCTCACACCAACACACACACATGTACATATTCATATGCATTTCTCTCTCTCACACAAAAGCACATACTCACATGTCCATCTCACTCCTCCTCTCTTTCAGTCACCTCCCCTATCTCTCATACCCACACTTCCACCAATATATCACACAGATGCACGCATACTTCGAGCTCTGTCTCACACACTCACACACACATCTCCCACACTCACTCATACACCAAGACTCCCAACCCCCTCTCTCTCTTATCCACAAACCCACCTCTCACTCTCTTTCTTGTTCACACATCCACACACTTCCAACTCTTTATCTTGTCACTCACATACACCCACTCCCACCTCTCTCTCACACATACAGCCACCCTCTCCCTTATTCCCTTTCTCTCTCTGACAAACCCACAATCCCACTCTCTATCTTCTCACTCATGCACCCACACTGCTATCTCTCTCCCTCCCTCTCTCTCTTACACATTCCCACCTGCGCCTCTCTCTCTCTCCCACCCACACTCCCATCTCTCTCTTCACTCTCCGGCCCCCACTCCCAGCTTCTCGCTTCGCAGCCCCTCCTCTCTGCTCCCTGTCCCTGCTTTGCGGTCTCCTGGCTTCCCACTCCCTGGCCCCTGCACCCTGCCACAACGCCTCTTCCTGCCTTCCTGGCTCTGCCCGTTCTATGCTCATTCCTCCACATTGGCCTCTGCTCCACCCTGTGGCTATGGCCTACCCTGCTCTGCCGCCTGTTCTGCTGCCATCTGATCACCTTTGCTCTTGTCCTGACTTTGCTAACAATTGACCTTGCCTCAAATTGAGCTTATCTAAGCAGAGGCCTGCTTCTAAGTGTATTGGCTATTGATAGGCTGATTGGTGTGCCAACACATTGTGGAAGCCACCTTCGATTGGGCAAGCTGGAAGGACAGCTTTATCCAAATGTAAAATGGCCTGACCTCCCATGGAACCCCTGGACGAGTCCCACAGAATGCTAGTGATCACAGAACCCAGCTTGAGAAACGTAGAGCTAAGATATCATATCTAAACTTAGAAAAACAAAAGCAAGGACAGAGTGGTGAAGAAGGCATTCGGCATGCTTGGTTTCATTGGTCAGAACCTTGAATACAGGAGTTGGAATGTCTTGTTGAAGTTGTACAAGACATTGGTAAGGCCACACTTGGAATACTGTGTGCAATTCTGGCCACCCTATTATAGAAAGGATATTATTAAACTAGAAAGAGTGCAGAAAAGATTTACTAGGATGCTAGAGACTTGATGGATTGAGTTATAAGGAGAGGCTGGATAGGCTGGGACTTTTTTCTCTGGAGCGTAGGAGGCTGAGGGGTGACCTTATCGTGGTCTATAAAATAATGAGGGGAACAGATCAGTTAGATAGTCAATATCTTTTCCCAAAGGTAGGGGAGTCTAAAACTAGAGGGCATAGGTTTAAGGTGAGAGGGGAGAGATACAAGAGTGCCCAGAGGGGCAATTTTTTCACACAGAGGGTGGTGAGTGTCTGGAACAAGCTGCCAGAGGTAGTAGTAGAGGCGGGTATAATTTTGTCTTTTAAAAAGCATTTGGATAGTTACATGGGTAAGATGGGTATAGAGGGATATGGGCCAAATGCGGGCAATTAGGACTAGCTTAGGGGTTTAAAAAAAAAAGGGTGGCATGGACAGGTTGGGCCGAAGGGCCTGTTTCCATGCTGTAAACCTCTATGAAATGTGGAATTTCTTGTAATAAAGGAAGTAATTGACATTCAACAAATATAAAATTCATTTTCCATGCCAAGTGAGACTGTTTAGCAGTAATCATAAATATAACATGTTGGAAAACACCCAGTTATGCCTCAAAGTTTCACAAGACGCATTTTCATGGGTTTTTGCAGAAAGACTTAAGAGCTAAGGAGTGGATCTTCTCATCAGTGCAATGAGTTTTTAACCGATTGCATCCTGAGGGGAACTCAACAGTGCATCCTACAAAGTCGTGTAGAATCACTGACAGCAACTTTTGGATTTACCCTCTTTCAGCTGTGCACGCCCTGATTCTAGTAACTACTGTTAATTCCAGAGGAGTAATGATGGTGAACACTGCCACTATAGACACAAAATCTGGGCCATGTTATCCAATGGGGTCAGAATGAAAGGCCTGCTTTACTGTAACAAGTCTTTGTGTCTCATACCGGCTGATGCGCGATATAACACACGAGAGGCTGGAAGTACTCGGGAAATAAAGGCTTTTATTGCCAACAATAACAGAGCTACTATATACAGTATACGATCCCAGGCTAAAGGGTCACCAGGCAGAGCAGTGACCTTTATACCTCTCCCAGGAGGCGGAGCCAACTGGGGTGTACCATAGGACTATATTAACAGGTAGAACAGCCCAACCCTAACCCCAACAGTAACATATCTACAGACTCATAGTACTGGCCAGACCATGGCTCAGCACTACCTGGTGGGAACCAACAATGGTTCACCACACTCACCCCTCCTTTGAAAACAAAGGCCGGCGGGGTACAAAACACAGAACAATTGTTCATCTGTCTATAAGTTCAAAAGGTCTTGGGGACCGCACCGTCGCTGTGACCTCCTCAACACCGGCGATGACACCGGTTCAGGCAATCGCGGTGACGTTCTCTCCAAGGCGGTGTCCAGCGACTCCTCCAGTGCCTCACGGGCCGGTAGACCCCGAGGTGGTGACAATCCGCTGAACTCGGGCACGCCTTGAAGTGGCGACCATCTCCTGGACTCAGGCAAGCTGTACACGGGAGTAAGAGGGTTAAGTGGTGGTCCCGATACTGCCCGCGCCGTGTCAGGAGGGGAAATAATGGTTGGGGGGTCCCTAACAGTAGGTGTGGGAGCGACAGGGGTTTCCAAGCCCCCTGCTGGCGCCAGATCTCGAATCGAGACCGTGTCCTCTCGCCCGTCAGGATATGCCACGTAGGCATACTGAGGGTTGGCGTGGAGGAGATGGACCTGTTCAACCAAAGGGTCGGACTTGCGGGTCCTAACATGCCACCGCAGGAGAACAGGTCCTGAGTACGTCAACCAAGACGGTAATGAGGTCCCAGAGGAAGACTTCCTAGGGAATGAAAACATTCTCTCATGAGGAGTAGCGTTGGTTGCCGTACACAGGAGTGAGCGTATGGAGTGGAGCGCATCAGGGAGTACCTCTTGCCAACGGGAGACTGGAAGACCTTTAGACCTCAACGCCAGTAAGACAGCCTTCCAGACTGTAGCATTCTCTCGTTCGACCTGTCCGTTACCCCTTGGGTTGTAGCTCGTGGTTCTACTAGAGGCAATCCCATATGAGAGCAGGTATTGCCTCAAGTCATCGCTCATGAACGACGAGCCCCTATCGCTGTGGATGTAACAGGGGTAACCGAACACGGTGAAAAGATCACGAAATGCCTTGATAACCGTGGCAGCGGTCATATCAGAAAAGGGAATGACAAAAGGGAATTGTGAGTACTCATCAATCACATTGAGGAAGTACACGTTCCGATCTGTCGAGGGAAGGGGGCCCTTAAAGTCCACACTCAGTCTTTCGAAGGGACGAGTGGCCTTAACGAGATGTGCCCTGTCAGGTCGGTAGAAGTGCGGTTTGCATTCCGCGCATACCCGGCAGCTTCTGGTTATGGACCTGACATCCTCCACCGAGTAGGGTAGATTCCGGGCCTTTATGAAGTGAAAGAGCCGAGTGACCCCCGGATGACAGAGGTCATTGTGGAGAGCCTGCAATCGATTCTCCTGCATACTAGCCCATGTTCCACACGACAGGGCATCCGAGAGCTCGTTGAGCTTCCCTGGACGGTACATGATATCATAATTGTAGGTGGAGAGTTCGATTCTCCACCTCAAGATTTTATCATTCTTGATCTTACCCCGTAACGTGTTGTTGAACATGAACGCCACGTGAGTAGAGTGAACCGTTTTCCCGCCAAGTAATGGCGCCAATGCCGAATGGCCTCCACAATGGCCTGGGCCTCCTTTTCCACTGCCGAATGTCGAATTTCAGGGCCTTGGAGGGTGCGAGAGAAAAAGGCGACGGGCCTGCCCGCCTGGTTAAGTGTGGCGGCCAGGGCGAAATCAGATGCATCACTCTCCACCTGGAAGGGGATGGACTCATCGATAGCGTGCATCGTGGCTTTCGCGATGTCGGCTTTTATTCTTGCAAAGGCTAAGCGAGCCTCTGTTGCTAGGGGAAAAGAGGTAGACTTGATGAGCGGACGGGCTTTGTCCGCGTAATTGGGAACCCACTGTGCATAGTATGAGAAGAAGCCTAAACATCTTCTCAGTGCTTTGATGCTAGTGGGCAGGGGACGTTCGAGGAGAGGACGCATACGGTCTAGATCAGGGCCAAGGACCCCGTTTTCCACCACGTATCCGAGGATAGCTAGGCGGCGCGTGCAAAATACACACTTCTCCCTGTTGTAGGTCAGATTCAGGCGAGATGCAGTGCGTAAGAATCTAAGAAGGTTGGCATCGTGGTCCTGCTGGTCATGGCCGCAGATGGTGACGTTATCCAGGTACGGGAAGGTAGCCCGCAGCCCGTTCTGGTCCACCATTCAGTCCATAGCACGCTGGAAGACCGAGACCCCATTCGTGACACCAAAAGGAACCCTTAAAAAATGGTACAGGCGACCATCCGCCTCAAAGGCCGTGTATTGTTGGTGCTCTGGGCGAATGGGGAGCTGGTGATAAGCAGATTTTAAGTCGATGGTGGAGAACACCCGGTACTGCGCAATCTGGTTGATCATGTCAGATCTGCGCGGGAGGGGATACGCATCCAGCTGCGTGTATCTGTTAATGGTCTGACTATAGTCTATGACCATCCGGGGTTTGTTCCCATTCTTAACCACCACGACTTGTGCTCTCCAAGGACTAGCGCTAGGTTGGATGATCCCTTCCTTGAGGAGCCGCTGAACTTCAGATCGAATGAAGATCCGATCCTCAGCGCTGTAATGCCTGCTCTTTGTTGCGATGGGCTTGCAGCCTGGCACGAGATTCTGGAATAGGGAGGGTGTGGTAATCCTAAGCGTTGAGAGACTACATGTGGAGCGCGTTGGGCAATTTAGAGGCTGCGGGTCTCCCACTGAAAGCGGAGGGAGTGGCCCATCATACTGCAGGGTTACACTCTTCAAGTGGACCATGAAATCTAGTCCTAGGAGTATTGGCGCGCAAAGGTGCGGTAACACAAGGAGCCTGAAGTTCTCGTAAACCGTGCCCTGCACCGTCAGATTGACCACGCAGCTCCCTAGCACGGTGACAGACCGGGACCTTGACGCCATCGAAATTGTCTGCATGACAGTCCAAATCTGGAGACCACACCGCTTCACGGTGTCCGGGTGAATGAAGCTCTTCCTGCTCCCGCTGTCAAACAAACAATAAATCGGGCGTCTGTTTACCTGTATGTCCATCATGGACTTGTCGAGTCTGTGAGGCTTGGCCTGCTCCAGGATGATCAACGCCACCGTTGGTTCGTGGGTGCAACTGCAGGCAGCTGAGATGGTTGATGACGACCCCTGCTGGTCATTCGCGGTCGGTGCCGACCAAAATGGCTGCCCCCATAGGTCGCACGTGGACGATGGCGCCAAAACCTGCGGCCCCTGCAGGTCGCACGTGTCTTGCGACTCCGTCGTTCGGAATGGCGACGTCCTGGAATCGCACGTGGCAGAAGACCTTGAAGACGCAGAAGACAAGGAGGCCGGCTCTGGGGAGTCACACGCCGCACTGCTGTTCTTGGATGGAGGTTTGGACTGGCATACTTTGGAATAATGCCCCTTCTTGCCGCAGGCGGAGCACAACACCGCTTTAGCTGGACATCGCTGCCGAGGGTGTTTCACCCCCCCACAGAAGTAACACCGCGGGCCACCTGGAGCTGCTGCCGTCGTCAGGTCCGAGGCTGGGAACGCAATCGCGCAGTTTTTCGGTCCCGCTGAATAAAGTGGAGTCTGCGACTGCCCCTGCCACACTGTCTCCACGTGGTCGTTGGGGTACATCTCCAGACTTTTGGAGGCCGTTTCTAGAGCGTCAGCTAACTCTATGGTTTTAGTGAGATCGAGGTTACCTTGCTCCAACAGCCAAAGGCGGATGTACGACGAGCCGATTCCCGCCACGAACGCATCTCGAACTAGGTCGCTCATGTACTGGTCTGCCAACACTGACTTGCAGTTGCAGGCTCTGGCTAGCTGCTGAAACTCGCACGCGTACTGTTCCGTCGTTTCGCCGGGCTGCCGCCGTCGAGTGACTAGAAGGTATTGAGCATGGATCTCATTCGGCGGTTTGTTGTATTGTTTCTTGAGATGCTCGAGGGCCCCTTTGTAGTCAGTGGCCCCACGGATCGCTAAGTATACAGTGTCGCTTACCCTCGCGTGGAGGACCCGGAGTCTGTCGGCGTCGTCGGTGACCGCTGTGGAGGCGTCGAGGTAATCTTGGAAACACTTCAACCAGTGGTCGAAAGTGTTCGATGCTCCCGCCGCACGTGGGTCCAACGTAAGCCGTTCGGGTTTAAGCATTTGCTCCATGTTTTCTTTTGTCGTTGTTTAAAAAGAAAAGAATTTACTTGTTGGCAATAAAATTGATGCGCGATATAACACACGAGAGGCTGGAAGTACTCGGGAAATAAAGGCTTTTATTGCCAACAATAACAGAGCTACTATATACAGTACACAATCCCAGACTAAAGGGTCACCAGGCAGAGCAGTGACCTTTATACCTCTCCCAGGAGGCGGAGCCAACTGGGGTGTACCATAGGACTATATTAACAGGTAGAACAGCCCAACCCTAACCCCAACAGTAACATATCTACAGACTCATAGTACTGGCCAGACCATGGCTCAGCACTACCTGGTGGGAACCAACAATGGTTCACCACACCGGCATTGCACTGCATGGTTCAAAGAGCGAAGGTGCAGGCACAGGAGGGTAGCATTGAGGCTCAGTAGCTGCGGGGTAAGCATCGGTGCTATAATATTTATGGGATTCACTGTGAGGGTACATTCTTTGAGCTACTTTTTTTCTGGGATTCGCAATCGCAGCAGGGAGCCTGACATGCCGACGTTTTACTGGGAATTTATGAGTGCGAATTGCTCAATTTTCCATCTGCTGATTTTAATCGATGCACAAATCGAGGGCGGCATTTCACAGTTTGTGCAGTTGACTGGTGAAATTCCATGCTGGCAGTGCCAAATCCGATAATTGGCCCTTGTCACAAAATAAAAACTTTCCTATCATCTGATCCTATCACAACTCAGATCAAGCATCACAATTTTATCAAATCATACTTTCCTGTCACAGGCTTTTAAGGGGAAACAGAAATTCCAGCTTCAAAGATAAAGCCCTCTCCAGAAAGGAGGCATTCATCTCATTGCAACGTTGCCTACAATAACAATGACCCCTGAGTGTGTTCAAAGCTGTAACATTATTCTTGTAATAAAATGGCAACAGAATACTTCACTCTTTCTAAAGAATTAACCAGCCTTTCTCTTTCATTCAAAACCAAGAACAATTCATTCTGCATCCTGGCAGGCTCTGACTCTGACCGTCTACCCTGAACCTAGCTCGCCCACACAGTCACCTCATTTTAAACCTTGCTAACCTACTCCTGTATGCTTCACTTTTTTTTTAAAGTTGCAATTATCACATTGTGACTGGAATCCCAATCTTCTAATGGACTAATAATGTATGCAACATTTGAACACTCCGATCAATGCCGATGCTCTCATTACTGTTGAGTTACTGATGATGGGGGTTGGTGGGGGGGGGGGGGGGGGGGGGGGGGGTGGTTGCATTAACCACGCCAAAAAAAATATTTTTCATCTTGGTGCAGGCATCTATCCGACACAATCACTGGGCAGTGTTTTCTGACATTTTTTTCAAATTGTCGAGTTCAGTGAGAAAACCGTAGAGAATTCGACTGGTATTGTCGGTGGGAAAAATTGCCATACCTTAAGTCACTTAAAAAAAATTTCACAAGTTCTATGCCACGCTCGTGGCAGCCTGCCATAGCATTATTTGATTTCAACAATCAGGCGGGTGCACCTTATAAACTCCTCCCCAACACTTGTACCAAGTCCATTTGTGGAATAGCAGTCAGGAAGTCAGCCTGACGAATCTCAGAGAAGCCCTCACCAAGATGCTGGATGGGGGAGAGCAGAGGTGTGACATTCTGTACCCTCGGTCAGCCACACAACCTGTCAGCAAGGTCACTAACCCCACATGGAAAAGCTCGAGTACAATCGGTGTGAGCGGGCACAGCCAGCCCCCCGTGCTGAAGACCCTCACTCCGTTCGAGGAGAGAATCCTTGAGCTGGATGGAGAAGAGCAAGACATCACCTGTGCTGAGGGCAAGCTGGGGGCAAGAGACAAAAGTGTGAACCCTCAACAAAGCCAGCCTTGGTGAGTTATCCTCATGTCCCTGCTCTAATACCATTTCGCTTCCCTTGCAGCACAATCAGTCGACTAGCCCGGATCATCTTCTCATCATCTGGAGCCCTCATGGATAGCAGATTATAGGAGTCTTCCATCTTGAACACCCAACTACCCATGATAACATCCCTGATGTCCTGGCCTCCCAGATCATTGGCAGGACTCCACAACACTGCAGCTACTCCTTGCAGCCTCCAACCTTTCAGCACATCATTCTCTTTTTTTCTCACAGGTTTACCTAGTTTTCTTTTAAAAACACATAGGCTTTCTTTCCTCAACCACCTCCTGTTGTACAAAGGTCCACATTCCAATCAATCTCTAAGTTAAGAAACATCTCCGATTATCTTAATTTTCCCCTTCCTTCTCTGACTGGGAAAATTTCAGCTCTTGGGTATCTGAAATGAAAATTCATCAAGGGTTGGGTTGTGGTAAAGCAAGGAAGATGCGCCTGCTCACACCATCTAACTCACAGCATATGAGTTAGTGGAGATAGAGGAATGAGAAAGCAGTGGGATGAATGAAGGATGATTAGACTTAAGGATGCCTTTGTCATTAATAATTTCAGTCCCACCAGTGGCTGTGGTCTCAGTAATTGGTGTCCAATACTATTCAGCACCATATCCTACATGGGAGCTAAAACATGCAGACATGATTGTCCAGCTCCAATTTATTACTGTCTGTTCTTATATGGCAAATTCTCCTTCAAGAAAGGAACAATGTGTCTGTCATGGTTGAACCGCTGGCATTCTATATGAGCTGCACGTTGTGCGTTTGATGTTTGCAACAGTATTAAGTATGTGTGATGTAAAACATATGAATTATTCATATTCTTAAATATGAAGATGTATTGTGGTCACACGTAGTTGTGGGAGACATTTGAAAACATAATCTGCGCTCTGATGCTTTATGCAAAGGCTGATTCACAAACTACCTGGAGCCATGATGCACTTCCCCTTTAAGAACGGGGGACTGTATCTTTAAATAACACCGTGCATTTGTGATATCGGACCTATTGCTGATGTCTGCAGTCCATGATGTAGCGCGACTAGTGCAGGCTGCATGTCATATAAAGCAGTAGGCAGCCTGAATTTAACGTGCTGACCCTAGCATTATGAACAAGTGAAGGTTAATCTTGTACTGTGATTCCCACACTCTTTTTCAGGAGTTAACCGATATCTCTACACTAATTAAGAATGTTGGATAATTGCAGAAGTACCAAGCATGGGGGACGTTAAACTGAGAAGTATTTGGGGAACTGTGTGGAATCTCCAAGATTAGCAAGGAAGCAAATGGTTGCTGAACACAAGCACAAGTGCTTTGCTTTTGTAAAAAAAGTGATGTTGCTTTCACTTCAATTGACCCACTTTCATATCTGCTACATTGTTGGTCTATGAAAGGAGAAACATTTGCAAATTCATGCTGTAAGTTTTGCAAGGCACTGTCTCCTTCAAATCGTGTTACCAGGAGCCAAGGGGAAAACAAAGCCTTTTCATTTCAAACGATAGGTTTCTTTCTTGGCACTATTTTAAATTCCTTTGAAACAAACACTTTTGTTCATCTCCTGAGAAGGTAACATCTGTGCGTCAGTTAAGGTAGAATGTGCACAGCTGAACTCACAGGGTGGATTCCTCAAATCTGTCTTTAATAGAATGAGAACACATTTGAGAAATCTCATGATCTAATTACTATGAGTTACATTGATGACTAGTAGAATAACTGAATGATATTTTTTTAAAAAGTGATTGGGAGCTTGGCTGAGAAAAAAATTAACCTTTGAAATGTTCACAAATTTGCAATTCGGCTGAATCTACCCCGGCCGCTTTTCTGGCCTTCCTTCCCTGGGTCAGTGTAGGATTGAAGCGCTTGGAATTCTAACAGTATATTCATAAAGTCATAGAATCCCTACAGTGCAGAAGGAGGCCATTTGGCCGATCGAGTCTGCACCGACAACAATCTCACCTTGGCCCTATCCCCTAACCCCACACATTAATCCCTCTAATCTACACGTCCCGGGATACAAAGGGGCAATTTAGTATGGCCAATGCATCTAACCCGCACATCTTTGGACGACATAAAGAATTACATAAAGATTTGGGCCGGAATTCTTCGATTCTAGCGAGAACAGAGAATATGTCGCTCAACCAAAACTCAATTCATTGCAACCAGAGGATTCCAGCCTCGGGCGAGGTCGGAGAATTCCAGCTAGTTGTCGTGCCTCTTTTAGGATGTCTCTTAAATCTTACCTTTTTGACCAAGCTTTTAGCCATCTGTCCTAATAGCACTCATGTGACTCGGTGTCAAATTTTATTTGACAATCGGTCCCGTGAAACACAATGACTGCAGACAGCAGCAAGTGGTCTAATATCACAAATGCCTGGTGCTACTTAAAGATGCCGTCTCCCTTTCTTAAAGGAGAAGTGCATTGTGGCTACAGGTATTTTTTGAGTCAGCCATAAGGCCTTAGAGTGCAGATTATGTTTACAAATGACTCCCGCAACTACGTGCAACCACAATACATCTTCACATTTAAGAATATGCAACCCTTTAATTCATATTATTTACAGCACCAACGCACATTTAATACTGTTGCAAACATCAAACGCACAACATGCAGCTCATACAGACTGCCAGCTATTCTACCGTGAGTGCCACATCACTCCTTTCTGACAGGAGAAGGTTCCATATAAGACCAGTGCCACTAGTAGAGGCTGGATATGGCCAAATACTTACATCAAATCACCAATTTGATGTTAATTCAATACTGCAATGGCACACAATTGAATTTTTATTTGGGTAACACTTGTGCAGTCCAAACATAATCATACACCTCCGACTGCACAAAGCAGAAATATGGGGCCCGATTCTCCAATCGTGACCCGCAACTTTTTTGGCGGGTCCGGTCGGGAGAATCGCGTCGTCGACCTTGCACCGGGATTTGCGCATGCGCCGGGAATGCATGCGCATCTCGCAGAGCCGGCGGACAGTCGCAGTCCAGACCATGCTGGAAACCGGCGGGAAGACAGGTAACTCATTTGAATCTTTTTTTAATGTAGTTTAAATATGTTTTGCATGTTATTATCGGGCCCAGCACGGAACTTACCGGGCCCGATAGAATCTCTCATCCTGCCAGGAGTACTTCATTCCGGCGGGGTTTAGAGTAGGTAGTGGGGAACTAGCGGGAGATCCCACCGGAGTGAAGGGGGAGCAATCAGGGCCCCCCATGGGTCAGGCAGTGGGGGGGTGGTGCCTCCGGGCCTGGGCACCCTGGCAGTGCCAGCCTGTGCCCCCTGGCACTGCACAAGGGACAAATGCTCATGCCCAGGGGCCACCTTGGCACTGCCCACTGGCCATCGGGCAGTGTCAAGGGGGTGGGGCCTATTATGGGCAGGGCCTAGGGGTGATTGGTGGATGTGGGGGTCCCGCTGCCACTCTGCATTGGGATCTGTCTAGGCTAGAGGGTGGCCCGCGATTGGGGTTGCCTGGGGAGGTGGGGGGGGAGTTGTCTGCTGGGAGCCATGGCCTGCCTCCCGGGGGGGGCGGTCTGACCCGGGGGGGGGAGGGGGATCTGACCCTGAAGGGGGGGGGGGGTGGCGGGGGTCAGCGGGGGAGGGGTGGTAAGATTGCCTCTGCTGGGGGGGAATGGGCTGGACATCAGGGCACTCCGGGATGGGGGGATGGAGGTCGGGGCTGGTCCGGGAATTGTTGTGGGGGCCGTGATTGGGCCATGGGGGGGACTGGAGGGGCAGCACTGCGGGGGTCCTGGGCTGGCCAGTGATTGAGCTGGCCAGCAAATGGGGAGACTGACAGATCGGGACCACACTGAGCATGTGCAGAATTCCGGAGCTGTCAGATTCCGGCGTGAATAGGCCCCCCCCCCCCGGTTTTTAATGATATTCACGATTGTGACCTCTGCATTGCACAGAGTTGGGGAGATTCGAGCGAGAAGCTGCACTGAAAAAGCAGTCGTGATCTAGACCAGTTTTCCACCAATTCAGCACTTTTGGGAGAATCACTCTATGATTTATTTTTTCCCCCGTCAATTGTAATTCCTATCAAGTGCAGCACTGAAACCACTGTGAACCTTACAGCAGAGATTCTTGCTATTGTGGTAGCAGTGCAAAGCAACTCAAATTTAGAACCAGCAAGGCTTGCTTTTCCGAAGATTTGGAATGTTAAGAATGTCCATCTGACCTCTCATTCGATTGCTATAATAAATCAATCAACACTGGGTTCAAAAACAAATTAGTACTTATTTTGTGATGTAAAGCATAATTGGGTGCTCTACCACTGGGCCCATTTAGAATGATAAAAGACCAGCATTTACTTTGCATTTCCCACATTTACCACCTGCTCTTCTGTGGTGGATAATTCAATGTTAATTCTACATTAGGGAGGGTCAGATAACAACTGACTTGCCTCACCCCATTTTCCTGTGTCCACAATCACACCCTGCCTCTAGTTCTGAAGAAATCGGCCAGAATTTTACTGCCCCGCCCACTGTGGGAATCGGAGTGGATCAGGGACAGAACATAGAAACGTCCGTTGACCTTAGGCAGGATTTATGGTTTTGGGACGAGCAAGGCCATAAAATCCTGCCATTCCTCTTTTCAGATGCTACTTAAATCCTACTTTTTTAACCAAGCTTTTAGCCATCTGTCCTAATATCTGTCCTAATAGGGTGGCACAGTGGCACAGTAGTTAGCACTGCTGCCTCACAGCGCCAAGGACCCGGATTCAATTCCGGCCTCGGGCCACTGTGTGGAGTTTGCACATTCTCCCCATGTCAGCGTGGGTTTCCTCCGGGTGCTCTGGTTTCCTCCCGCAGTCCAAAATGTGCAGGTTATGTTGATTGGCCATGCTAAATTGACCCTAGTGCCAGGGTAAATATGTGAGGTTATGGGAATAGGTCCTGGGTGGGATTGTGGTTGGACCAGTAGGACTCACCTGATGAAGGGGCAGTGCACCAAAGGCTCGTGCTACTGAATAAACCTGTTGGACTTTAACCAAGTTGTGAGACTACTTACTATCCTTGAGAAGATGGTATATGAACTGCCTCCTTGAACAGCTACATTGCAATTGAGGTTGGTACACCCACAGTGTTGTTAAGCAGCGAGTTCCAGGATATTGACCCTATGACAGTGAAGGAGTGGATATATAGGCCGAAACTCTACCACGTTGCCCGCCATGGAATCAGAGCGAGCGAGCGTCCGACAATGGAAATTTCCGTTGACCTCGGGTGGGAATTTCTAGTCTCGCCCGAATGAGACTGTAAAATCCCGCCCATTGTTGCATGTGACTTGGAGAGGAACTTTTAGGTGGTGGTGTTTCCATGGAGCTGCTGCCTTTGTTCTCTCAGGTGGTAGAGGTTGTGTATTTGGAAGGATTGAAGGAGTCAGGTTAGTTGCTGCAGTAAATTGGGTGTATAGCATACATTTTGCGGCAATGGTGAAGTGAGCGACTGTTTAAGCTGGTGGATGGGTGTTGATCAAATGGATTCCATTATCCAGGATGATGTCAAGTGAGTGGTCTTGGAATCACACTGATCCAGACAAGGAGGGAATGTTCCCTACATTACTGATATTTGAGTTGTAGATGATGGATAGGCTTTGAGAATTTCCAGCCACTGCCCTGCTTTTATAGAGACATAGGGCAGGATTTTCTGTGCCTCCACAGTGTGTTTCCTGGTGGCAGAGGTGGCCCACCATTGGCTAGCAGGAGGATCATCTGGCCCCGCCGCTGTCAATGGGATTTTCCATTTGATGCATTCTCTGCCTCCAGAAAACCCGCAATGGGGGTTCGCTGTCAGCAGAATGGGAAGATCCCACCGGTGAATCATAGAAATCATAGAAACCCTACAGTGCAGAAGGAGGCCATTCGGCCCATCGAGTCTGCACCGACCACAATCCCACCCAGGCCCTACCCCCACATATTTACCCGCTAATCCCTCTAACTACACATCTCAGGGACAATTTTTAACCTGGCCAATCAACCTAACCCGCACATCTTTGGACTGTGGGAGGAAACCGGAGCACCCGGAGGAAACCCACGCAGACACGAGGAGAATGTGCAAACTCCACACAGACAGTGACCCGAGCCGGGAATCGAACCCGGGACCCTGGAGCTGTGAAGCAGCAGTGCTAACCACTGTGCTACCGTGCCGCCCACTGGTGAGAACTGGTGGAAAATTCCAGCCAGAATTTATGTGCTTAGATCATAATTCATTTCAGTCTAACTTTTATATAAATTCACATGGCCAGGAGCAATGCCAGGATATTGCCCAGGCATGACTCTCTTCCGCTGGGGGGGCCGTATTTACCTGTGCAACTCTGTTGTTGTGGGGAGTCTGTTATGATTTACGTCAAAATGCCCTCATGTCGACGTGAGTGGACAGTCTAACATGGGGGGGGGGGGGGCAATCATGATGTGCATATTCAATTAGTTATAAAAGGAGATCCCATTTAAAAGTCCCCATTACGTCACAGGTGTGGGATGGGGACAATGGAGCAGGTAAATCCCAATGGCATAAAAGCCATTTTGGTTCTCCCGCTCAATTCTTCGCCCCCTCTACCATTCCCGTTCCCTGAAAACAGGGGTGGAAAATCCCTCCCTGCCTCTATCCAGGCAGATGGTCACTGAGAATTTCATGGAGGTGTACAACGACCTGATGTCACATAGCCCCATGGCACTACCCAACCTGCAGCCATCAACGTCACCACGGCACTGAAATTTTAGCACCCAAGTTGTTCCAGCAATCTGCCACTGACTCTGGGTGTCATTTCACAGTCAGCGGCTCATCAACCCATCAGATAGGTGATAGATGTCCTATTTCTGAGGGTGGGAGAACATATCTATTTTGACACAGAGGAGCCAATGCATTGGGCATTGGGCTGTGCCACCATCATTGGGATCCCCAATTCTAGGGAGTCGTCCCTTGTACTCACATAGCCATCTGATGGACCAGATTCCTGAATAGAAAAGGCTTCCACTCATTGAACGTCCAGTTGGTGTGTGACCACAGGAAGAGCAACTTTTAGGTCCTCTCTCCTCTTTTGACATCTGGCTGAAATAGTTCTGGACCATTGATCTTGAAGGTCCCAGTCTGGGAGATAGTTTTTGGCAGAAAGTCAAAAATACATTCGCTGGAAACGATAAAAGAAACTCACCACAGACCAAAATCCATATCATTCCACTGCCCTCTGCTCAAAAGAAATCCTCCTATCATGCCCTCCAACAAGTAGCCCTACACAAGGCTCACCCACATCACCCTGCTAATTTCCTTGGTGTTAGCAGACAGCATCACCTGAAGCCCGAATTTCAACCATTGCAGTGCTATTTTCGAGTACATGGGTTGGGAGTGGGGGGTGGCAGTGGGAGACAAGAAATTCAGGCACCATTACTTAGTTCCAGAGAAAGGGTTTTCCTGGGGTGTCGTGCACTCATTTCACCCCAATGTACTGATCCCCTTCAAAATCCTTAATATCTTTTAACATTTAATGTATTCCTTTAAAAATATATGATTGTTGGTGAATTCTGCAGCGAGAGATGTATTACATGATTGGCAGATATAAATCCAAGTTGTTTTGCACCCAGTTACATTAGTTATGGCAGAATCCTTTATTATACTAAGAAGATGTTGTAAAATTTCCTTACATGAATTAAGGTTAGAGAAGTGGAATTATGGTTATTTATGTTCCTATCCAACATACATTTTAGACAGTGAGATTTATTTTTGCTTAAATTATACAGATGAAAAATTCTTTATTTGTTTTTTTGGCTGTTCTTCACCCAAAACCATTGTGTTAATTTTCGGTAATCAGTTGTATGTGTATTCAGTTTCAATATTCCTGCAAATTTTACCTTATTTTGCTGTAATTACCATACGAATTGTCAAAATGAGTGTAATTACCAAGACTGAAAATTTATTGTTTTCTCTCTAGTAAATAGCTATAATTGTACTGTGGACCTGTGGAAAATTATTTCCTCAAAGTAGATGCAAAGTACCTCCATCTGTCAAGTAAACTCAGTTAAAGAAAGTTTGCTATTTTTTTCACATTTGTCAGTGAATTGATTTGGAAGCATGACAGACTTGCTTTCATCATATTCCAAATACATTGAGAACCTCTTTAACTGCACCACATTAGATAGAATATGGCCACATTCAAAATATTGCTCATCACATTGATCACTCGCCTTAGAATGGAAGGTTTGGTGAAAAGCCACAAAGGTGATTCTGTGGCTAAAACTAAACCTACTGGAAGACGGAAAGTCCTCCTTAATATCAGATCTTAAACACTGAAAGGCACGAGGAACATTAGTGTAACAAAATTGTTCATGGCAAGTGTGAGTTTGACACCTTTGAGTCAGAAGGCTGTGGGCTTCAGGCCCATTCAAACACCCAAGTATAAGAGATTGTGGATGTTAGGTTAACTCAAGTGGGGTTGATAGAATGTTGTTAACTGAGGGAAGTAGGGAGGTAGAGCAAAAGAAGCTGGTTCAGCCTTAAAGAAATTGATGGGCAGACCAGGTTGAAAGGGCTGAAAGATCAATCCCTGTTCCTACATTGCTATGCTCCTATAAGCTTAGGCAAAGATTTCAGTCCTCTTCTGAAGGTCTGCACTATTTTCAGTGATGTCATGTTTTGGATGAGAAATTGAATTGAGTCCACATTTACTAGTTCAGTTGGACATAAAAACGACCATGGCTCTATCCAAAGGTGTCTTGAACAACAATTAATTCTTTGTGCAGCACCACCAAATAAAATTAACTGACCATTCAACTCATGCTGTTGTTCAATACAAACTAGTTACTGTGTTTGCCTACAAAACAATTGTATCCGTATTTAAATATTACATAATTTTGTTGTCATGGAGCACTTGGAACTTCCTGATCCAGAACAGTCATGGAAGTAAAGTTCTTTCTTTGTTTAAATGGCAATTATCCAATTAGCAGCTGTGTACACTATAAATAGAGGACCAAAGATGTGAAACCCTGTGCATCCCGTAATAGCAATAAATATAAAGATGTTTCCAATCAAGGCTAACCAATTTTGAGGATATCTGTCGACATGATTAAACCCTAATTAGGTGTATTAGTTTGCTATCTTCAAGAGGAGTTGGGAAGGCCTTGTCGTACAATGGTAGTTCTCCTAACCCTGGACCAGGTTCAAGTCCAATGCCAGGACTTGCTGGCCATAGAAGAAGTGTTCAGAACACAGTTCAATTGGCTGATAATCAGCTCGGAAATCCTTCCACCACTTCCTCCACTATTCCCCAATAGGGTAAAACAGTCTGGCTGTGAAGATGCTATTGTTGGAGGAACTCACATGCATTCTTTAAATCAGAAAAGAATGCTGCTGTGTGTTTGCAAGGAGTGGAGTAGATTTTAAAGGCCACTGTGCAGAAAACTTGTTCGCAGTCATGTGGGAAATGGCATCACCTGCTCCTTTCTATTACTAGACAGGCGATATTGGTCCATACCTTCTGATCTCTAGGGTATGCTGCCGGGAGACACTCCAAAGATGTACTGTTAGACCTCCTGGAGGTCTCCATATAAGGTCTGGATGGTAAATGCCTGGGAAGTTCAAACTTCCATTTGGAATTACTCTACACTGGGAACCATCTGATTTAATTCAAACTTTGGAATCTTACAGGAGCAGTTACCCAAATTAATTACCACTGATTTGATTTGATTTGATTTATTATTGTCACATGTATTAGTATACAGTGAAAAGTATTGATTTTTGCGCGCTAATCAATCAGAGCATACCGTTCAAAGAGAAGGAAACGAGAGAGTGCAGAATGTAGTGTTACAGTCATAGCTCGGGTGTAGAGAAAGATCAACTTAATGCAAGGTAAGTCCATTCAAAAGTCTGATGCAGCAGGGAAGAAGCTGTTCTTGAGTTGGTTGGTACGCGACCTCAGACCTTTGTATCTTTTTCCCAACGGAAGAAGGTGGCAATTTCAGGTCGGTCAGGTCAGGTGTCTCCAGGGTCCTAAGGATCACCAAATCTGTAAGAAATTGAATTCGAGCATTTTTGGAGAATTTAAAAGAGTTAGAATGAAGTTTTAGAAGCATAGAACAAGAGTAAAAGATAGAATTAGAAGGTATGCTGTGCACAGCTTGCAAGAAGTCGCCTTGCTCCGGTGCCATCTTGATGTTTGAGTTTTGAACATCCCCACTCCTGAATCCCTGCAAAGCCCCCTGACTACACCCCCGCAAACTGCACTTCCAAAACCACCAACTGGCCTCCCAATCACCTGACTGCCCCCCAATCCACCTGACTCTGCCCACTGATCACCCAATCCTCCCCCACTAACCACCTGACCCCTCCCACTGACCATCTGAGCCCCCCCCTCCCACTGACAACACAACAATCCCCACCGACCACCCGGCTCCCCGTTAAACACTATCCGGCTCCATTGCCACTGATCAGCCCCTTCCACTGATCACTTCCCCACCAATGAACATCTAGCCCCCCCACAACTGATCACTGAGACCTTCCATTGACCATTCGACACCCACTACAGACTATTTGACCCCCCACTGCAGACCATCTAATCACCTGCTCCAACCCACCAATTCCCCACTGCAAACCATCCAGTCCCTCACTGCAGATCATCCAATCCCCCACTGCGAACCATCCAATCCCCCACTGCAAACCATCCAATCCCCCACTGCAAACAATCCAATCCCCCACTGCAAACCATCCAATCCCTCACTGCAGACCATCTTACCCCCCACTCTCGACCATCCGACCACTCGCCCACTGCAGACCATCCGACCCCCCCCCCCATTGTAGACCATCCTACTCCTCCATTGCAGACCAACCGTTCCCCTGCCACTGATCAGCCTCTTGCACTGATCAACCCCCCAACACCACTGAACACCGAAAACTCCCTTCCCTCAAGTGATCTTTTATTGACTACTCACCGGCCCCCTCCACTGACCATTTGACACAACCTTCCTCCATCCCCATCCTCCCCACTTATCTTCTCCCTGGCTTCTCAAAATGGCTGGGACTTTTAAACTTACCTGTTTTATGACATCTAATGCTGTATAAATGGGCCTGTGGTTTCTTTTCCCACAACACTACTGCATTGAACTGACAGGAATCCTGATCAGCTGCACTCATTTTTGGAATGTCAGGAGAGAATTTCAGTGTGAGTAAGTTGAGCAGACCGGCAATCCAATGTGATTTGCCTCTCCACGGAGATTCTGACCCATTAAAAATCAAACTAACAAAGTTGGAAGGTTCAGTTTAAGGATGCTACGGGTGGTCTTGAGCGCCAGCTTTTGCCTGCTGGGTGTGATTGGAGTGTCATGCATTCAATAGTGTGAAAGGTGGGGAATGTGGTGGCTCTGAGATGGTAATGTGCAAATGCTTGCACACATCCTGGCTACCCAAGTGAAATCATTAAACATTTCTGGCACTCCTATTATGTTCTGAGAGCCACACATTGAACACATGCATTTTCTCCCATTCACTCCAGAGGTTTAACCTTGAGTGCCTCCTGCTCCCTGTTGAAAATATGTTTTCATTTCTGGCCTCCATCTCTCTACATTGTGTGTCCAGAACGGTGTCACTAAAATGAAGATCTCTTCCTTTCCCCTGGTGCTTTCATCAGGGAACACAAAGATAACCTACCCACCTCCCTGCTTCTTTTCTCTACTGCTAACTATCAAACCATCTTCTTAAACCCCTTTTATTTCTGTCCCTTTCATCCTCACTTCCAATGACAAGTGCGAAGAGCTTATAGATTCCTTTGTCAATACAATTAAGATGCTCGAATCAATTTCCTCTGTTGTGTCCACCTCTTCTACAAGTCTGCTGTTAAACTCCCTTTAAGGATCTCATCACCCTGAACATGGATTTGTTTCCCTTGAATCGCTTCTATTTCCCATCATGCCCTTTCTGAGCTCATTTTGCCCATGAGACACAGCTCCCATTGACTTAACCCTATTCCCACTAAATATTAACCACTGAACTTCCCCTCCATCCACTGCAAATGGTTCTCCTACTTGAAATGTCATCCCTCTCGTCTCTAAATTGGACACCATCACCCTCTCCTCAAACACCAACACTTGATACCACCATCCATGTAAACTATGGCCTTATCTCCAAGCTCCCTTTCCTCTCCAAAGTCCTTGAATGTGTCACAAATCCTTTCCCATCTTTCTCGGAACTCCATTTTGAATCCTTCCAATCAGTCCTGTACCCCTGCCACAGTACTGAAACAGCTCTTTCCAAAGACACCCTATGTGATTGACAAAGATAAACTTTCCCTCTTGATCTTCCTTGGCTTGTCTCCCGCTTTCGACACAGTTTTTCCACTCCAGGACTCCAGGTCCAAGGAAGATGCACTCATAATGTGACCAAACAAGTTGCATACCGATGTGTAAATCCATCATATGTTAATGATTGACAGTACAAATGGGAGACATTCCTAGTCAGCTATGTAATGGAAAGAATTTGGATCCTGAACTATCGCTTTCGATAACTCCAACATGTATGTAAAAGTTCATGTTGTCACGGCAACTCAGGCTCCTTAAGGGGTTCTATTTTACCTACTATTCATTTACTATTTTGCTCCACTTGCTCTACCCTCTCTCTAACAGAGTAAAATCCATCATATTTCTACCTCTCTTCAGCTCTGAAGAAAAGTCATTTGGATCCAAACGTTAACTCTGTTTCTCTCTCCACAGATGCTGTTGGACTTGCTGAGTTTTTCCAGCATTTTCTGTTTTTATTTCAGATTTACAGCATCTGCAGTATGTTGCTTTTATTTTAGTTATTCTCACCGCCCTGGTCAATATTTATTCTTTAATCAACATCAACATTGGACGGGATTTTCCAGTCATGACCATCCCGAGGCAAGAAATTCCCACCCAAGGTCAATGGACTTTTAAATGCTCCATCAATTTTTCCGTCCCGCTGCAAGGATTCCCGCAGTGGGTGGAAGCGTAAATTTTAACCCCTTATCTGGTCATTCTTATATTACTGTTTGTGGGAGCTTGCTGTGCACAAATTTGGGGAGATGGTCGTGTGGTGGTAATGTCACTGGACTAGTACTTCAGAGGCTCAGATTAATGCTTTGGAGGCAAGGCTACAGATCTCACCATCAAATCTGGGATATAAAACTCGTCTCAATGATGTTGACCGTGAAACTATCATCGATTGTTGAAAAATCCACTCGGTCCACAGGGAAGGGAATCTATCATCCTTACCCAGTTTGGCTTACACGCGACTCCTGACCCACAGCAATGTGGTCAATGGTAACTGCCCTCTGAAACATAAGCCACTTAGTTCAAGGGCAATTAGGGATGGGCAGCAAATGCTAGCCATGCCAGCAAAACCTACTTCCCATGAAAGAATAAAACCAAGTGTTTGCTGTGTTTCCTACAAGAGTGATGATATTTCAAAAATACCTCATTGACTGTAAAGTGCGTTTTGCTCATGAAAAGTGCGACAGACCTGCAAGTCTTTCTCTCTTTAGCCTTCTAGCCCAATGTGCATGGAGTGTGTGTGCTTTATGAGTGATTCCACTGTGCTCTTTCCCACAATACTACAGCATGCTGGTGTGAAGCAATGAATACAGCTAGAAACTAGATTATTTACCGCCTTAAGTGTTATTTACCGCCTTAAATGGCAAATACCATTTCTTGTGGCTCCCATTTTCCAATGAATGTACATTACCTAGTACCCCTAATGTTACATTTTATCACTAGCTCGCCAATTGAAATTTTCTTCCTTTAAATCAGATGCTCATGCACGGAGAAATATACAGATTATTATCAATTTTCCATCACAGGTCAGATGACAGTGTTTACAGCTTGTTCTGAAATGGACCATGTAATCAAAAACTGTCAGAACTCATAAAAAAGTGACTGGTTTTATTTTACAGAGATATTATTACGGAATGGCGTCAATGAAGCATTCTGCTTTGAGGAAAATAAGATCATGTTGGAATGGAGCTCTGATGCTGTCACTTTCAAACTTACTTTGGCATTTGGGTCTTTCAATCTTAAAGGAATTGTCTACAGGCCAGCTGAATAATAAGTGCTGCTTGAGCTATTGATGAAAATGTTTGTTAACTCCTACAAAATTGAACATTTAGCTTTCCTGTCCTGGCACTTGCGTGCTATTTCATACAATATTTAATGTGCTGATCCTAATTTAAAAGCATGTGTCTAGACTTATTGATATGGTTTTGCTGCAAATCATCTTGTCAACAGATTTCCCTTGCAATGTTGATTATAACCTTTTGGGAAATAAGTAATTGATTGAAATAAGTGGTGTTAAATATCAACCACGTAACAGTTTTGGAAAATGGGCTTACCAGACTTTATTGACAATGATCTTCAGGGAAAGGGACATTGTCGCTTCTGCAAAATGTATTCAGTCTCTGTATGTCAGAATCTCAGCATTATTTAAAAATAGTAACTGTTTCGTTGTATTTTTGTCAATAAAAGCTATGTGTGCTGTAGCGGGATCCCTCTTTTTAACTCCACTGGGGTAATTTTAGGTTTGGTTCTCCGTCACCCAAACTCCACCAATGCCCGAGTGATTCTCTCTCTCGCCGATGGAACAACGGCCACCTTGCGTCTACTTCACTCGAGTAGCGCTCCCACGAGAGAGAAAAGGAAACTGCTGCCTATCCCCTACCTGGCAGCCTTTCCTGAGTGGGCGGTTTCGAAGCGCCCAGGGTACCCTCAGTCCTAGACTCCAGAATTATGGTAAGGAATATTTATATTGTGACTTAGTCAGAGATCATTGGTGAGAAATTGAAAAGATCAAAACGGACTCCAACGGAAGTCAAAGATATATATATATGTATATATTTATTAAAACATCAAGGTCAAAGGTCACCAAACACCAGGAAAACAACACACCATGCCTTATGCTCTATAAGACTATAAGCTATGGAAGGAATACTAAAACGGACACCTCGGAATTCTTACTTTATACAAGTTTACCAGTGTCTTAAACTATGAAAGGTGCATGCAAAAGCCCCCTCACTTTCCCCAAAGCCTCATCCACTATGATGATCTCGGGAACTTCGCGAATTACCAGGGGATACTCACAATCCTAGTTTAAATTGCTCAGTGGGCTTCAGGCTGCGTACTGGAGACGACCGAGTGGAGAGTGCTGTCATGCTGGTCCGAAGAGAAAAGAGAAAACATGGCCGGCCTGGCTATCCTTTTATATTGTAAACTTGAATTCTTTTTCCAGCCAACTCCGCCCCCCTTCCAACCGGCAGTTCCACAGACAAAGGCTTGCTCGTTATTTGCAGCTGCGATCTTACAGTCCATAGAGACCAGATGGTCCCATCCCAGGTGATAGGTCCCTTGCTGTCCTGTATTGTTCCATCGGAGATCGTTTAATTGTTTTCCCATTAGGGAAATGGGCTTCTCCTCGCTCTGGGACAAGGCCATTATCACCTGTATTGAGTCCAGACCAGGTGCATTGTCTTGCTGCCAGCCTAGTCTGGTGATGTCGTGAGGTTCTTTTTGTGCTGCTGATAACCTAATCAGCAGTCTGTCTGGTTTCTGGCTGCTTGCAATTTTTGGACTGGGCCCCTTCACACACACACACACAGGCTGGCTGGGCTCCCTGGGACATTTTTTGGTCAAGTCCTGCAGTCAAGTGTGGCCACTTTCACAGTTCTTTAGGGTTCAAGTCCTTTTCCCAGCTCATAAAAAAAGGCCTGAGTTGCCCGAAAAACTTACAGAGCGAAGCTATTTGGCACCTTATGTTTGGTATTTTCCTGAGATGTTATTCACTTTCTTGCACGGGCAATATGTATTGACTCTCTAAGAACAAATTAAAAGCTTTCCATCATCTGCAGTATTCCCCTTTCCAATTAAATTCTACCAATAATAGTGAGAGGGCTGGATAGAGTGGACATGGAGTGGATGTTTCCACTCGTGGTAGAGACTAGAACTCGAGGGCACAACCTCAGAGCAAAGGGATGCTCCTTTAAAACTGAGATGAGGAGGAATTTCTTCATCCAGAGGGTGGTGAATCTGTGGAACTCATTGCCACAGAGGGTTGTGGAGGCCAGGTCATTGAGTGTCTTTAAGGCAGAGATAGATAGGTTCTTGATCAATAAGGGGATCAAGGTTTACGGGGAGAAGGCAGGAGAATGCGGATGAGGATCATATCAGTCATAATTGAATGGGAAACAGACTCGATGAGCCGAATGGCCTAATTCTGCTCCTAAGTCTGATGGTCTTATAGCTGATTCCTTTATCCAAAATGAATGGCAACTAACATGGATAGGTTTCAGTTGTCAAAAGGAAAGCTGCAGCCTGAAAAATCTATGTGCCTTTTCTTTACAACAGCACCATCCTTCAGCCTGGAGACAAACTCCCTGTCATTCTGGATGGTAACAGATGTTTACACAACCAGTGCTTTGGACATGTAGGTGAGGTTGGATTTCCATCTCTGTTTCCAGGTTCTACCAGAGAATAAGCATACATTTCGGAACTATCTAACCTGGACAAAATTACATGAACTCAAAAATATCTCGTCACAGAAGTTTCAGGTCTCCCTGATTTTTTTCTGCCTGCTTAACACTGAGGTGTAGATGAAGGGGGAGGAGGGAGGAAAATCAGTCTTAATATTTCTTCAACTGTTGGAGCAGAATGATGGATGCACGTGTCGTAATTCTCAGTGGTTGCTGCCCGACTAAAACAAAACACATGCATGAAAACCTTTTGCAAGCACAGTTATAGTTGAGCACAACAATACCACATAAAATCTCATTAAAGCTGATGTCCCCTTCGTCTCCTTATAGCGTAAGCCAGTGGCTTGGATTGAGATTTTTGGTATCTCAATTTAAACGGGCAGAATTTTCTTGTTCTGCCTGCCAGCCACAGGAATTGTGGCTTGAGGGGGGGGGGGGGGGGGGGGGGGGGTGCGGGGGGGTGGTCGGGACCGTGCAAAGGACCGTCGACCTCGGGCGGGATTTTCTGGTCTTGGGGTGCACGAGACTGGAAGATCCTGCCCTACAAGTCCCCAGTGATCAATGATTTTCACACCTTTATGTGGCCAGATCCATGCAGCCTTATGGTTGGCATTTTCCACCTCCCCCTGGTGGTGCAGGTGGCCTGCAACTGGCCGGTGGCGGGATCTTCCGGTCCCTCTGATGTCAAGGGGGTTCTTCATGCCTTGCACCCTTACTGCTGGGGAATACACCACGGGGCTTCACCATCGGCGGTGGGACTGGAAATTCCTGCTGGCAGAAAAGTCTGGAAAATTTTGGTCATTTATTTTTTGTGATACAGAATTGAAAATCTTAGTAATGTCTCACTACCCATATTGTGCTGCATGTGCTCAATTTTTTCATGAAGCTTTTTGGCTTGCATCTGCTTTTATTATCTTCTAAAGCCATTGTTCTGCTAACCACAGCAATCACATGTTTCAACTAATGTTCAGACATGTCAGTAGGATCATTTGTAACTGCGCCAGTTCCTGGATTTCTTTCATAAAGTTTTTGTCTCTTTCCTCTGAAAAATTGGCTTGTTCTATCTGACACCTTCTGTATTTAGAGCAGTTATGTTGCATGCGGCTGTTATGCTTTTAGAGACTGAGAATGCAATATGCACCAAGTTAGCTTTTTTTCTTAAAGAACCCCTCCTTTCTGATCTATGCTCCCATATTGTTTTTGCATATCTGACTCATAGGTCTGTGTCCTCAGGGGGACTTATGGGCTAACACTGTTTATTGTGGCTCATTGCCCCATGTGCCATGGGCACATCCTCAGGCTAAAGGGACGATCCTTTAAAGCAGACATGAGGAAGAATTTCTTCAGCCAGAGAGTGGTGAATCTGTGGAACTCTTTGCCGCAGAAGGCTGTGGAGGCCACGTCATTGAGTGTCTTTAAGACAGAGTTAGATAGATTGTTGATTAATAAGGGAATCAGGGGTCATGGGGAAAAGGCAGGAGAATGGGGATGAGAAAGATATCAGCCATGACTGAATAGCGGAGCAGACTCGATGGGCCGAGTGGCCTAACTCTGCTTATGGTCTTATGGTCTAATGGGCCTGAAAAGTGCTCAGGTCCTTTGTGCTGTAGGTTTTCATTGCTTATGTGCTCATTCAGTCATAAATGCTGAAGCTATCCTTTATCTGATACATCTTTCAGATGTTGATTTCACTCATTTATTTCCCTGGAGGCACATAATAGTCATCAGCTGTAAATAAAGCAATAAGACTTTCCAATGCTAAAGGATGAACACAAACAGATGCCTTGCCAGTTCAGTGCAAAGGAATTACTTACCTTTCAATGTTTAAGAATTGCAGCTGCAACACCTTAATTGTTCTGTTCAGCCTCGACATTGATACATGGCCAATTTTATGAATAATTCAACCAGCGACAGCATTTTATCTGGAAACAGTATGGCTGGAATTCTCTGGCCATTCATGCTGGTGGCATTCTCTGGTCCCGCTGGCGGCTCATCCACTGCCATGGGCTCCTTCGCATCGTGGGGTGGCTTCATTGATATGGCTATGTGTTCCCTTCCCATACAAAGCTGTCAGAACATATTCAGTTCCTTCTGTCTGCTCTGCTGTTTCTATGGCCTCCTTTGCCTTGACATCAATAAGGGGCCGATAAAACTGCTGAGAAGTTTATTTTCTGCCACTAATATCAGCATGAGAGTCAACAGTTGCTGAGACAAGGGAAAGGCCTATACCAGCTGTGGCAGCTGATGATTTGTTACATTAGCTGCGTTGACAAATAATCAGACCCCATTACTCCAAAAGTCTTTCATGATCAAAAATCATCTCCCATCCTTGCTCCTTATATTCCAAATACAATCAAAATGGAACAACATTGGTTGGATTTGAGCTCTGTTGTGATCTCAAATCCTTTTCCTTTGTTCAATTTTTTTCCACACTGCAATCCTGACCTACTGTAATTAAGATAGCAGCGTTGGACTGGGGTGGGCACAGTAAGAAGTCTCACAACACCAGGTTAAAGTCCAACAGGTTACTTGGAATTCTGAGCTTTCAGAGTGCTGCTCCTTCATCAGGTGATCATCTCTCCACTCACTTGATGAAGGGGCAGCGCTCCGAAAGCTCGTGATTCCAAATAAACCTGTTGGACTTTCACCTGGTGTTGTGAGACTTCTTACTGCACTGTAATTAATCAATAGAAGAAATAACAACTTTAACTGATCCTTTATTAATTATGCAATTGCATTTGGCCTTTATTCACTTTTATTAAAAATATCTTTCCAAAGCGATTTGCAGCCAACGATTTGAAAGCACAGCCAGTTCTCTTAAGCAGCAATGAGTTACTGTCCAGATAATGGCCTGGTTCGTCCAGTCTTCGGATCACCACCTGACGCATCTATCAACTCGCCAACTCTATCTAGCTCATCCACCTGCCACTCTACCCACCTTCCACCTTACTCAGCTGTCATCCTGCCCAATTATCCATTCACCTCACCCTGCCTACCCACTCACACACCCACATATTCACCCATTCACTCACCCATTCCCGCAAATACTCGTTCACTAACACATTGAAAGGCTGTTTAAATGTCTCAACTTTTCAGAGTGTTAGTGAACACTTAGGGCACTATTTTACCAAAGATTCGCGCCCATTTTTGGGTGCGAAAGCATGGTAAATTCAGGCGTCAGGCCTTTAATGCGATCTGCACACGAATCCGAACAGATCGCGGCTTTACCGACACCTGATTCGGGTGTGGGTCCGGTCCGCGCCCGAATCAGGCGGCCCGACGATTTAAATGCATGAGCAGATTTTCATCTGAACATTGCACAGAATTAGAGGAATTCCCTTTGGAAGATAATGTCAAAATTATAATTGCAGGAACTAAAAACCTCACAGTCAAAAATTTGGGAAAATATTTCAAAATATTTTGAAATATTTTCCCAAATCTTTGACTGTGAGGTTTTTAGTTCCTGCGATTATAATTTTGACATTATCTTCCAAAGGGAATTCCTCTAATTCTGTGCAATGTTCAGATGAAAACAAGATAAAAGAAAGGATCCAAGGCTGCTCCAGAGGCAGATTAGCTGCACCCAACGTTGCCCATGCAAATCACATTCATAAGTAGGGGCACATCTGCCATGGAATGTGAGAGAAGAGTTGCCAATACAAACTTCTTTTCACTATGGTTGATTTCCCAGATTTAGTAATCTCCTTGGATCTTATTTCCAATCAAGTTCCAACACGGGGACAATTCTTCCAAGTTCACCACATGACTCTGAACATTTGAGCACCTGGCTCATGGCGACAGGGACATCAACAATCCAATTACAGATCACAAATATATTATACACGTCACTAATTGCTCACTAGGACCCTGTAGTTTAACTACCTTTCCCAATGATAATTAGGCAGCACAAAGAAGATGCTACATTATTTTCAGTTTGCAAGATTCTCCCAAGTCCATCCTCCCCCCCCATCCTTCTCCCCCCAACCAGAGATCCATCTGAGCCCGCCCCCCTCCTCCGGCGGACGCCAGCAGAAGGCCAGGAAGGTGCTGCAGGCTCTCGAAGGACTGCAGGTCGGAAGGATGATGGAGAGAGACCAGCGATCGACGTAGGTTGGGGGTGTGCTCTGCCGTGGGGGGCCTGCCTCCCAGGGTGGTCTGATCCCGGGGGGGGGGGGGGCGGGGGGGGGGGGGGGGGTCTGCTGGGAGGGGGGGCCTTCCTCCCAGGAGGGTTTGATCCTGGGGGGGGGGGGGGGTCTGCCGGGGGTGCCTGCCTCCCAGGGGGGTCTGATCCCGGGGGCGGGGGGGTCTGCCGGGGGGGGGGGGCCTGCATCCCAGGAGGTCTGATCCAGGGTGGGGGGGGGGGGGGGGGGTTCTGCCGGGGTGGTTTGCGGGGGTGGGTCTGCGAAGGATGGTCGGGGAGGATGGGCTTCAGAGGTTCCCCTGCAGAATAGAAATCCGCTTCAGATTTTTATTCTGCAGTTCGCTTACAGCACGGATCCAGAACGGACCAGAAGACGGTAAAGTGGGATGTGGCGGTAGAGTTGGGCGCGTGGTTCATTAAGTCGATTTAAATGCATGCTAATACATTTAAATCGTTGGGCCGCCCGATTCGGACGTGGACTGGACCCGCGCCCGAATCGGGTGTCGGTTAAGCCGTGATCTGCTCGGATTCGGGTGCAGATCACGTTAAAGGCCCAATGCCCGACTTTACCGCGATTTCGCACCCGAAAACAGGCACGAATATTTGGTAAAATCAGGCCCATAGAGTCATAGAGGTTTACAGCATGGAAACAGGCCCTTCGCCCAACTTGACCATGCCGCCCTTTTTTTAAAAAACCCCTAAGCTAATCCCAAATGCCCGCATTTGGCCCATATCCCTTGATACCCATCATACCCATGTAAATATCTAAATGCTTGTTAAAAGATAAAATTGTACCCGCCTCTACTACTACCTCTGGCAGCTTGTTCCAGACACTCACCACCCTTTGTGTGAAACAATTGACCCTCTGGACAGTTTTGCATCTCTCCCCTCTCACCTTAAACCTATGCCATCTAGTTTTAGACTCCCCTACCTTTGGGAAAAGATATTGACTATCTACCTTGTCTATGCCCCTCATTATTTTATAGACCTCTATAAGGTCACCCCTCAGCCTCCTACGCTCCAGATAAAAAAGTCCCAGTCTATTCAGCCTCTCCTTATAACTCAATCCATCAAGTCTCGGTAGCATCCTAGTAAATCTTTTCTGCACTCTTTCTACTTTAATAATATCCTTTCTATAATAGGGTGACCAGAATTGCACACAGTATTCCAAGTGTGGCCTTACCAATGTCTTGTACAACTTCAGCAAGACGTCCCAATTCCTGTATTCAATGTTCTGACCGATGAAACCAAGCATGCCGAATGCCTTCTTCACCACTCTGTCCACCTGTGACTCCACTTTCAAGGAGCTATGAACATGTACCCCGAGATCTCTGTAACTCTCTGTAACTCTCCCCAGTGCCCTACCATTAACTGAGTAAGTCCTGCCCTGGTTCAATCTATCAAAATGCATCACCTCGCATTTGTCTAAATTAAACTTCATCCGTCATTCATCAGCCCACTGGCCCAATTGATCAAGATCCCGTTGCAATTGGAGATAACCTCCTTCCCTGTCCACTGTGCCACCAATCTTAGTGTCATCTGCAAACTTACTAACCATGCCTCCTATATTCTCATCCAAATCATTAATATAAATGACAAATAACAGTGGACCCAGCACTGATCCTTGAGGCACACCGCTGGTCATAGGCTTCCAGTTTGAAAAACAACCCTCGACAACCACCCTCTGGCTTCTGTCAAGAATATCAGAATACATTCTTATCAGAATACAAGCTGCTGCTGTATAAAAGGGGCTTGCCCTCTCTGCCCCCAGTGATCCAACGCTATGAGGAAGCAGATTGATGGAAGATTGCTCAGCATTTCTAAAGCAGACAATATCAGAAGACCATGTCAGAAATGCAGAGCTTCATTGTGGTGCAGAAAAGTAAGAACAAAGTGGCAATCTGACAGTGATTGCCGCTTCTCAGAAGATTTGGACCAATCTGTTTTAGTGATGTACGTTTAGAGATAAATATTAGCCAGAACACTGTGGAGAGCTCCCCATTCCTCTGTAAATTTTACAATTACATTGTTTACATCCAGGATGAGCTGCATTGGGCGGCACGGTGGCACAGTGGTTAGCACTGCTGCCTCACAGTGCCAGGGACCCAGGTTCAAATCTTGGCTTTGGTTACTGTCTGTGTGGGTTTCCTCTGAGTGCTCTGGTTTCCTCCCACAGTCTGAAAGACATGCTGGTTAGATACATTGGCCGTGCTAAATTCCCCCTCAGTGTACCCGAATAGGCGCTGGAGTGTGGCGACTAGGGGATTTTCACAGTAACTTAATTGCAGTGTTAATGTAAGCCTACTTGTGACACTAATAAATAAACTTAAGGCTGGGGTCTCAGTTCACTGAAAGATGGTGCCTCGAACAGTACAGTACTCCTTCAGAACTGCACTGGAGTGTCAACTTTGATTACAGATTAAGCTCGGAATTTTACCGCCCTACCCACCACAGGAATCGGAGTGGGCGAGGAGCCGACAATGGATAGGTCCATTGACCTCGGGTGGGATTTTACAGATTTGGGATGAGTGAGGCCATAGAATCCCACCCTATGTTTCTGGAGTAGGATGTGACACCACAAACTACTGATTGAGCGAGAGAGACAAAAGTGTTAAAAACTGCGCCACAGCTGACACAATTCTATTGATGGATGATCATTGCCTGTTAGGCACAATCCTCTGTCGGATATTTTGCTCTTGCTGTAGATTAAGTCAGTCAAGTGGATACCATTGCATTTTTGGTCAGGACTCCTCATGTTCACTTCTGCTATCAATCTCATGTGTATTTCAGGGATATTAATAAGTAAGGAGGTACTATTTGTCCTTGTTGAACATCCACATCAACTAATTTGAAACCAATTTTGTTCCAGCTTGCACTCTTATAGACTTTCTGCATAGTTAACTACATCAATCAATTGCCAGAGATGCCATAGTTCCATCTGATTTTTCATCACATAACTGACAGATGCTGCTAAATTGCTAAAGTTGCTTCCAACGATTAATACTATTGCTATAAAATGAGCAATTAATCACCAGCTGTGCTTATGCTTTAAATGTTGGTGTTTGGTTCCAGTCTCCATCTTTAGTTTCAGCTTTTATTTTGTTACTTACTTCCATATCTTATATTTAGCAGACATGTCTCTCAATAAATAGATAATCTATGACAACTATACAATGTCGAGAAAGTCAGCTGACCGAGAAGTGCAGTGTAGTCATAACACATTTATAAAGCACTGCTCACATAAACAGACATCTTGTGTTGCCGTTGTAAGGGAAACAGGTGTAATAAACTATAGATGACTGGTAAACAGCTTTTTATATTGTTGACTAATGGAAAACAATGCAAACATGATTCTGCATTAGTGACATGCACAAGAATTAAATACATACAACCCTTAATATTCACTATTTTTTATAATTACAGCTTTCAGTTTGTTATCAAGTTTGTCTTGTTCCATAAATGTGTAAAATTCTTGGCAACAGAGCAAACACAAATTCAATTGGAAGTGGCTCAGCAATATAAAAAGGTTACTTATTAGTAACTAACATACAAATAAAGGGTGTTTGTTGCTCTTATTAAAGCTTTATTGCTCTAAAACAGCAGTGCAGTCCAGGAATCCTGCAAGATGCAGGCAGATAAAAGGGCAGCAAATTGGTATTCATTAACAGGCATGAACTATATCGAGAGGCAGAGTTGGATTTTCCTAAATCCACCCAAAAGGGTCAGTGTAGGGCTTTCACCCATTGCCCCAAATATGCTGTTATGCTGGCTCCATCAGCCCTTGGCCTTCAATGCCAGAAACAGAGGAGGAGTCCCAAATCAAACAAGCAGAAGAGCCCTGGAGATGTGGCAACCTTTCAGCCTAGGCAAAGGGAAGTGGGGCACTTCAAGAGATTTCCGTCTCCCTGCGGGCTCTTGCATGGTGGGAAGTGGCAGGTGGCTTTCACGGCATACACTGTGGAGAGGAAAGTAGACATTTGGGCTGAGAATGAGAAGTCCTCATTCAGAACTGCAGGGATTTGATAGAGTGTACAGAGGGACTATCTTTTCTGATTGGGGAATCCAGAAAAAAAGAGGGCACAATCTTGAAATTTGAGATGGAGCAATTCACAGTATAATCAGGAAGAAGTCTATCATATAAATGGTGGTAAAAATCTATTCATCAAAAGGCTATAGATCAGGGCTAATTGAAATTTTCAACCTTAATTGAATAGGGTTTTGTTGATTAAGGAATATAGAGCTAATCATTACTCATATGGTAATTCAATATTTAATTGCATTCATGTGGCGGGAATTAGCTGGCAATTGACTTGGGCTCCTGTATATGGGAGTAGACTGCAATAATGGGCTGGATTTCATGGTCGCAGATCATGCTGGCCACCCTCCCCCGTGCTTATGTAAAACATAGTGTCATGACTTTGGGGTCAGCAATCCAACATCATCCCACTAGGGTCGGATGATGCGGCAGGTGAGCGAGCTCTGAAATCTGAAGCTCATCCTTTAGTTTGAAGGAAAGAGCAATTCGCAGGCGATTGAGCTTGTTAAAGACCCAATTGACTGCGATTTTACATTGCCCACTCCATTTTTCAGTTTTAACATGGGTCGGCACGGTAGCACAGTGGTTAGAACTGCTGCTTCATAGCGATTCCTGGCTTGGGTCACTCTCTGTGTGGAGTTTGCACATTTTCCCCGTGTCTGCGTGAGTTTCCTCTGGGTGCTCCAGCTTCCTCCCACAGTCTGAAAGATGTGCTGGTTAGGTACATTGACCTGAACAGGTGCCGGACTGTGGCGACTTGGGGAATTTCACAGTAACTTCATTTCAGTGTTAATGTAAACCTTACTTGTGACTAATAAATAAACTTTAACTTTTTTAAGAAATGTTGAGAGTGATTTATTCCAAGTTTGAGGAGACAGCACAAGGGCAGATTTAAAAAAAGCCTGCGAACAGGACCACGGCTGTACGGAGCTGTAGAATCTGCTGCTGAAATTGGCAGCATTTGGTTGTTGGTTGACTCATTTTTCAGTTTTTATCGGCCGCCATTACAAATAAGGAGAAAGTGAGTGAGAGGGAAGCAAGCCTGAAGACAGAACTGTCCTTGAGGATGAAGACTCTAGCAGGGGAATCAGAGATAATTTTTCCCATGGGGCTTGTGGAGGAGGCTCCTCCAGTGAGGAGAAGATGAGGAGCAGGATACAGAAGAGGACAGGAGCAAACTACGGTCCAGTGAGAGAGCTGCCAATGAGCAAGGTTTAGATCAAGACAGTCAACAATAGCAGCCAGTCCATTGTAGGAGAGGGCACTTTCTTGTGCAGAAAGTCTACAGGAAACTGATGAAAACTCGATAGGGTATTTTAAGAGACTTCTGGATGAATACATGGGACTTAATAGGATTGAGGGTTATAGGTAAGCCTATATATAGGCCTAGGTAGGTAGGGACATGACTGGCACAACTTGTGGGCCGAAGGGCCTGTTTGTGCTGTAGTTTTTCTATGTTTTATGAAATACCTGCAACTCCCAGAATGTTGGTATCGATGTAACTATGTCTCTCCAGGAAGACAGTGATCTCCATTATGAATTGTAGGTTGGAGACATTAGTTTAAATTGAAAATATGTGGGTGAAGATGATTAGCCATGCTAAATTTCCCCTGAGTGTTAGGGGAATTAGCAGGTAAATATGAGAGGTTACGGGGATAGGGACTGGGTGGGATTGTTGTCAGTGCTGGTTTTATGGGCCAAATGGTCTTCCTCAGCACTGTAGGAATTCCAAGACTACCTTCTGCACGTTGCTCTAAAAATGGCCATGATTTTGACAGAGACAGACTTACAATGAAACATGCCTGACCAATGCGGGGGGTGGCCCTGCGCTGCCAGTGACTGTGGGAATGATTCAGAGATTGAAAGACTCAAAATGCAGAGCTATCAGCAGGCAGTGCAGAGCGACAACAGATTCGGATTAGTTGAGTCCCCTTAGAGCAAGTGAACACTGGTGAGCGTTAAAGTGACTAGGAGGGAGAGAGGCAGCAGTCAACATGAAGATCTCCTGTGCTTACTTAACTAACTTTTCTGTGAATTGGTGAGAAAAGCTATGAGGGAGGGCAGTAGTGAGCTAGCCACCATTGAGGGGAGCAGGGGCAATTCAACTCCTTGGCCACGGCTGATGATGCCTGGGCAGCCAGGCAGCCAGCAGAGAGGTGAGGTCATCAAGGCGAGATGCAAGGCACTGCCAGGACCGGGAAATTGGCCAAAAATGCCACAAGGTGGGGAGGTGGTAAGCTAGCCAACTGGTTGTGACTTGGGGTGCAGAAAGGGGAGCAGGGGCGACTCAATCCCAAGGGAGAGTACGTCAGAAAAAGCCTCCTCTTTCAGAAAGTTCATATTCATTAAAATCAGTTAATAAGAAGCGGCACTATCAAACTGACAGTCACAAATGCAGAAAATTGAAGGTGAGGCAAGAGGATAAAGCTCGGCAAGAAGACAGTTTGTCATTTTAGTTGAAAAAGTTTGAAGTATTGAATAGTGCACAAACTGCACACTTATCCTCATGCACCAGAAGCATGGATGAATTATTTGATGCCTTAGACTCATGATTGCCGAAGAAACCACATCGTCTGAAAACATAGAACAAGAAGTGGAATCTGAAATAACAATGGAACTATAAATTACCGCCCTCCCTCATTGCTTTTCTCACCAATTCACAGAAAAGTTAGTGAAGTAAACACAGGAGATCTTCACCTTGACTGCTCCCTTTCTCTCTCGTAGTCACTTCAACGTTCACCAGTGTTTTCTTGCTCTAAGGGGACTCAACCAGTGAGAGTCTGATGCCGCTCTGCATTGCCTGCTGATAGCTCTGTTATAGTTCTGTTGAAGTGAGGGAAGAAACCTACCCTAAAGACATTGTCTTGTGGCCAAAATCTGTCCCACTGGGTAGGATAGAATATTTCATACTAAATAAACCAGAAACCATCAGTAATATGGAAAATTTGAGAAAAGAGTTTGAGGTTGGAGGTCAAAAGCAGGTTAGAAGTCTTCATTTTCTGAGGGTGAAGAGAAATGGGATGGAAATTAGAAATTGTTTGATTATTTTGGAAATCTCTAAGGCAGTGTACTGTCATGTTTGCAAAGTGTTCTTTGACCCTAGTTAAGGGAAACAAGAATTTGTTGACGGGTACCCTGACTGGAGAAATGTTGGAAGAGATCTTGATGATCATGAAACCTCCAAATCTTATATTAAAGCAATGTGTGCATTCGTTCAAAGATATAAATAATCTGGAAGAATTGATCCTGCGTCATTGGCTATGTTTGAAAAGGAGTATACTCATTACAGGAGAGTGCTGAGACATGTTATTGCCACAGTCAACTGTTGTATTCTTTGGGACTACGTCCAGGAGGACATAGTGGGACATCATTGCCAACTCGAAAAGGTAATTTTTTTTAGCCTGCCTGGAATATCTCAGTGAATTTGAAGAGCTTTTCAAAGAGCATTTGAAAAATTATCAATATCGTGGCTCAGAGAAGACCAAATTTTTAACACACAGACGCTACAATGAATTCAGCACTATAATGGCAGAGTAGAGGAAGTAAAAGATGCCAAATACTATTCCATAATAATGGCTTCAATACCAGGGCCGCAATTCTCCCATCCCCCTGTGCTAATTTTTTAGCGCAGTGGGCCAGGAGAATCTCGCGGCGGGCGATGCATGGGATTTGTGCATATGTTTCCGCCCCAATAGCGTCTCCCAGCGTCTGATTTCCGGCAGCATCTGCTCCGCAACGGAAATCAGTGGGGATGCACGGACGTAATTTAAATTCTTATTAAAATATATTTTAAATGTGATTAGCGGGCCCGGGACTGAGGTCCCTGGGCGCGGTAACCTCCCCCCTTCCTGCCAGAATGGTCCACCCCTGCGGGGTTTAGAGTAGCTCCTCACTAACGGGGAATGAATGGCCTGACCCAGCTGGAGTGAAAGGACAGGCAATTGCCCCCCCCTCCCCCCCCCGCCCCCCAGAGGGTTAGGTGGCAGGGGTGGTGCCCACTGAGCATTGACAACCTGGCAGGCCTGATAGGGGTGGGGCCTAGGGGTGATTGGTGAGGGTGCGGTGTCCTGCTGCCACTCTGCATAGGGATCAGTGGGGGAAGGAGGGAGGCCAGTAATCAGGGCGGGATGAGGGGGGCTGAGGTTAGTTGGGGGATGGTCAGCCTGCTGAGGAGGGTTGGCACTACGGGGGGGGAGGGGGGGGGGGGGGGGTCAGGACTGCGGGGGGGAAGGGGGTAACTGTCAGTGCGAGGGGGGGGCTGGAAATTGTGGCAGGCCAGGAGGGAAGGCATCAGGTTTGGGCCTGGAAATTTTCAGGTGACAGCGATCGGGCTGTGGAGGTGCAGAGAGTCGGCATTCCAGGGGTGGCAGGGCTAGCCAGACATTGAGATTGCCAGCAATCAGGAGGCCATCAGTGCCGGGCCATCGCGCATGCACCGATCTTGGCATTGACCGATTGGCACATGCGCAGTCGCCCTGATTTCAGCCTCTCCGGCGGGGATAGGCCCCACCCCCTGAAATTTAATGATATTCACGCTGGTGGCCTCTGCAGTGCACAGACTGTGGGAGATTCTTCTCTGAACTCCCACTGAAAAAAACCAACGTGAATTACTCCAATTTTTATGTGAATTCGTCACTTAGAAGTTTTTTGGGAGAATTCCAGCCCAGATTTGATTCATGTCGACTAATTAACAATAATTTTAAGCTATGTGATCAATAATGCTGAAGTTGTAGAACGATTTCTTTGTTTATTTTCAGCTACAATCCCATACTCCTGAGTGCATGTCGACAACTGTTTTGGAAATCATTGCAAATTTAGGTTTGCACATCAAAAATTGTCATGGGCAGAGCTTCGATAATGCCACAAAAATGGCAGGAAAATATTCAAGTCTACAAGCAAGACAGCACAACTCAAACCCCTGTGCATTATTCATCCCATGTTCCAGTCACTCCTTAAATTTAATCTGCTGAAGCTGAATCCTGTGCAGCAGCTGTACATTTTGTTTTACTTTGTTGGAAACATGTATGGCTTTTTTTTTGTTTCCATGCATTGGTGGAATATATTGCAATCAAGCTTGGAGCAGGCAAATGGAAAGCATTTGAGTCAAAGGAATTTGGGAAACCAGGAGGGCCGCATATGTAGATGCCATTTTGGCTTTGAAAATGAACTTTGTTGATGTAAAGGAAACCTTATCAGGCATAGCTGAATCAAATTCAGAAAAGGCACATGTGAAAGCTGAAGCAAAATTCTGAGCAGAGAAGTTTGAAAAGAACACAAATGCTGTTTTCATTGTTTTGTGGGACCGTTTACTTCAAAGAATTAATGCAAATCACTGCAAAATGTTACTACAACTTTCCTGAATGCTTCTCAATTGTTAGCCTCAGTTAAAAGTTTTACCATGAAAGTTCAAAATGATGATAGCTCAATAGAAGCAGAGGCACTAACATTAGCAGAAAAAACAGGCCCTTCTGATGATGAGCCTACAAGACACAGGAAGTTATTTTTAAATGAAATTCCCGCCCAAGGTTAACAGAGATTTCTGTTGTCAGACCCTCACCTGCGTTGATTCCCGGGCGGGGTGTGCTGGTAGAGTTTCAGCCAATGGGTGGAATTTTCCCCCAAAATTCTAAATGTTGAATTGTCAGTTTTTTTTCAGCGAGGTACGAAACACAAATCTTCGGCACTTTGTGCAAAACAGGGACCATCAAGCGATTCTCACCAGGACGGGAGTGACTGAAGCCGAATCTCGCCAGTGAAACTGGCTGCTGAGCTCATGGGGCGCCATTGCACAGGCATCCTGATCTCCCAGTATACCAGGAGATCTCTTGCCACCCCCTCCCCCATGGACATGCCCCCCGCCCCCACTCCCATCACCCCTCCCAGCCGCGTCACCCCTCCTCACGGACATCGAGCCCCCCATCTCCCTGATTGTGAACCCTCATCAGCCTGTCCAGCTGACAGATAGCAGGGCAAGCAGGTCGATATTCCTAGGGTTGGTGCTAGACCTCATGTAGCACCCCTCGGGGGGCTCTCTCTGCAGCCAGTGGCAATGCGCGCACCATGGGTCTAGAGCTGGTGACCCCCAACCTGCGGACTCCTGGAGCAGCATGGCCTCCCTCAAACCCTAACATCTACGTAAGCCCCCCACCCCACCTGCACTCCGGGGGCTGCCGCTCAATGGGACTTACCTCCTTGCTCCTCTTCGCTACTGCTGCACCTGGGCCGGACTTTTATAGACAATCTGTAGATGATGCCAGCATGATGTCATGCCAGAGAGCGGGGGGAAAGGTACAAGAGGCAGGAAAGGGCCATGCCAAGCTTGCTGATTACATGGCAAACTATTCAAATTCATGGAAACTGTCGTTGAGCCCATTTCATTCATGGTATGATATTTTAAACTGAATTAATAGTCACAGCACAACTGTGGCAGAATAAGAACAGCAAATTTCAGTGCTAATCAGGTTAAGAATTAACACTATTATTTTCACAGTGTTTGCTTTTGTAGATCCATACTGAGCATTGTGTCAAAATATGAATGCCAGTTGAAGATTAAATTCCGCCAAGATAAAAAGCCCTTAGGAATTGAAAGTAGAAATGTAATTTGAGTTAAAGAAGATGCCACTTATTTGCCTAAGCAGCATTTCAGCAAAAGCCTCCTTTTGTGTACGAAGATTGCCAAATTTTTCAACAGATCACCTGAACTTCAGAGAATTGCTAGATTCAGTGTTGAGAGGCAGAATTTGCAGCTGGTTTCATGGTAGCGTGCTTGTTTGGAACAAGCAAGTTTATGGTCGCAATTTTACACTGGTTGCTGGTGGTTTAATCAAGTTTTCTGTGACTGTTGGCTCAAACACTTGTTTTCTTTATCAGTCATGGCAATGATTTAGTAATCTTGCTGATAAAGTAACCGGCAAATCTTAGGGCTAACTCGTGTCGAAATAGCAACATTATTTTTTCAGGGAATTGAATAAGCAAATTAGACAATCAATGTTGTGCCTTCATCCAACACTCAACTGCTACAACTTCCTTTAAATGTGTTGGGTTGTGTGATATCTATCAGGTTCTACTGCAACAATAGTGTTTCTGAATCATAAGCTTTGTAAGGATTTATGGTGCAATCATGGATTTGTGCAGAAATGAATTGCACAATCATGTCTTGAGATGACACTAGCACACAGACGCAATAACAAAAGAGCCATTTCTCCTTGTTTGGCAGACCTACCTAGCTATTGTAAGTTCATGGGAAATGGCTTGGTTCCATTTTTTTCAGAACATTATTTGGTCTCATGCCAATGAGATATTACAAAATGTGTCTTATATTTCCATTTTGGAAGCATTGAATAACTGACTTAGCATTTCAAGATAGAGCAGTGTGAATGGGGTTGTTTTATATAATAAGGGTAAAGTCTCCTAATTTCTTAGAAGACTTTAGTGCAGTATTGAGACTGGAGCACAGCAATGGGCATTGTTAAAGGTTTTTTTTTGTTTTATTGTATGAAATATTAAATTGCGCTCTGTCTGCTTATGTTGGAGGATAGATTGGACAGCACTACTTGAAGAAAAGCGGTGAGTCCTCCTTGTGTCCCGGCCACCAATTATACGTCAACTCATAGCACCCAAAACAAAGGAACTTGTAATTTAACATGGGACCTTACTGTGTGCTGTTACATTTTCCAGCATAAGAGCAGTGACTTCATTTCTAAAGTAACTCTTCAGCCATAAAGTGCTTTGTAATACCCTGAGATTATGAAATGTGCCTGATCTGTACAAGTTTCTTCTTTTTTCAATATGCCTTTTCTCACATGGCAATATTCATAAATGATCTTGAAAATGTTCACCCCATTCCCTGTGCATGGATGCTCTGCTGTCACACCTCTGTCATTGTCACCTTGAAACAACCACTATCAAATTTTCCACTACAGTGCTTAGTATCTGCTCAGCACCTTACCACCATAACCTGCCTGAGACTGGAAAACAAATACTGTGCACAAAACAATGGCCCACTACTTCACCTGAATGCATTCCTCTTCTGGTTAGCTGCACCACTGGTTATTACCACTGAATTATTTCAGATTCCTTTTAACATGGAAAAGGGCATTCATTTTGCATTGACGTTGGGCTATGCAGTGTCAAAAATTTATCATGGGCAGATTTCATGCAATTCTGGTTCGGGTGCCCCCGTCAATCAATGTAAGTTTCTGGCTCATGGCTAATCTGATTGCGGCCTCTACTTTCCTGTTTACCCCCCGATATCCTTTGGCTTTCTTGACAGCAAAGAATCCATCCAACTCAGCTTAAAAATACTCAATGACCCTACCTCCTGACATTATTTTGCAGGCGGCACAGTAGCACAGTGGTTAGCACTGCTGCTTCACAATGCCAGGGACCCGGGTTCAATTCCCAATTTGGGTGACTGTTTGTGTGAAGTTTGCACGTTCTCTCCATGTCTGCGTGAGTTTCCTCTGGGTGCTCCAGTTTCCTCTCACGTTCTGAAAGGCATGCCGGTTAGGTGCATTGACCCAAACAGACACTAGACTGTGGTGACTAGGGGACTTTCACAATAACTTCATTGCAGTGTTAATGTAAGCCTTACTTGTGACTAATAAATAAACTTTACTTTACCTCAACCGCCTTCTAAGGTGGAGAGTTCCAAAGTTGCACAACCCTTGAGGGAAAAAAACTTCTTCATATCTCGAACCTAAAAGGATGCCCCTATTTTTAAAACAGTGCCCACTAGGTCTGGACTCACCCACAAGGGGAATTATCCTTTCTATGTCCACTTTGTCAAGACCACTCAGGATCTTATATACTTCAGTCAAGTCACTCCTCTTTCAAATTCCGGTGAAAACAAGCCTATTCTGTCCAAGCTTTCCTTATAAGACACCTCACTCTTTCCAAGTATCATCTGATAAACCTCCACTGAATCTCCTCCAAAATGTATCCTTCCTTAAATAAAACACCAAAACTGTCCAAAGTATTCGAGATGTAGGCTAAAATTTTACCGGCACGTCTGCCCAAGGCTCGTATGATCGCGCCTGAGGCCAATGGAGAATGCCGTTCTGTGAGCCTCGCCCGTCCCAATTTTGGGGTGGGCATGCCCATAAAATCAGGGCCATAGTCTCAAGCAAATGCCCTGTAAAACTGATGTGTAACATCCTTACTTTTATGTACAATTTCTCTCATACTAAAGGATGGTTTTCCATTAGCCTTCTTGATTACGTGGTGTACCTGCATGCTAGTTTCTTGTGACTCAGGCATGACTAGAGCAATTAGATTCCTTTACACATTGGAATTCTGCAGTTGTTCACTGTTTAAGTAACACTCTCCTTTTTATTTTTCCTGCAAAAGTGAACAGCTCCACATTTTCCCATATTATACTCCATCTGCCAGATATTTGCCCATTCACTCAACCTATCTACACCCATCTGCAACCTTCTTATGTCCTTTGCATCACATACTTTCCTAACTATCTTTATGCCATCTGCAAATTGTGCTAATATGCCTTTGTTCCTCTTGCCTAAGTCATTGATATAAATGGTAAAACGTGAAGGCCCCCTGCACAAATCCCTTGGGACTCTATTCATGCCAATCAGAAAAAGACCCATTTAAGCATACTCTCTGTTTTCTGCCAACAGCCAATCTTCTACCCATGCAAAAATGTTTCCCTCCGCACTTGGAACTTTTATTTTACACAATGACCTTTAATGGGGCACCTTGTCAAATGCCTTCCTGAAACCCAAGTACAGTACCTCTACTTTCTGAGAGAAATATAAAATTCTCCTTCTGGCAATCTTAAATGGGAAACACCTTGGCCTGAAACTTGCACTCGCAGGCGCGTGTGGTCGGTGGATCTGGAAGTGGGCGCGATATGGGCCCTTGAATGCAATCGGACTCCGACTGTGATTTCATCCTGGCTGGCCAATTAACTGGCAGCTAGTGTGAGAAAGACTCAGCACTGCCAAGGTGGGGTGGGGGGGGGGGGGAGCCGTAGGAAAAGGGCAGGTACTGTGCCAGTTCAAGGTGAGGATGGGTGTTTTCTAGCAAGCTCTCTGAAGACTAACAGTTGGTGTGAGGTTGCCTCAGGGACTGGCACAACTCTAGATGAAAAGAGCTCAACAAAGTGCAGTAAAGTGTGTCTACACTGCAAAATCAAGCAACTGACAGCAGACACCATCAGAGCTCAGCCCTCAAAGTCTCCTTTTATTTAATATCACCCTGGTCATTTTATCCCACCCTGCAATGTGTTTTTTGCAAAACTGTGAAGGCTGCTTGGCCGTTCGGCCCATCCACCAACTGTAAAAGAGGACATGCCTTGTAAAATCACCACCAATTGTCTCCTTAATGGGTTTTAATTGCCCACTTAAGTGTCGGCGGGAGCACTTAGGACCCCACGCATGGCCGCCATTGGAAATGTTGCATGCATCAATGATGTTAGGACACACATCTGATATCTTCTAACACAATTTTACCCATTTCTGGGTCAGATGCACCCCTGCTTGGTCAATGTAAACTTCTGGCCCTTATTTTTAAATTGTGTCCCCATTTTTCTAGTCTGTCTTGCAACGGGAAACAATTCTTTCAGTTTGCACTCTGCCAAGTCCCTTTAGGATCTTATATGTTTCAATGAGATCACCTCTCATTCTTCTAAAGTCCAATGGATACAGGCCCAACATGTTCAGCCTTTCCTCCTAAGATATCCCAGGAATCAGTGGAATGAACCTTCTCTGAACTGTCTATTGATGGACGAGCCCAGGTCCTGGGCAGAATGTGCCTTAACCCCACACCAAGTAAAATCCAGGGCAGGAGAGCAGGGACCAACTGAGTATTTATTAACTTTGGGTCGAGGGATAATCAGCCCTATAATTTTAACTTTTAAATATTGAAATATTCTTTAATATTTGAATTTAACCTTGAAATCAACAGCACATGCTAAAAGGTTATAACTTTTTGTGGAAAGTTAGAAATCCTTTATTGCTGGATATCAACCTCCATAATATGATTGGACTAATTTCTCTATCTTAGTTATCATGTGTCTCAGATATTTTCACTGCTCAGTGCAATACCAAGATGGTGTTGTATTGTCAGAGATGCTGGCCGCTATTTTATGATCTCGCTCGGTTGAGGCTCGTAAAATCCCGCCCGAGCCCAATGCAGAATTCTGTTCTGTGAGCCTCGCCCGTCCCGATTCTGGGGTAGGTGTGCCGGTAAAATTCTGGCTGCTGTCTTTGAGATTAGATATTAAAATGTGGGCCTGTCTCCACACTGGGGTGAACATCAGAATTGAACAGCACTGTTTGAAGAAAAGCTGGGGATGTTTGGGGAGGGGGGGGAGGGGTAGGGTCATAGTAGGAATTCATCTCATTGCTGTTTGTGGGACCTTGCTGTGTGAACTTTGACTGCGTGACACTACAGTGTCTACACATCTAAAGTATTTCTGAAGCATTTCTTTTCATCCTGAAACATGAAAGATGCCATATAATTGCCCGCTCTTTCTTATTAAAACCCTATCAGCTCTGTTGTTAGGTTTGTGAGAGTTTCTTGCATGGCTTATCGAGATGAAAAATGGTCAAATTTCTGTAAAATTGGAATGTACCTTTCTAAAATTTGGTACAAAGATATCAAAAAGAAAGCATTAATATGGAATTGGCATGTAAAATCATTGTTTGCTCGCGGGGGAATATCTATCCGTTTAATCATAAATAATTATTGTAGTAACCCGAGGTTAGTCGATGTGGCAAGCAACAAACTAAAAGATTTATTGACTGAGTACAACTAAGGATTCAACAGCACAATTATACAGGTCCAATCCTGACAATGCTTTGACTCCAACTGACGGCTCATGTTTGCACGCTTGTGCTCCTTTTGATTTGATTTGATTTATTATTGTCACATGTATTAGTATACAGTGAAAAGTACTGTTTCTTGCACTCTATACAGACAAAGCATGCCATTCATAGAGAAAGAAAGGAGAGAGTGCAGAATGTAGTGTTACAGTCATAGCTAGGGTGTAGAGAAAGATCAACTTAGTGCGAGGTAGGTCCATTCAAAAGTCTGATAGCAGTGGGGAAGAAGCTGTTGCTGTGCCTGCTGCACAGTCTGTTTTAACCCTTATACAGTGGACAAAGAATTGCGAATAGACTTCTTGTTAGAACATAGAACATAGAAAGCCACAGCACAAACAGGCCCTTCGGCCCACAAGTTGCGCTGATCACATCCCCACCTCTAGGCCTATCTATAGCCCTCAATCCCATTAAATCCCATGTACTCATCCAGAAGTCTCTTAAAAGACCCCAACGAGTTTGCCTCCACCACCACTGACGTCAGCCGATTCCACTCACCCACCACCCTCTGAGTGAAAAACTTACCCCTGACGTCTCCTCTGTACCTACCCCCCAGCACCTTAAACCTGTGTCCTCTCGTAGCAACCATTTCAGCCCTTGGAAATAGCCTCTGAGAGTCTACCCTATCCAGACCTCTCAACATCTTGTAAACCTCTATCAGGTCACCTCTCATCCTTCGTCTCTCCAGGGAGAAGAGACCAAGCTCCCTCAACCTATCCTCATAAGGCATGCCCCCCAATCCAGGCAACATCCTTGTAAATCTCCTCTGCACCCTTTCAATGGCTTCAACATCTTTCCTGTAATGAGGTGACCAGAACTGCGCGCAGTACTCCAAGTGGGGTCTAACCAGGGTCCTATAAAGCTGCAGCATTATCTCCCGGCTCCTAAACTCAATCCCTCGATTAATGAAGGCCAGTACGCCGTACGCCTTCTTGACCGCATCCTCCACCTGCGAGGCCGATTTAAGAGTCCTATGGACCCGGACCCCAAGGTCCTTCTGATCCTCTACACTGCTAAGAATGGTACCCTTCATATTATACTGCTGCTTCATCCCATTGGACCTGCCAAAATGGATCACCACACACTTATCCGGGTTGAAGTCCATCTGCCACTTCTCCGCCCAGTCTTGCATTCTATCTATGTCTCGCTGCAACTTCTGACATCCCTCCAAACTATCCACAACACCACCTACCTTGGTGTCGTCAGCAAACTTACCAACCCATCCCTCCACTTCCTCATCCAGGTCATTTATGAAAATGACAAACAGCAAGGGTCCCAGAACAGATCCCTGGGGCACTCCACTGGTCACTGACCTCCATGCAGAGAAAGACCCCTCCACAGCCACTCTCTGCCTTCTGCAGGCAAGCCAGTTCTGGATCCACAAGGCAACAGCCCCTTGGATCCCATGCCCTCTCACTTTCTCAATAGTGCAATAATATTTATTTACACACAATTATTAATCAACACCCAATCAACAATAAGCTATCTTACAGAATACTAAAGTTCAAGTCTAATACTAGACCGTGACAACTTTTGCGTGACTGGCAAGTACCCAGGCAGATATTGGCCTTTAGCTCTACCTTCTCCACAACCCTTCCTGGCTCCCAGCCACCAAAATTCCATGCCAAAGCAAGGTTATAAATTATCTATTTCCCTTCTGAGAATGATACTCTTTTTGAAAAGCTTGCCTAGCCTCCACCCTCTCCGACAAATTTGGGAACACAAAGTCCAAAAAGGTACTCCCAAAGCAGCCTCCCATCCATTGACTCTGCCTACACTTCCCGTTGCCTCGGAAAAGCAGCCAGCATAATTAAGGACCCACACACCCCGGACATACTCTCTTCCACTTTCTTCCAACTCATTAGCAAGTTCCAGTTGTTGATAGGCATGAACTGATCTAGCTTAGTGTACTTGAGGCCCCCTGCTAACTTAGCATAGAGGTTTCCTATCCTCGGAATGGCATAACAATCCAGATAGAACTTTAGTTGCATGGAAGTTCTTGGAATTCTCCATCCTGGAGTTAAGTATTTCCAGCCAGTCCAGTTTTATTTGTTTTAACCAATCACGTCCCATGAGACAGGGCCTCTGTCCTTCAATCACCATTATGGGTAGCGGAATTGACTGGCTCCTGTATGATCCAGGCATGGGCGTGGTCCCCACTATCTATAGTGTCTCTCTAGTACATGTCGCCAGGGTAACCTCAGAATGGCTAAGATTTAAGGGTTGCAGTCCCTTCTGGAGATGTTTGAATGTTTTTTCTCCAATGACAGTGGCTGTGGTGTCAGTGCTGACCTCTTTTTTCAGGGGACAGCCATTTAGCATTAAGACAATCTCAGTGGGAGGTATCTTGCTAAGTTGGACCTGATTGAGTGTGTAAGCCTCACATCCTCCTTTGATTCCTCCGCCAGCTTATTCACAGGAGCTCCTTCATAAATTCATTTTTTTGAAGCATTCTGTGCAGCCTGCTTTGCTTTACACCTAGCTTGCAGGTGAACCCTCTTTTTGCATCTGGAGCAGATAAAATTCTTGCATCCGCACGTCTCTTGGGGGTGGTGTCCCCCACACCGAAAACAACTCTTCTCAGGCTCGGCTGTGTCCTCACTGGGGCTGTTTCTAGCAGCAGCTGTTTCCTACCACAACTGGTCTCCCTCATTCAGTAAACCTTGCAGCTCACACACATCTTGCTCAGTGCACTCAGTCATTTGGGCCATCTTGAATGATTTTTGATTTTATTTTATTTTATTTATTATTGTCACATGTATTAACATACAGTGAAAAGTATTGCTTCTTGTGTGCTATACAGACAAAGCATACTGTTCATAGAGAAGGAAACGAGAGAGTGCAGAATGTGGTGCTACAGTCATAGCTGGGGTGTAGAAAAAGATCAACTTAATGCAAGGTAGGTCCATTCAAAAGTCTGACAGCTGCAGGGAAGAAGCTGTTCTTGAGTCGTTTGGTACGTGACCTCAGACTTTTGTATCTTTTTCCCAATGGAAGAAGGTGGAAGGGAGAATGTCTGGGGTGCGTGGGGTCCTTAATTATGCTGGCTGCTTTGCCGAGGCAATGGAAAGTGTAGACAGAGTCAATGGATGGGAGGCTGGTTTGCGTGATGGATTGGGCTACATTCACGACCTTTTGTAGTTTCTTGTGGTTTTGGGCAGAGCAGGACCCATACCAAGCTGTGATACAACCAGAAAGAATGCTTTATATGGTGCATCTGTAAAAGTTGGTGAGAGTCGTAGCTAACGTGCCAAATTTCCTTAGTCTTCTGAGAAAGTAGAGGCGTTGGTTGGCTTTCTTAACTATAGTGTTGGCATGGGGATGTCCAGGACAGGTTGTTGGTGATCTGGACACCTAAAAATTTGAAGCTCTCGATCCTTTCTACTTAGTCCCCATTGATGTAGACAGGGGCATGTTCTCCTTTACGCTTCCTGAAGTCGATGACAATCTCCTTCATTTTGTTGACATTGAGGGAGAGATTATTGTTGCTGCACCAGTTCACCAGATTCTCTACCTCATTCCTGTACTCTGTCTCGTTATTGTTTGAGATCCGACCCACTACGGTGGTGTCGTCAGCAAACTTGAAAATCGAATTGGACGGGAATTTGGCCGCACAGTCATAGGTGTATAAGGAGTATAGTCAGGGCTGAGAACAAAGCCTTGTGGGGCACTGGTGTTGAGGATGATCGTGGAGGTGTTGTTGCCTATCCTTATTGATTGTGGTCTGTGGGTTAGGAAGTTCAGGATCCAGTCGCAGAGGGAAGTGCCGAGGCCCAGGCCACAGAGTTTGGAGATGAGTTTCATGGGAACAATAATGTTGAAGGCTGAGCTGTAGTCAAAAATAGGAGTCTGACATAGGTGTCCTTGTTATCTAGGTGTTCTAGGGTTGAGTGCAGGGCCAGGGAAATGGCGTCTGCTGTGGACCTGTTGCGGCGGTAGGCAAACTGTAGCGGATCCAGGTAGTCCGGGAGACTGGAATTGATTCGTGCCATGACTAACCTTTCGAAGCACTTCATAATGATGGATGTCAGAGCCACCGGCCGATAGTCATTAAGGCATCGTGCTTGGTTTTTCTTAGGTACTGGGATGATGGCCGTCTTCTTGAAGCAGATAGGGACCTCAGATTGTTGTAAAGAGAGATGGAAGATGTCTGTGAATACCCCCGCCAGCTGATCCACGCAGGATCTGAGTGCACATCCGGGCCAGTCGCTTTCTGTGGGTTGGCTTCAAGAAAGCTGCTCTGACATCTGCAATGGTGACCCCAGATACAGGTTCATCCAGGGCTTCCAGGGTGGAGGACATTCTCTCGCTGACCTCTTGCTCAAAATGGGCGTAGAATGCATTCAGCTCATCAGGGAGGGGTGCGTTGGAGCCGGTGATTTTACATGCCTTCATCTTGTAGCCTGTTAGGCCTTGCAGACCTTGCCATAGTCGGCGGGTGTCAGTATGGCTAGCCTGGGACTCTAGTTTGGTCCAGTACTGTCTTTTGGCATCTTTGATGGATCTCCTTTGTCCAGTGAAATCTTGTTTTCAGCAAGCTGTTTCTTTTGGATGTTAAATTTGTTGATCTCACAAACAAAATTATCTCTCTACATCACTCCCAATGAAAGGTCGAACGTGCAGTGCTCAGACAGTCGTTGAAGTCTGGCCATGATGGGGGTGGGGGTGGGGGTGGCGTGGAATTCAAGATAGAGGATGAAGTCTGTAAGGGGAAGAAATCCTAATAGGTTAGTAAAGATTTTTAAACGTGGTGGTAAAGGGAGAAGAGCCGGTAAAGTTGGGCACGCAGTGCATTAAGTCACTTTAAATGCATGCAAATGCATTTAGAGTCATAGAGTAATAGAGGTTTACAGCATGGAAACAGGCCCTTCGGCCCAACTTGTCCATGCCGCCCTTTTTCTTTAAAACCTCTAAGCTAATCCCAATTGCCCGCATTTGGCCCATATCCCTCTATACCCATCGTACCCATGTAACTATCTAAATGCTTTATAAAAGATAAAATTGTACCCGCCTCTACTACTACCTCTGGCAGCTTGTTCCAGACACTCACCACCCTCTGTGTGAAAAAATTGCCCCTCTGGACACTTTCGTATCTCTCCCCTCTCACCTTAAACCTATGCCATCTAGTTTTAGACTCCCCTACCTTTGGGAACAGATATTGACTATCTACCTTGTCTATGCCCCTCATTATTTTATAGACCTCTATAAGGTCACCCCTCAGCCTCCTTCGCTCCAGAGAAAAAAGGCCCAGTCTATTCAGCCTCTCTTTATAATTCAATCCGTCAAGTCCCGGTAGCATCCTAGTAAATCTTTTCTGCACTCTTTTCTAGTTTAATAATATACGTTCTATAATAGGGTGACCAGAATTCCACACAATATTCCAAGTGTGGTCTTACCAATGTCTTGTACAATTTTAACAAGACGTCCCAACTCCTGTATTCAGTGTTCTGACCGATGAAACCAAGCATGCCGAATGCCTTCTTCACCACTCTGTCCACCTGTGACTCCACTTTCAAGGAGCTATGAACATGTACCCTTAGATCTCTTTGTTCTGTAACTCTCCCCAATGCCCTACCATTAACTGAATAAGTCCTGCCCTGGCTCAATCTACCAAAATGCATCATCTCGCATTTGTCTAAATTAAACTCCATCTGCCATTCGTCAGCCCACTGGCCCAATTGATCAAGATCCCGTTGCAATTGGAGATAACTTTCTTCACTGTCCACTATGCCACCAATCTTGGTGTCATCTGCAAACTTAATAACCATGCCCCCTATATTCTCATCCAAATCATTAATATAAATGACAAATAACAGTGGGCCCAGCACTGATTTAAGTGACCATCGTGCCAGTTTTGCGCGCGGTCCCGATCGCAGGTCTTGGTAAAGGGGGAACCAGCATGGAGGCGGGCGTGGATCGCGCTACTCGTCTCATGCCCGACTTTATCAAGTTTTTGCGCCTGAAAACAGGCGCAACACAATGGTAAAATTGGGCTCTAAGACACTGACAGAACTACCAACATTGAGTTAAATGACTTTAAAACAGACTTATTCGCTAACAAGAAAGCAGTTTGCACACATATGAAAATTAAATTTAAACAAATGATTTATAAACACATATGCTGAGGTTTTTAATGTATTAATGTATTTTAAAGAATCATTGTTCACTTTAGCCAAAGGCAGATTGCTGCAAAGCATCATGGAAGAGCATTAGGGCAAAGCCATATTCTAAGGGAATAGTGAAACCTTGAAAATGAAATGCCACTATGCCAGAGGGTAAAATGTGATTGGCTAAAGTATATGACAGGTATTATTGTTGATTTATGTATATTGAAGATGATTGATTTAAAGCTCATGAAAGGAGGGAGTAATTGATAAGAAAACCTATAATTGATCTGTTGTGAATTGTTTCCATTAGAATTCATTGAATTCATTGGCTGCTCCATCTCGGGAATTGCCCCGACCCTTTGATGATTTCTCCTGGAGGCCGTTGGTCAAAATAAAGGTTATGTCTTTAAACTGAAACACTGGCTTTGTGAGTCCTGTACTGTCTGGAATTTCTGATAGTACCCGGCCACCTCGAAAACCCCACCAACAGAGTCCACTGTCAGAAGTTGTTGAACTTGATGTGAGTCAAGAAGGCTATAAAGTGCCTAATCAGAAGCTGAAATGCTGTTCCTCCAACTTGATCAGGATTTTTTGGAACACTGCATCAACCTAAGGACAGAAATGTGAGCATGAGAACAAGATGGGGAATTGAAATGGTAAGCAACAGGTTGGTGGGGCGGCTCATGTTTGCGGATTGAGCAAAGGAAAACATGTCAGAACCGCTGTGGTGGAATGTAGCGTTATCAGACCAGATGTGACAGAGATGGAGAAATTAGGAGAATGGAATGGAGTCTTCACAGGAAACAGGGCATGAGGAACTGTAGTCGAGGTACGTGTGGGATTTAGTCGGCTTGTAATGAATATTAGTCGACAGTCTATCTCCAATGATGGTAACAGAGAAATGTCACAATCAGGTAAATGCCATATCCTCAAAGTGGTTTCTGAGCTAAGAGTGTGTGTGTAATTTGTGAATAATTCAATTGAAAAATAATCAGCAGCAAAGCTTGAGTCTTAAACAAGATAAAAGTTTGTTTGTTACAAAAATATTGCTGTGTATTTCTTAAGTAAAAGTAATAAAGTTATTAACATATATACAATGATTAAATGAGATAAGGATAAAAGATACTTATAAAGATAAAATTCAATTCAGTCCTTTAAGACATTGCTGCAAGCTCATTTCTTGCAGTTGAATTGTTGATTATCTACAGTGAAGGAAAGAAGTTGCAGAGTTGTGCTTCTGCAGTCATTTAGTCGGAATTTGTCTTTTCAGGTGGACTCAGCAGGTTTTGGGAGAGAGAGAAGTTGTCTTGTTCCTTATGAGTTTTTATTTTATTTTATACTTTTCCAATTCAATCAAATCAAATCCAATTCAAAGTCTCAACAAGTTGAGACATTTCAGATCCAGGCTGACAAGACAGGCCGAGCGACCAAATCACCCTGTCCTGGGCCTGATCTACATGAGCCAAGTTGATTGGAGGAGCAAAGCAACACCTCCGCCAAGACTTGAGCTCATTTGCATCTTAGCCAAAAGGCCGAGATGCAGCTTTTAAAAATTGCTTCATATGAAACATATGAAGCTTCAAGGTAACCCAATGACCTCAACCAAGTGCAGCATCCAATCCATACTACACTTGATCTTAGCCAAAAGGCCGAGAAGCGATACGAGTTACAACATTTGAAGATTATCTAGATTCCCTTCAGCTAATTTCTGCGCACCTTTGTCTTTCTTCTCACTTGCCTGAGACCCTCTTTGATGATGTCTCGCAGAGTTTTGACCTGGGAGTTCCGCACACATGGCTTTCACAGTCTGTCCTCATCACAACAAAAGCAAAATGGCTGCTATGCTTAATTTCAAAGGAACCACTGCACCATCAGTTCAAGAAGTCAATTACATTGAGATCTTTTGAACTAATCTCCTGCTTCCTGTTCTCTCACAAGGTCAGAACTCTTCACACCTTTCGAAGGTCCAATGGAAAGCCCTGGAGGAGTATTGCATTTTAATGTCTCCGTGAGTAGTTCTGGAGATAACTGTGCCTGGGAAGTTCTGAACAACACAGGAGGGCATTGAGATGCCTGTCCATACCATACCTCCAATAAAGAGCTTTAAACTCAATTTGAAAGTTTGAAAGCCAAAAAATTACATTTAAAATAGTTGCCCTTAAATCTATAATTTCACAATTACATTTTTATGACAGAAAGCAGGGAAAGGAAGGGAAATATCAAAGATGAACCACGTGAAGGTGAGAGCAGGATGGAAATTAGATGCAAAATTGATTAGTTTTTCCAGTTCTGGACGAGGGCAGGAAACAGCAACAATATAATCACTGATGTACTGGACAAATCCAGGAACCCTGTTATAAACAGATAGGATTAGAAACAGAATTGGTCATAGCTATTAATCAAAATTGTGATATTTCCTAAGGAAAAAGTTAAACAGCTATTATCACTGCATGAGGTCACTAATAGGATTGGCAAGTAGTCAGGCAGCATTTTTAAGGCAGCGGTAGATAGATTCTTAATAAATAAGGAGGGGTGCGGGGTGGGGAGAGGTGAAAGTGGGGGGGATAGGTGGGATTGCATCATTGAGGTTAAGATTAGATCAGTCATGATCTTATTGAATGCCAAAGCAAGCTCGAGGGTCCAAGTGGCCTACTCCTGTTCCTAATTCATATGTCTGTAAGGTCTCTATTTATTGTGCTAAATATACTATGTATAAATGAAATGTTGAAAAGTAAAATATCAGAATTTGACAAGCAAGTACTAGCACTAAATTATTTTCCCAGAAACCAATGCAAGCAAAACCGTCATGACAAAAATAATTGATGAAATGCTATTGGTCCTGAAAAAAAGCAATTACTGAAATGTAATGCCTTATTGGATTCAATACAAACCTTCAATATTTTGAAACATTGGTTCCAGGCCAAGTGACTTCCTGCTGAGACAAAGCAATTAAATAGTTTGAATTGTTGGAGTGCAAAAGCCGGTGTTGAAGTTAATGAAGTGGGGTTATAGCAGGCATTCATAATTAGAACCCCTGAGTTACCTGATAATGATCTCCCTAAAGACTGTCAGGCAATTTGATGCAATCTTTGTGTGGGTAACTCAGGACTGAAGTACTCTGGAAGATTTCTGACACAGTTGTTAATGGAAGAAGTAACACCAGGCAATTACCAGATTTTCACATGCTTAACTTTTTACCTCTTTTTAACTCTTTACCGCCAGGCCTTACGACATTTTTCTAATTTATAATTCTTTGTGGGCATTTTAAATTGGGAAATTGCTTCTGTGAAACGCTTTTGCCCCTGGGTAGGAAGGTTGTGAGTTCAAGACTCCGTATAGAACTTGGACACCAGAATCTAGGCTGATACATCAGTCCTCTAATGAGGGAGTGCTATATTGTCGGGGATCCTGTTTTTCAGATGAGATATAAGCTGAGATCCCATGTGTTAATCAGGTTGACAGTCCAGCACTCCTTCAATATCACATCTCAGTCTCGACTTTGGTGGGATTTTCCAGCCCCGTCGTGGTGGTATCAGTCGTGGGCGATGCGATGGCCCAGCTAAAAGTCCATTGACCTTCGGTGAGACCGGACAATGCCTGTGGCAGATGGAGCCAGAAAATCGCACACTTTTTCATTGGAGTGGGACGTGAATCCACACTTGGCTGACTCAGAGAGGAGTGCACCACTGCTGAGTCTCAGCTCACAAAGTAATTTGCAGCTGAGGTAAATCTGACAATCACAATATGTTGCCAGAACAGAATAAAAGTTAAAAATAAGGTATAAATAAATGCAAAAACTTGGGTGTGTTAGAATAATGTACCACTTTTTCAATGCAATAAATAGTTAAAGAAGAAACAACATATGGTGGCGTAAATCTTTGTCCATGGGGTTGAGAGTGCAAAGTCAAGGCAACTCAAACTGACCAAGCAAGAAATGCCCCAGAACTTTTGATTTATGGTCTCCATCTTGCAGGGAGGGGTGGGGGGTTGGAATGGAAGTCATGGCAGGTGATTTCAGTGCTGAGGCAGCACAGGGGTTAGCGGGTGCTGAGGCAGGATGGGTGGGAAGGCCCACATCGATGCTGTGGAACTTCGTGGCTGCTTTGAAAAAAAAACAAGAAAGGCCCTCAACCCGCATCCCAAATTCCCATATGTTAAGAAAACAAAGGTAGTTTTAGGGGATTTATATTTGTTTTAGTTTTAAAAGAGTTTAATGTAATGTTTCTGTGTAAGGAACGGTAAACCTATAGTTAGATTTCTGATGGACAAAGGTATATGTATGTGTGGGGGCATTGTCTCAATTCCAACTATGCTTCTATTGTGCTTAGAGATGGTTACATCATGAAGAACGAGCAGAAACATGTAGCCATTGCTTAGCAACTGGGAGCCCTTTTAAGGTAAAAAGGCATTTTAAAATTTAGCTTTAGCTGAATTTGTTTGCAGTTGGAGATAGGACACCAGGGAGTGAACATCTCTTACCTCTGCCAGGAAAAGACAAGGTGGACAGGACAAGGGGGCTGCAAAAAGGTAGATTCTGAAAGAACCAAATAAAGTCCAGATAACCAGGGAATTTGGACAGAAAGAATGTCTGAAGAAGACTGAAGTTAAGGGAACAGGGGCCCAATAGCTGAACAAAGTATTGTCCAGGTAAATTCAAGGGAAAAGCAGATGACATGCTCTGAATTGAAGAGACAGCTGCAGTAACCAGATTTAAAATGGGAGCGCAGACTTCAGCAGTAAATCAAAAGTTTGATGTTGTCTTAATGGAGTCAGGAATCAATAGCTAAAGCAATTGTGAACAATTTGTACAACAGTCAAAGCAAAGAACTCTTGTAGAGGGAGTTGTAAAACCTGGATGCTAGATTATTTGTTAAAGTGGAGCAGAAGTTTTGTTTGTAAGAATAGTCTGGAAAAACTGAACTGGATTTGTAATGCAAACCATTGATGGAAAGCATTGTGGTTTAAAAGAAGATTTGAAAGTGCGGCTTTTTGAAAACAACATTTGAAATCACTTGTGTGGAAGGCAGAGTTCAGTGATACAAGCTGGCTCATGACATCAAGGTCATCTGGGGGGAATTTGAGGAGAAATCCTTGGACATTCACTTGGATTGAGAGTGGAGCATGTCTAACCAAACAGCCTGTGCATTTAAAGTGACTTTGGCTGGAATTCCCTGGTGTTGCACACCCCGCTGCCACTGCCAACGATAATGGAGAATTGCAGGGGGCTGGAGAATCCCAGCTGTGGGTGAAGTTGGAGGATTCTGGCCCTTGTGTTACTATAAGACCATAAGACCATAAGACATAGGAGCAGAATTAGGCCACTCGGCCCATTGAGTCTGTTCCACCATTCAATCATGGCTGATTTTTTTTCTCATCCCCATCCTCCTGCCTTTTCCCCGTAACCCTGATCCCCTTATTAATCAAGAACCTATCTATCTCTGTCTTAAAGACACTCAGTGACCTGGCCTCCGCAGCATTCTGCGGCAAAGAGTTCCACAGATTCACCACTCTCTGGCTGAAGAAATTCCTCCTCATCTCTGTTTTAAAGGATCATCCCTTTAGCCTGAGGTTGTGCCCTCTGGTTCTAGTTTTTCCTACTAGTGGAAACATCCTCTCCACGTCCACTCTATCCAGGCCTCGCAATATCCTGTAAGCTTCAAAAAGATTCCGCCTCATCCTTCTAAACTCCAATGAGTACAGACCCAGAGTCCTCAACCGTTCCCCATACGACAAGATCTTCATTCCAGGGATCATTCTTGTGAACTTCCTCTGGACCCTTTCTAAGGCCAGTACATCCTTCCTTAGATATGGGGTCCAAAACTGCTCTCAATACTCCAAAAGGGGTCTTATACAACCTCAGAAGTACATCCCTGCTCTTGTATTCTCGCCCTCTCGACCCTTACTGAGACCATTGTGGCTTAAAATATACTTTGTAATATGCATTAACCTTAAAATCAGCATATATTTGTGAAGCTGAGGAGGAGTAAAGGAGTATTGTAACATAACTAAACTTTTCATGTTTGTATAAATGTTTTTTTCCTTGTCATTAAAACTAATTAGAAACCCTGTTACTCTTTTCCTCCATGCTTTTCAAAAATATAAATGTTATGGTCTTTTGAGCTCGGCTTCTATAGGGGCATATTCCTGTCCAGTTGTAACAACTAGAATGTAATACATGCCCCACTCATGCCAACCCATGACACTTCATTTCCTTCATTGACCCCCATAGCCCCATACCCTCCATGCTAATCTACGCATTTCCATTCACTCCCACCCCCCGCCCCCAAACCCTCCCCATGACCTTTTGTATTCCCTTTGGCCATTTAGTGCCAACTCATGCCAATCCATGCCGTTCAACTACAATTCTTTTCCTTTGCAGATTCCATGCCAATTCACCCAGTATCCATCATGGACAGACCTCAGGACTCATGCTCCAAGTCTTTAAAGTGTCTATTGATTAATATACTTTTAAAAACACTCTCATTGTTTAAATCAATTTAATACATTTAACTGCCTTCAAATACTTAACCCTATATAAAAACAAACATTTGTATTCATGTGGTGGGATTTTACGGCCTCACTCAGATGACACTGGAAATTCCCACCCGAGGTCAGCGGAAATTTCCATTGTCAGACCGCCACCAATGCTGATTCCATGGCGGGCGAGGTGGTAGCTTTCCAGCCATAGTCTCAGTTCACAGGCTTTACCAGCACTGGGAGCTGTCAATCAAGCAATGGATTGTTAGGCACCTCACTGTGATAATGATAGGTTGTGATATGTCATGTAGCACTAATCTTATAATGATAGTTCTCTGATTTCGCAATAATTTGTGTGACATAGCAAACACTTTTTTAACACTGCAGCCAGTTTTTCCTTCAAAGTATTTAAAGGGCAAGAAAGCTGATAACATGACAATTTCCTTTCACAGCTCCTTTTGACAGTTCCATTTGACAGTTCCAGTTAGTTTTTCTTAATCAATCCTATGGGATTGTTAAAAATAGACATGAATGTATGCAAATTATGCATTCCAAGGATGTCCCAGACCATAGTCATAAAGTTACCCAGCCTCTGCAAAGAACTCTGTCAATTTTAGACTTTCTCCTACTGGTCTAAATGCATACATTATGGTTTGGGCACCCCGCTACATAAAATAAGATCAGCTTAAAGACAGCTACATTTTAACCCACCCTGGTTTCTCCACCTCACCTACCTCCTGCCCACCATTCCTCATTACAAAAATGGTGGGGGCCAGGTTCAAAGTGAGACACGCAGATCTAGTCCCCCACAACAATTTTTGCTAAGGTAGAGAGCCTCTTTGCACAGAAATCAGGCCAGTGACTTTCACCACTTCAGGAAATCTCAAAGTACTTTTCAGCCAATTAAGTACTTGTAAAGTGCTACCACTGCTCTAATGTAGGAAAAGTCAGTGGCACACCATAAACATCCAAAAACATAAATGTGATAATAAGCAGATAACCTGTTTGTAGTGATGTTGATCGAGGGTTATATATTGGTCAAGATTTTGAGGAAAACTCCCCTTCATTTCTTTGAACTGGTGCCATGGTATCTTTTATGTCAATCCTGTGGCAAGAGGCGAGGTGTCAGTTTAACCCTTTCAAAAGTATTACAAATAATTAATAGGTGCAGCTTTAATTCTGTAACTGAGTCCCCATTGCTTAATTTAGTTTCATAAATGTTAAAATATGGAATTCAAAGAAGATAAACACTCACCACTTGTGTGTAGACTCAATCCATTAAAAGTTAATGGAATATGGAAAAGGGTCTGTTAATCTTAAAAATCTTGTTGATGAGATGAGTGGGCAAATGGGGCGGCACGGTGACACAGTGGTTAGCTTGGGCCTCTGTCTGTGTGGAGTTTGCACATTCTCCCTGTGTCTGCGTGGGTTTCCTCCGGGTGCTCCGGTTTTCTCCCACACTCCAAAGATGTGCGGGTTAGGTGGATTGGCCATGCTAAATTGACCCTTAGAGTCAGGGGGACTAGCCAGGGTAAATGCATGGGGTTATGGGGATAGGGCCTGGATGGGATTGTGGTCGGTGCAGACTTGATGGGCCGAATGGCCTCCTTCTGCACTGTAGAGATGCTATATAAATCTATGTAAATGTTGAACACATGTACTTCCCCGTTATGTTAACTCAGCCATTGAAATGTTTATTTTTACTATGTTTGTGAGTTATATATAACAGCAGATCATGGGATGCCCTTTGAGTAATTTGTGTAAACTGTAAGCCATTAAGGAAGCATCTTTGTAATCTTATAGCTTTGCATACACTACAGGTGACTCTCTTCCCCCCACCCCAACCCCCACCCCTCACCCCAACTATTTGGTTTTGTGAATTGTTTCCCTAATACTCGGGTGTTTCTGATAGCAGAAAAACAAAGCTGAACCCAGAAATTCGAGGTAATATTTCCTCCCTATAAAGGTTTGCTGTAATGCAACGTTTCAATGGATCTGTATATGTACCGGTGTGGATTGAACGCTGGAGGGTCAGTGAGTGCTGAAAATCTGTACATTCATTTGCAACTTTGCACTGAGTAATAAGAAATATCTGCCACCTCATGACAGAAAAGGGTACAACATTGGTTTGTAACATTTTCATTTTAGTAACTGCGCATTGCTTCAAACCTAGCTTCTCATTCTAACTTTTCCATTCACAGTACATAAAAAAACGATGACCTTTCCACTTTTGATTTCTGAATTGTGCCAAATGTAAAAAAAATTTTGATGAACTTTGATTGGAAATTGGGAGAGGAAGACGGATTAAACCAGATTTGTCCAAACTTTTGCTTGGTGGGCCACATTTCCATTTGTTTCTCACTCAAGGGGCCGATGAGGACATTTTAGGAAGATAAAGTTTGGAACAACATTAAACTGAATTTCAAAGGAAGGATGTGGTACTTAGAAATGAAATGACTTGCTGAACAAGAATGAAGTAACATCAAAGCAATAAATTGTTAAGTTAAAAAAAAGAATGATTGATAAAATGACCAGAGTGTGAGTGGGTCTGAGTATGTGTTGGTGAGTGGTGGTGAGAGTGAGTGAGAGACCTGAGACTGAGAATAAGACAGACTCAGATTCACTCTTTCACTCCCACAGACACACACTCACACTTATTCCCACACAAATACACTCACTCTCTAACACAAACACACACTCACTCTCTCACTCCCGCACTCTCTCACTCCCGCACACTCTCACTCTCTCCGTCCCACACACCAGTACTCCCACACATGCGCTCATTCACTCTCTCACTCCTATGCCCTCACACACACATACATACACACTTGCACTCCCCCACGCATTCACTTTTTTACTCACTTCTGTACAGCCATGCTCACTCTCTCACTCATGCACGCTCACTCTTTCACTCCCACGCTCAGACACACACTCACTTTCTCACTGCTTCATATGCACTCAGTCTCTCATCCCCACACACATTCACTCTCTCATAGAATCAGAATCCCTATAGTATAGAAAAAAGCCATTCGGCCCATTGAGTATGCACCAACTCATCGACAGAGCATCTTACCCAGGCCTTATCCCCATAACCCACTAAACCCCATAACCTACACATCTAGGGACACCAAGGCGCAATTTAGCATGGGTAATCCACCCAACCTGTACATCTTTGGACTGTGGGAGGAAACCGGAACACTTGGAGAAAACCCATGCAAACCCCACACAGGCAGTCACCCAAGGTCAGAATTGAACCCAGCTCCCTGGCACTGTGAGGCAGCAGTGCTAACTACTGTGGTGCTCTCACTCACTCACACACACATACGCACACACATATACTCGCGCACACAGGGCGCGGCATGGTAGCACAGTGGTTAGCACCGCTGCTTCACGGTACCTGGGACCCGGGTTCGATTCCCAGCTTGGGTCACTGTCTGTGTGGAGTTTGCACATTCCTTCTGTCCTGTGTGGGTTTCCTCCGGGTGCTCCAGTTTCCTCCCACATTCTGAAAGATGGCTGGTTAGGTGCATTGATCTGAACAGGTGCTGGAATGTGGCGACTTGGGGAATTTCACAGTAATTTTATTGCAGTGTTAATGCAAGCCTTACTTGTGACTCATAAAAAAAATAAACTTTACACACACACACACACTCACTTTCAACACACAAATTCACACTCTCAATACCACACACATACAGACACTCACTCAATCTCTCACACATGCCAGCCTGTCTCTTCCCTACCTTCCTCCCCCGATCATGAGCTCCCCAGAATCTCACTCCTGGGCCTCACATCCAGCCTCTCCTCCCTATGGCCCCAGCAGTCAGTATCCTGAGTTCATCGCATCCATCTTTTTTTTCCTAGGGCTCGTGACATTCTGGTCTTCCACCCCCTTCCATTGCACACCCCAGCTGAAAGATCTAACATTGATTCAACATTTATAAAAGCTCATAAGCAATCATCTGACTTCAAATGTTGTGATTTGGAATGAGTATTGATTGCAGACCAGTAAAGCACAGGAGAAAGCGTTCCCTTTAATGAGTATGGATCGCAGATCGTTGAAGCAGTGGAAAACATGATCCTGTCCTACAGGATTCATTAAAAACACTCACAAATGCTCAAAAGCCATTGTGACTTGTCACGGTTGTGGAAGCAATTTTCTTTGCTTGGAGGAGATCATTAGTGATTGGAAGTACTTGGGAATTCAGGGGAATAAAGCCTTCACCAACTCTGGAGAAAATCATGGAATTTTTCGTCGGGGTGGAGAAAGCTGTGGGGTAAAGAGACAGTCAACAATGTAAGTAACAAGTAAATGAGCCACCATTGAGTAGTAACAATGCAGTGGAAATAAATTTAGAAGTATATAATGAGATAAGAAAGCTTCCAATTGCTCCATGACAGCATCTTTGAAACCTGTGACCTCCACCATCTAGAAGGACAAGCGCAGCAAATGCATGTGAACACCACTCCCTCCCTTCCAAGTCACACACCACCCTGACTCACCATTCTTTCACTTTCACTGGTTCAAAACTCTGGCAATCCTTTACTAACAGCCCTGTCTACCTGGCCGCTGGTCCTGACTACCTGGTCACCGGGATGCAGGAACCGACGAGCAATATAGCCCAGGACAACAAGAAGACGTACATCAGCCTCCATCACATCAGCACTGAGGAAGAGCTCAACAAGCTGCTGGGAAAAATCAACATAGCCCTGGGCATTGTTCTGTCCAACATCCAGGTCACGCTATACTGGTGCGGCGAGGTGCTGGTGGGGGTTTGGGGGTTGTTTCGGGTGTAGAGGGGTGGGGTGTAGGATAGGAGAGGGGTTAGGGGATAGAGGGAGTGGGAGAGAGGTCTGGAGAGGTAGAGGCGATGGGAAGGATGAGGGGAGAGAGGTGAAGGGGCAGAGGTGTAGGTATAGAGGGATTGAGGGTAAGTTGCAAGAGGTGATAGAGGGTGGTGGGTACTGGGTGGGAGGTGGTAGTTAGACGGAGTTGTGGGACAGAGCGGGTTGGAGGGGGTGAGTTGGGCAGCCCCACTAGTCTTGAGACAATTTTAGATCTGCCACCAGTGTCTGAAAGGGTTTTTTTTAAAGCTCTGGTTTAATTCTAAACACATGAAGTACTTCTTTAGTTTAATTAGTAGCTCTTCAGAGGAAGGTCACAGGCCTTTTTCTGCCTGTTAACATATTGTAACCATTTAGTCAATTCTGAAATATAAAAGCCCTAATTATATATGATTTCTATCTAATATCTATATTCTGCCTAATTATATCTCTGCATTCCGTGATAGCGGAAGTTGGGAAGAGGGCGTGTTTACCATCAATCCGGCCTGTACCAATTGCTGATGCATGCACTTAAATTTCCAAGTACAAGCTGCAGGGAGTTAGTTAGTTTTCAACATCAATTTCTGTCCGTGAGAACTTAAACAGGCCAATCTAGTTTTTATAAGCACGCTTGAACCTAGCCGATCTTTAATTCGTCATCGTTCCATGTCAACTTGACACCAATGATGTCAGCTGACCTATTGCTGTTCACAGATGGTGTAGTTACAATGTTCAGAGCAAATTAATATTTGCAGTTGATGTGGTTTCAGGTCAGTTCCTGCAGTTGATTACTTTCAGATGTTGAATGATCACTTAAAAATCACTTCCGAACACAGAGGGTGAGAGGTTTCACCCCCCACTCCCTGGGCGTGTTTTGGATGGCAGAGGTGGCCCTTCATTGGCCGACGATGGGATCTTCCTGTTCTGCCACTGTCAACAGGTTTTTCCATTGTTTGCTCCCACCGCTGCCCAATAACCTGCCGGAGGGCACACCCAGCACATTTTGGCCAGAATATCATACCCGAGTCCAATTTAACATCCCTATGGAGCTCCCACCGCCTCCCCACCCGCCATGGCCTCACCCCCTGTCATGGGCCCACACCTTCAGGCCCTGCCCCTTCCAGGCTCTGGCCCCTTGGCACTGCTCAATCCCCAGTGACCACCTGGGGGCTTAAATGACCTCCAGTCTAAGGCCAAGTGAGTCTGGACGATAGTTTCTGGGAATCACTAATTATATTTAAGTAAGTCATAAATATTGAAATCAGCAAGGGCGCGAAACTGATTTTGCTGGTAATTCTGTGCCGATAACATTGTGATAGCCGAGAAACCGAGTGTGAACGCGATTTTTCACCTCTTACCCAATCTTACTTGCTCGCCACGCTGATCGACTTGTGGGACAAGCCGGTATGATTGCCCCAACATTTAAACATTTTTTAAAAATTGAATTTATTTTTAATTGATGCAGGATTTGTTTGAAAGCCTAGCAATGTAAGACATTATCTGCTTTTCAACTCATCAACATCACAAAGCATGGCATGTGTGTGTTTTCGTATTGTTCGAGCTCTATTCCTGAAAGTCACTTTCCAAATATTCCAGTCAGCGACAAAATATATACTTTTCACCGTTTGTTTAAATTAACGCAGCTCTTCCACTGCAGAGCTCTCGTGAATTCTTGAACCAATTCAAAAAAAAGTTTTTAATTTCCTCACCGATACTTAAAGAAATGGAATTATAGCAATAACTATTTGACTGTCAAAGAAAAGGGTTAATGCTGCGATATTAATGTTATTTTGCTAAAATAAATTGTTAACTTCTTACATCGACCTCTCTTTGCCAAGCTTCCTCTCTTCATCACTTCATATTTTTATCAGTTTGATCGAATGTTTTCTAATTATTGCGATGTGTGCAACATTTCAACTGTTGTTTCCCTCTGAGCTAACTCCACTCTCCATTTTAGATCCCAACAAACAAATTGCCGTTGAATGTAATTGAATGCCAGAAGACTAAAAATTAATTTAGTTGCGTCATTGAAACGTTTTAATGCAACAGACTTGGAAGTGTTACCAATTATAAACTCACTGTGGTGCTAATATCTCAGTGCTACTAACTTAAGATCATCAGCTAGTAGCGCTCAGGAGATTAACTTTTGTTTTTGAGATAATGGCCACGATTCATCTTAAAAATTAGTGCAGCGGACTGGGAGAGTGCCATGTCGGCTGATTTGTGGGGTTCGCGCACATGGTTGCACACCGCTAGCGTATCCTAGTGCCGGATTTCCAGCGGTGTTTGCTCCGCGCTGGAAATCGGCGGGCAGGCGCAAAGACCATTAACATAATCATTTTAATCTCATTTAAATGAGATTAGTGGGCCCGGGACTAAAGTCTCCAGGCCCGCTAGCATCTCTGCCGCCCACCAAACACCCCACGCCCCCCCTCTCCCCCCACTCCCCCAACCGCCCGGCTCCCCGCCAGAGTGGTTCACTCCTGCGGGGATTACTATAGGCCCCCACTTTTGAGGAGCTAGGCCCAACTCTGCTGGGGTAAAGGGGGGACAATCGGGGCCCCTCCAGCAGGTTGGGTGGCGGGGGGGATGCCTCATGGGCATTGGCAGTCTGGCAGTGCCAGCCTGTTTCCCCGGCTCTGCCCAAGGGCAAAGTGCCAATGTCTACAGGGCAACTTTGCACTGTCCATTGGGCATGGGCGATCAGCCTCCTAGGAGGGTCAACACTGAGGATCGGGAGTCTGGGGGGGGGTAACTGTCAGAGAGGGGGTGGAATCAGTAATCAGTTGGGGTGGGGGGGGGAGTTGGAGATCGGGGTCGGCTGGAAAGGGGTGTTTGGGGCTGAAATGGTTGGGCAGGCCAGTGATGGGGCTATGAGGGTGGGGCGGAGAGCTGGTGTTGCGGGGGTCGTGAGGCTGGCCAGTGATTGAGCTGGTTAGTAATTGTGAAGCCACCAGTGCGGAGCCACTGTGCATGCGCCGATCCCGACACTGACAGGTTGGTGCATGCGCAGTGGCCCACTCAGCGTGCTGGTTTCAGTCTTTCCAGCGGGAATAGGCCCCACCCCCTGAAATTTAATAATGGTGGCCCCAGGAGTGCAGAGTGTGGGAGATTCTTCTCTGAACTCCCATAAAAAAAACACTGTGAATTACTCCAGTTTGCACACGAATTCAACACTTTGAATATTTTTGGGAGAATTCTGCCCAATGGGTTTGATTATTTGCACATTCTATCAATCTTAAGGGCCTTGATGTGATATATAGTTACATTTATTTCAGAGACCATTCCTTCCTTCATCATTAACCCTCATTTTGATTCTACCCAGCTCCACATCAGCAGGGACTGGTGCATGCTGTTTTTCTTAATTTATTCATTACTGTTGCGTTGATCACTTGCAAGGCTGACATAATTGTCCATCCTAATTGCTGTTCTGAATTTCATGGTGAGCCACCTTACTGAAACCCTGTGGTCCATGTAATTTGATCGGTAGGATGAGGGAACAGAGATACAATTAAAGTCAGGATTGTGCTGATGTCCAGTTGGTGTTATTTGGAAGATGCGATGTCTCCATGGATGTGTGGTTCTTGTCGTTCTAGTTGGTAAAGGTCATAAGTTTGGAATGTGCAAGTTGAAAAAGCCTTGGCACTTTACAATTACATCTCTTTGAATGATATACATTGGAGCTGCACTGCACCAGGTGTGGAATGAGTGAATATTTAAGTTGGTGGTTGGCTGATCAAATGTGCCAGGTTTTGTCCCAGATGGAAATAAGCTCCTTGATGTTGTTGGAGTTGCACTCATCTAGGCAAGTGGAGAGTGTTCCATCACATTCCTAATTTGTGCCTTGTCGATTTAAAAAAATGTTTACACCATACTTAAAGCTACAAAGCCAATGCGCAGAGTGGACCGGACAGACCTGAATCCATCTCTTTGCTTGCTCCAAAAACCAAATTCACATTGAATCCAATTCATGCTCCCCACAAGAGAGACAAACAAGATCTGAGCTGACAAGAAAAGGCATTGCACCCCATCTTGGGCTTGAACTGACATTTGGCCAAATTTTCTTTGGCCACAGAAGAAGCACGGTAAGAAGTCTCACCAGGTTAAAGTCCAACAGGTTTATTTGGCAGCACAAGCTTTCGGAGCGCTGCTCCTTCATCAGGTGAGTGAGGACTTGTGTTCATAAACAGGGCATATACAGACATATACAGATACAAGAAGCACCAGAGGACTGGAGGATGGTTAATGTGGTACCATTTTTCAAGAAATGGGGAAAAAAACCCAGGAAATTACAGGCCAGTGAGCGTGACTTCAGTGCTAGGGAAACTTTTGGAAAAAATTCTGAGGGACAGAGTTAACCTCCATTTGCTGAGGCAAGAATTAATCAAGAACAGTCATCATCATTTTGTCAAAGGGAGATCATGTCTTACAAATTTGATTGAACTTTTCGAGGAGTTGACTGGATCTGTAAATGAGGGTAGAGCAGTTGATGTCAGGCTCTTGACAAGGTCCTACATGGGAGGCTGACGAAGAAGTTAAGAGCAATGGGATCCAGGGCAATTTGGCAAATTGGATCCAAAGTTGGCTTAATGGTCGGAGGCAGAGGGTGATTGTCGAAGGTTGTTTTTGTGACTGGAAATCTGTGACCAGTGGTGTTCCACACGGATCGGTGCTGGATTCCGTGTTGTTTTTAGTGTACATTAATGATCTGGAAGTGAATGTAGGAGGTATGACAAGTAAGTTCACAGTTGACACAAAAAGTGGTGGTGTGGTAAATAGTGGGGAGCAAAACTTTAGATTACAGGACAATATAGATGAGCTGAACAGTAGCAAATGGAATTTAACCCTAAAAAGTTTGAGGTAATGCACTTTGGGAAGACTAACAAGGCAAAGGAATATACAATGACTGGACAGACCCTCGGAAGTACAGGGGATCAAAGGGATCTTGGAGTGCATGTCCATAGATTTCTGAAGACAGCAGGAGAGGTACATAAGATGGTTAAGAAGGCATATGGGATACTTGCCTTTATTAACCAAGGCATTGAATGTAAGAGCAGGAAGGTTATGAAAGAGCTGTATAAAATGCAGGTCAGGCCACAACTGAAGTACTGTGTGCAGTTCTGGTTGCCACACTATAGGAAAGAAGTGATTGCACTCAAGAAGGTGCAGAGTAAATTCACCAGGATGTTGCCTGGGCTGGAACATTTCAGCTATCAAGAGAGAGTGGACTGGCTTGGATTGTTATCCTTGGAGCAAAGAAGGCTGAGGGGGGACCTGATTGAGGTGTCTAAAATCATGAGAGGCATAAATAGGGTGGATGGGAAAGAGCTTTTCCCTTTGGTAGAGGGGTCAATAACTAGGGGGCTGTGATTTAAGCTAAGGGGCAGGAGAGTTAGAGGGAATTTGAGGAAAAACGTTTTCACCCAGAGGGTGGTGGAAATCTGGAACTCTACCTGAAAAGGTGGAAGAGGCAAGAACCCTTACAACATTGAAGAAGTAATTAGAAAAGCACTTGAAATGCCACAGCATACAAGGCTATGGGCCAAGTGTTGGAAAATTGCATTAGAATGGATAGGTGCTTGATGGCCAGCGCAGACATGATGGGCTGAAGGGCCTCTTTCCATGCTGTAAAACTCTATGACCTCAGCAGGCTTTGTGGAATCAGGAGGTGAGTTACTCTGCACAGAATTCCCAGTCTTTGACCTGTCCTTATCGCCCCCACATTTATATTGTTAGCTCTATTACATTTTGTGGCAATGGTGACTCCAGGATCTTCATGGTGAAGGGATCAGGCCATTGAATATAATGTGAAAGTGGTTATACTCTCTCTTATAGAAGGTTGTCATTGCCTGTGACTTGTGGGTAAATGTTACTTACCACATGTTGCATGTGGGCTTGGATCGCTTCAGTATCTGAGAAGTTGTGAATCATATTGAACCCTTTATAGAAAGTAAAAGTAAAGTAAAGTTTATTTGTTAGTTGCAAGTAGGCTTACATTAACACTGCAATGTAGTTACTGTGAAAATCCCATAGTCTCCACACTCCAGCGCTTGTTCGGGTGCACTGAGGGAGAATTTAGCATGGCCAATCCACCTAACCTGCATATCTTTGGAGTGTGGGAGGAAACTGAAGCACAGGAGGAAACCCACACAGACACAGGGAGAACGTGCAGACTCCACACAGACAGTGACCCAAGCTGGGAATCAAACACAGGTCCCATGCGCTGTGAGGCTATGCTAACCATGCTGCCCTATAGAGCCACACTTCTGACTTTATGATGGAGGAAGGTCATTGATGAAGCCGCTGAGTGAAGATGGTTGAGCCGAGAGCATGACCCTGAAGCACTCCGACAGTGATGCCTTGAGATGATTGACGTTCAACATTCACAATCATCTTCCTTTGCCGAGATCTGATTCCAACTGGTGAAAACCTTCTCCCTGAGTCCCACTGACATTAATTTTTCTAGGGAGGCTTGATGCCACACTTGGTCAAATAATGCCTTGACATTAAGGTCAGTGACTCTCACCTCGTGTCTATAATTCAGTTATTTTGCCCATCTGTGAGCTAAGCCTGTAATGAGGTCAGGAGCTGAATGATTCTGGTGGAATCAAAACTGAGAAGTCCATCCATTTTTAAAAAGAACATTTTCGTATGATCAAGTTGTAATTTATTCACTTTCGTCACGTAGCACTGACCTTCTCCATTTTCTCATCCACTCACCCTCCCTCTACTCTTTCACTTGGAGAAAAGTGTGATGATTTAAATGTCACACATTTACATGGCATTTTCATTATTGCCATCTATGATTTCTTTTTAATAAGATCTAATTTTTATATCCATGTAAAAGTGGCAAACTGTGGCCTTCACTACCCCTGTGTGCTGCTGTAACACTTGTAATATAACTTGATGGGAGATTTTTTTTGAAAGTCCCATTTCCCTGAAGCACTATCTTTCACTTTCATGACTCATTAGATTGTGCTCTGTGTGAAATAGTTCTCAAAAAGTATTAAACGATATGGAGCCATACTGATTATTACTTGGAGAGGTGTGGAGCCTGAGCCATCTCAATCATCCACACACATTGCAATGCTGAGCAAAATTCTGACTGTGACGGATTGCTATTGCGGATCCACTGAAGCCAGATCTAAATTTTACATCCAAATTAATCTTCGGGTTCAAGCTTACAATGTTTGAAATTATACATTTATCAACAGATTTCCATGTGTTTTTGTGCTAAGTGTACTGAGAAATGGCAGTGCCAGAATACTGAGTTTCATTTCCGTTTCTACTTCCAGTTCATGACACTGGATGATAAAATTTTCCCTTCACTACCTGTGAGCCCTGCGCCATACATACTAAGAGCCTACTGAGGCCAATTAAAGAGGGCTGGCTGGAATTTTCTAATTCTAGAAAACTCTCCCGCAGGTGATGAGGGCCGGTTTAGGTGTCTGGAGACAAGAACAACCACAGACCAGGGAGTCAGTTAGAATCAAAGGCTCCCTATAGTGCATAAGCAGGCCATTTGGCCCATCGAGCCTGCTCCAACCCTCTGATACCCAGACGCTATCCCTGTAACCTCACATTTTTACCCTGCTAATCCCCCTAATTGACACATTTTGGGACACTAAGGGACAATTTATCATGGCCAATCAGCCTAACTTGCACATCTTTAGTTCTTCAGGCCTAAAGGCTGTCCCTGACTGTCTGGATGAAGGAGTTATCACAGGCTGCCCTGTAAATGGGTCTTCCCACCTCCGGCCCACAGAGTGCCTTCAGAAGCCATTTTCCCAAGAGGAATAAACAGTTCGAACCAGGATTCTTATTTCCCCATTTTACTGGCATTCCATTTTAAAGTATACAAGAGCAGCTCAGACCAGTATTCTTATTTTCCTGTTTTACTGCTTGTTCCCTCTGTGTTTTAATTTAAGATTTAAAAAAGGTGGAGAGATGGCACCTCCATCTTGAAGTGCTTTCTCTCTCACTTACCTTTCAGTGCAGCCTGATGCCCCTTTCACGCTGGAGGGCCTCTGGTTGGCCAGATTTTATCTTTGTTTCTATATATTTCAAACAGAAATCAAATTCTCACCTGCTAGGTTGGGACTTGGGCTAACATTCTCTGGATTACAAGTCCAGTAACTTAACCACTACATAAATAAAGGTGACTTAAAAACACCAGCATGATAACATAACTATCATGCTAATGTTTCTAAGTCACCTTTATACAATCAAAAACTTCAAAATAAAATAAATGGAAATGAATAATCCTGGTCAAGTGTAATTTAAAGCTTTGGAGAAATCAAGTCCATGATAATTTAATATAAATACATTGTGCATAATATAACTAAGTTTATTAGAGATCATGCGTGAAATTTTCAGGCCAAACACTCGCCCCAAGACTGGAAAATCCCACCCGAGCTCAGTGGACTTTTGCATGGTCCTGTCCCGCCCGCTACAATGAACGAGAAAATTCTGCCCAATGTAGCATTTGTATAGCTGGTGTTATGATGCAGGAAAGCAATCAGAATATATATATATATATATATATATTTTATATGAATTATATATGTATGCCAAGGTTAAAAATGTGGTCAGAAGTGCTTCGGCTGAATATTGTTCTCTCTCCCAACCCACCCCCAATAAAAACAATTGGAGAACATTTGGATAAAGTTACATGGAATGCAATGCAAAACAACATTGTGCAACGTTTTGTGCCATGATTACCGGGTATACACAAAATATATTCCTGACTCTAGCACCTGACAAGTTAGGTCGTGCCAAAATATTACACAGGATTGCTTAAAATATTCAGTATAGAAACAGGAAATTTGGCCCAACAGATTTACAATAGTAAAAAAAATCTGTTTCTGTTTTTATTTCAAATTTCCAGCATCCACAATATTTTGCTTTTATTTAGGTTCCTGACAGTGTTTATGCTCCACTCACACCCCTTCTTGTCCTTCCTCATTTAATTCTTGCTAGCGAGAAGCAGGCATAGTGACAGGGCTTCATGAAGATTGTACTTTGCAGATGCTGCATTTCAAATCAAAGATGTACTGTAACCGTAAGAGATTCACTGAACATTCAGTTGAACAAATATCCAAACTGCAGCATTTCACCTGCAATTGAGCCAGAATGGAAAATTAAAGGGTGACTACTGTGCGACTTTTCACATGGCTTATGACTCCAGTGCATATCATATGCATGCATGGGCAGCATACATGTAACAAAAGTTATGCTGTTGCCCAAAATATGTTAAGTAGACAATTGAGGCACTTGAATAATAATTCTGCTGCCTGGATCGCTCAGGATCAGGACCCCTGCAGTTAACACAGTGTGAATCAAGGTGTATTGATCTGCTGTATGCTGCACAAGCTCTCCATCATCAGTGTATGTCATTTCCACCAGTTATATAGCAACCAGCTGAGGAACAGGAAGGGAGGAGGCAAACAACAAAATTCCTTTCTGAAATAAACACAGACAATTCTGGAAATTGACTACAGGCCCAGCAGCCATGGAGAGAGACAGGGTTAACACTTCTGGTCATGATCCCCTTTCTGACCGGGCTTCCTGTGATTGACATACTTGTCTGCTTTTGCTGTCCAACGCACCTCTGATTTCCCACTCATCCAACTGTTCTACATCTGTTATTGACAGCACATCATCCTTTTTGGCCTCAATGCAAAAAAATGAAAGCCACCACAAAACAAACATTCCAAATCAAATTTATAAATCAAACTGTGACAGCATGGCCCCTTTAAGAGGTGATCCTTCATGGGCCATGTGACCATGTTACTGGGGCCGGAACCAATGGAGCACGAGCGTGCAAACCTGAGCCAATCAGGAGTGAGGGCATGCATCCCCAGAGTTGTAAATTGGCAGTTGGAGCCCGGACGTTGTTGGAAGTAGACATATATAGTTGTGCTGTTAAATCTACAGTTGTAAATAGTTCTTTGTATGCAATAAATCCTCAAGTTTTTTAATTGTCACATTGAGTCACCTTGAGAATAACACAAACTATGTGCTATTGCTGACCAGCATATCAGACCTGTGTGATATCCCAGAATAACAGATGTTATGATCCAGGTTAGAAACTCCAAGGTTTTTTATCAGCCTAGACCACAGGCAGGAATTTTATGACCTCGCTCGAGCGAGACTGAAAATTCCCACCCGAGGTCAACAGACATTTTCGTTGTCCGCCCCTCATCCGCTCCAATTCCATGGTGAATGGGATGGTGGAATTCCAGCGCATAAGTTTTGCACATTGAACTTTGGCACAGGGAAGCATAAGAGCTTTCACTCCAGGAATTAGTTTATTTTAAGTTTATTAAGGCTACAGTTAACACATAATAAGACAATAAGCAATAACTTACCAATGACAAACAAGGGAAAAAGAAACCTTGATATTGTATATATCTTAATAGCTAAATGTAGTTTTCCAACCAAACAAACCCCTACAAACACACTCCCTTCCTAGGTTTAGCACAGAAAATAAGTATGTTCATGTGATGTTTGATTTTGCGGCTTTCCAACAACTTCTGTGGATGACTTCTTTGGATGTTGAGTTGAAAACGCTGAGCCCTTCTGGCCCTAGAACTTTCAGCACACGTCGAGAGACAGAGGCATTCCTTGCCTCTAGTTACTAGCTAGCCAGCCACCAAGAGCTGAATTTCTAATGTCAGGGAGAGAGACAGAAGAACACTGCTTGCAGTCTGGAGTCCTAACAGCTTCTACCAAACTGAAAGTAAAGACCTTTGATTTTTTTCCTCTGTGAAGGTACCACCTAACCTTGACCCACCAATCAGTCGCAAAACAGACAATTCAAAAAGGTCGTAAAATGCCAGGACATTGCAATAGGCCCCGATTAAAAAATAAATAAAAGGCCCATTACATGAGTTTAGTAGCACCAAAAGGATATCTGCTCAGACATCTCAGTGCCAAAAATAAAAAAAAAGCTTGTTTATAACTGCAGAGAACATGCTTAAAATACCTTTCTTAAAGGCACAGTAGCATCACACACACAGGCAAAATTTTATGGCCCTATTGTGGGGTAAAAAGCAGTGTTCAGTGGACTTCAGTAGGAGCAGAAGATTCTGCCAGTGGGAAGGGCCATAAAATACTGCCCAGAATATATACAGTGCAGAAGGATTCCATTCGGCCCATTGAGTCTGCACTGCCTCTCCGAAAGAGCATACGACATATTCCCATTCCCTTGCCTGGAAATGGGTGCACATTGGCTGGACGTTATGGCTGCAGTGCAACTCTGATTTGATGTGCAGCATCCACTAAGTGGCATCATCCCTTGTGTATTCCTATTTGTGCCTCTCTTGTGTGTAGCATGAGTGACTTGTAGCCAGGATAAAGGTCAAGAGCAGCCCAGGTACCAGACTGCCAGAGGGTGAGTCCTGCTGCAGTGAATTTAGATGAGGGTTTAGATGGGGTGGCCTTACAGAAAGAGGCCGATGGATATGCATGATGGGTGGCACGGTGACACAGTAGTTAGTACTGCTGCCTCACAGCACCAGGGACTTGGGTTCAATTCCAGCCTTGGGTGACTATGTGGAGTTTGTACATTCTACCCATGTCTTTGTGGATTTCCTCCAGGTGCTCCAGTTTGCTCCCATGGTCTGAAGATGTGTAGGTTAGGTGGGTTAGCCTTGGTGAGTGTATGAGGTTACAGGCATAGAATGGAGGGGAGGGCTTGGGTGGGATGCTCTTTTGGAGAGTTGGTCAGTTGGTGCAGACTTGATGGGCCGAATGGCCTCTTTCTGCACTGTAAGGGTTGTAGGATTCAATGAAATGTTTGATTCTTTGGCAGGCCTGCAAGAAAGCCTGCATTCATTGAGCCTGGGTTCAATTCCGGCCTTGGGTGACTGTCATGTGGAGTTTGCACTTTCTCCTCATGTCTGTGTGGGTTTCCTCCAGCTGCTCCAGTTTCCTCCCACAGTCCAAAGATGTGCGGATTAGGTGGATTGTCCATGCTCAATTGCCTCTTATTGTCAGGGGAAAGAGCAGAGTAAGTACATGGGGTTATGGGGATAGAGCCTGGGTGGGATTGTTGTTGGCGCAGGCTCGATGGGCTGAATGGCCTCTTTCTGCACTGTAGGGATTCTATGATTCTGAGGCGCATGGAGAAGTGCAGCATCAAATTAGCACAGGGCTTTGTGCAGAGTTTGGAGCCCAGTCCTTATAGCGTAAAAATGATGATGAATCCACATTCACACATTAATGACTCAACCAGGATGCAATGTTTAAGAGCCACCACATCCTCTCTAAAACAGCTTCACAACTCTAGGTAATCATTTCAGCCACTGGATACAACAAAGAAACATAGTTTAACATACCTGCCCTATTGAGTTTCCTCTAAAGTGTGCACAGTACCAGGATAAAGCTCTTGGCTGAGTGTGGAGCAGTGCAAATCAGAAGAGATGAGATATCTTCCACTTCCTCATTACTTTCCTTTTCTTCTTCATCACTGTCACCCTGCTCTTCCACCTCTTCCACTTTGACCAATACTTGTTCAAGTTACAGTTCTCGTGTATCTGAAAGAAGAAAATCAGAAGGGAAGCGTTGTGCTGAGGGAAGGGAGAAAAAGTAAGATGTGTACCATCTGCACTTGTATATCAGAAGAGATGAGATTACTTTACTTTTCTTCTTGAGGAAATGCCACTGTGTTCATTCTCCCACCCAGTGCTTCTTCCAATTAAGAACCACCATGCCCTACAAGAGAGAGGGAAGTCTGCTAGTGAGTGTGGTGCAATGTATTCTTGTGATGTGATTGTCATGGTTGAATTTGTTGTCAGTGTATGCAAGCTTTGAATTGTGGGTGAGATGTGCAGTGTGGTCGATGTGTGAGGGAGAGATGATGTTACCTTTGGAATGAGTCATGGCTGACAGAGACTGTTCGTTGGTGAGTGATGGATGTGTGTTGCGTTCAGCACTGTGCTAATTGTTGTATCTTTATCAGATCAGACTGATTCACTTTCAGCAGTTGCTACAGCCAAAATGCACCTCCGCTTTGAGGTGCAGATTGGTTTTAAGCGGCAAGGTGGCTTTATCTCATACATTTATCTCAAAATGTTGCACTCTCTGCTCCTTGGCGTGGAGCTCAATATTCTGCCTTGTGCTGGCATCACACATCCATGCCTGTTTTTCATTTTTTCTCCCTCTCCCCCTGTCTAGAGTCATCCCAAATTGTGTCACAGACAATGAAATAGGGTCCCCAAATCTAACTGACCATATCATTGGAGGTTCTATTACATGGCACCTAATCATGTGACATCCATTTGTCCACATTATGAAAATGTTATTGCATTTACCTTATAGTGGTTAGATCTCAGATATTTCAATATCTTTTGTTGAAGCAATTATATTGTGAGAAGTTCTTAGTTATAGGAAGATGACCGTTAAATCTTATTTTTGCATATTAAGAAGTCTCACAACACCAGGTTCATTTGGAATCACAAGCTTTCGGAGTGCTGCTCCCCCATCAAGTCATTTTACATACATCTAAATTCTTGGTTTCCGATTCCTTTCCAATGACAGCTCATGACCTTCTTGTCAGGTAAGCTGGGCTATGCATGGTTACATGAATTAATCGTACAATATTGGATCTTCAGCCAGTTTATCCTGGGTTTAGTTTGAAAGAATAACTTTAAAACAAAGCATTGAAAACCTCCCTTTATGCCTTAGTCTCCTCCGCTCTCCGACATTCCAGTCATTTTTCTTTAAAATGCTCTACCATTCGATCCTGCTTTCTCGTTAATCATTTGCCGCTCAGTCTGCCTCTCTTCTTTAAATCCTCAGTCTGTCTCCCGACTAAATTATTCGCGGCTACAAATACTTCATCAATTGCAGAACTGCTTGTTTGATACTTTATCATTTAATAATGTCATTTTCCATTGACATATCAAAGCAGGGAAAGAATATGCCAGAAGTGAAGACCTGCTGAGGTATCTAATAACCAGATTATGTTAATAATTAGTCTATCATCAGAGGCAGAGTGGCTGAGTATTTGAACAAATATCAAAGGAAATGAGCACAGATTGTAAAGTATGGGTCATATTTGTGTTATTCAAGCTGGCATGGTGGGGAGCACATTGTCTATATGGGCATCCAGAAGGCAAGCAATAAAATTCTGCTCAAGATTTTTCTTTCTTGCTCACATATATCTGAGATCTTAGTTTCCGATGCCTTTTCTAATTTTTTTTGGTCCACCCCACCTGCGTTGAATTCCCACTGGGCTTTTCTAGTTGATATCCAGTATCTACCGAAGTGGTCACTATTCGTGCATGTGTTATTCACTTGACTGTCATTGGACCATTTACCACAGGGGCTTAATGGTCGATTGACTGTATCTGACATCCATGTGCAGAATTATAGCAGGGACAGTTAACAAGAACAGAAACCTTGACCAGTTTTCTGTGATCTTCATGGCATTGAATATTTCTGGTACTGCATCATAAATATGATGATAAACTTTTTTCAAATTAATTTACACGATTCGGGCATCACTGGCTAGATCACGCCGAGAGTGGTGGGAGTGTGGAATGAGCTGCCGGATAAAGTGGTAAATGCGGGGTCACTTTTAACATTTAAGAAAAACTTGGACGGGTTCATGGATGAGAGGGGTGTGGAGGGATATGGTCCAAGTGCAGGTCAGTGGGACTAGGCATAAAATGGTTCGGCACAGACAAGAAGGGCCAAAAGGCCTGTTTCTGAGCTGTAATTTTCTATGGTTCTATCAGCATTTACTGCTGATACCTAGTTTCCCTTCAAGAGGTGGTGGTGAGCTGCCTTCTTGAACCACTGTAGGCTCTGAAGTGTAGGTACATCCATTGTGCTTTCAGGGAGAGTGTTCCAGGATTTTGATCCAGCAACAGTGAAGAAATTATTATATATTTCCAAGTTGGGATGGTGAGTGACTTGGAGGGGAATATCCAGGTGGTGGTGTTCCCAGTTTTCTGTTGTTGTTCTAGATGGTAGTAGTCATGGGTTTGGAAGGTGTTGTCTATAGAGCCTTGGTGGGTCCCTGCAGTGCATCCTGTAGATGGTGCACACTGCAGCCACTGTTTGATGGTGGTGGAGGGATTGAATGTTTGTGGAAGGTGTACCAATCAAGTAGGCTACTTTGTCCTGGATGGCGTCTGGCTTCATCAGTGTTATTGGAGCTGCACTCAATCGGACAAGTGGAAAGTATTCCATCACATCCCTGACTTGTGCCCTGTAGATGGTGGACAGGCTTTTGGGAGTCTCTGCAGAATTCCTAGCCTTTGTCCTGCTCTATTAGCTACAGTATTCATATTAGTCCAGTTCAGTTTTTGATCAATGGTAACTCCCAGGATGTTGATAGTGGGGGATTCAGTGGTGGTAATGTAATGGAACATCAAGGGATGATGGTTAGATTCTCTCTTATTAAAGGATCCTTATTTGTTTAAGATTTGGGAACAGTTTCTATCGTATAATTTTAGATGAGATAACAACATAATTTGTCCATGACCGCAACTAAAAGTTGAGCTATTATGAATGACAGCTACTAGCAAAAACAATTTCTGTTGTCATGAGTCAGAAATTTTCTTGGGGTAGTTTGCACTCCATAGTTTTAACTTCAGCAGGAGTGTGGTGGTAATGTTGTGTACATACGTCAAGATGTGGAGATGCCGGCGTTGGACTGGGGTAAACACAGTAAGAGTTTTAACAACACCAGGTTAAAGTCCAACAGGTTTATTTGGTAGCAAATGCCATTAGCTTTCGGAGCCCTGCTCCTTCGTCAGTGTCTCTGTGTGCCTTGTTTGGGAGCAGATATCCACTCCAGCTGACGAAGGAGCAGGGCTCCAAAAGCTAATGGCATTTGCTATCCAATAAACCTGTTGGACTTTAACCTGGTGTAGTTAAAATTCTTACTGTACATACGTCAATACAGTTTCCCTTGCACTTCTGGCAAGGTTGCAATATTGGAACAGGATCAGGCTGAGCAGATGTCTAGTTTGCAATCAGACTGAAGGCTCAATGCTCCACTTGTGTTGAAAATAAGCATTGATCTTGATTGCTCCCATCATGGATTGTTTAATTACTAATGGGAGTATGTGATAAATTTAGCCCTCAGGTGAACAATATTGTCTCAGTATAACACATGGAAGTCTGCTGAGATAATAGTTAGTTTCCTTTCCACTTCCCTCCGCAACCCCCCTCAACACAAAACATGATTTATGAATTGGTTCCAGTCTTCAAACTAAAATAAAACTTTAAAGGGCCAGTGGACTTCTCTGTGTGGCATTTGCAAAGCATTGTTCTAATAAATGAGTAATGAATCTTAATTTAGTGTTGTTGCATTCATTTAAATTCAAATCCTCTGGAAGACTAGAAGCACTTGACAATACTGGCAGTTGATGTAGACTGATGCGTTGACTGAGAAAATCACTATGAAGTATTCATTAGCTCCTCTGGGTAGTTGTCGTTAAGCATTTTAGCATCAATTAATTAATTTTGAGATGACTTCCCTCTTGAGAGACTTGATTCCTCTTCAGAAAGGACTAAAGTTTTAAAGTTTATTTATTAGTGTCACAAGTAAGCTTACATTAACACTGTAATGAAGTTACTGTGAAAATCTCCTAGTTGCCGCACTCCGGCGCCTGTTCGGGTACACTGTGGGAGAATTTAGCATGGCCAATGCACTTAGCCAGCATGTCATTTGGACTGTGGGGGGAAACCATAGCACCTGGAGAAAACCCACGTAGACACGGGGAGAATGTGCAGACACCGCACAGCAATGATCCAAACTGGGAATTGAACCCGGATCCCTAGTGCTGTGAGGTAGCAGTGCTAACCACTGTGGCACCATGACGCCTGACTATATATGAACCAATATAACTGGTTTGACTCTGTTTTGATACAAACTAGGCCTGTATAATTAATGTAGAAGTGCTGGGTTCCAATGACTGGTGACCAAGGACTTATAACAACAAAGGCTTTTTGTTAACTCTGAGCAACTCTTACATGCTGTTTGTCTGCCTCTGCACCAGGAGAACTCCCGTGCTCCTGACACATGGCCCTTTAATTAACTGAGTCATCACGTAAATACTCGGTCTACAGTTAAGTTGGCTGTGAAGTTAATTTTCACTTCTGGAGTAAGAATTTATTCTACTGTTCATTTACTTTTCAAATTAATATTATCTAGTTTGAAAATCAGAAAATTATTTCTGGTGTTATTCCATTTATTGAAATTATGCAATAAAATCACTTTATCCTAAGCGTTTATTTGTCCATGAGTCAATTACAGTTATAAATATGGCACGGTGGCAGAGTGGTTGGCACTGCTGCTTCACAGTGCCAGCGACCCGGGTTCGATTCCTGGTTTGGGTCACTGTCTGTGTGGAGTTTGCACGTTCACCCCATGTTTGCGTGGGTTTCCTCGGGGTGCTCCGGTTTCCTCCCACAGTCCAAAGATGTGAGGGTTTCCTGATTTTCCAGACAACATTACCATCAAAGGAGCTTACTAACTGCTTCATAACCTATTTGCTGATTTTGGGATCCAGGATTGCACTAATTGGCTATTGTGTTTCCTACATAGGAGCAATGATTACATTTCAAAAATAATTAATTTGTTGTGAATAGCTTGGAGGATGCTTTGAAAATGTGAAAATTAATATAAATTCAAACTGCTTATTTCACTTCCATAGTGACTGGAAGACATTTCTCAAATTTCCACCTGGATGCTGGAAAACTAAGGCAATTTACTTACACTGTCCATAATGCATTGAAATTTCTGGAAAGGTTTAAGGATAAAAATGCGAGTCTATTGAGATGAAGCTTATTATTACAGAATTTCAAGAATATACACATGACACAAAGGGAGAACATAATTGCTGCTGCTTTATCACAATTTTGATGTAAAAGGATGAAACGTTCAATGTTGGAAAAAAACTGGACCATAATACTGTTTAACTTTGAATTCTTTGATGTAATAAGATTTACATCTTATGGAGTACTAATTGTGTGGGGAAAAAATAAAGGCTATAGAAAAATGAAGCCAATCTTTCACATTATTGGTTCATTACTTTAAGGGGGGGGGGTTGCAGCTGTGATGCAAATGTGTAAATTTGTGTTTTTTCTACTTTTCAGGAGAATGTTTTACAGTTCAGCTTTTTTCTACAGGTCGATAGTGGGTGGAATTTTACCGGCACGTCCACCCGAGTTTCATCCGATCCCGCCGGAAGCCAATGGAGAATGCCGTTCTCTGAGCCTTGCCCACCCTTGGAATCGGGGTGGACGTGCCGGTACAATTCCGGCCCGTATGTCTCATAGGAAAACAGCTCAAATGCTGAGAGCAGAGTAATTACTCATTTCAACTTTGTAAATAATGAAGTTAATGGAGTTTTGTCCACTTAAGTTACCCTGGGATTTCAGATTAGAGTGATCAAGGATGTTGTAATTAATGTGCAGTCCTGGATCTGTAGCAGAGAAAGAAACAGGTTTTTGCAGAAAAGAGTTTGAGTTGGCTGTTCTGGTTGAAGCTAGGGGAATTTTGCGGGTTTCTGAAAACTCTATGGACGTGATTTTACCATTTTCATTCTAAGTGCTGAATCTGGGCATAATGCAGATCCGACTTAGAAATCTGCTTTCAGGCGCCCCCATATGCACTCAGCCTGAAAAAAGAATCACCAGTCCCATTCGCGCTGTGGGCGGGGCTTAGCGCACCTGAAACGATCGGAGCTCTGAACTGCGCATGCGCAGTTAGATCGCTCCCGGGCCAGAGAAAGCGGCCAGGGAGCGAAAAGCAGGAGCGATGGTCCCCACACACATCACTGTCCCCCTTATCCACCGCCCCCCACTACCTACACACATCGCTGTCCTCCTTATCCAACCACCCCCCCGCTATCCACACATATCGCTGTTCCCCTTATCAACCCCCCCACGCTACCCAGACCGATCGCCATCCCTGCCCCCCTCCCCCCCCGCCGATCGCCCGCAGAGTGGCAGTGGACCCCCCGCCTCCCTCGCCCCACCACTAGAGATCCATCTGACATCCCCCCAACAGAGACCCATCTGACCCCCCCCACCAGAGATCCATCTGCCACCCACACCAGAGATCCATCTGCCTCCCCCCGACCAGTGAACGATCGGGCCTCCCACTAGCCCCCCCACCAGAGATACATCTGACCCGCCTCCTCCTCCTCCCCCCCAACCAGACAACGATCTGGCCTCACTCCCCTCCCCTCCCCCAACCAGAGAATGATCTGACCCACCTCCCTCCTTCCCCCCACCACTGATCTGAGTCAGAGAGCCGTTGGAAGCGCTGAACGCACTCTTCAGCAGCTGGAGCGCCCGATTCAGACCTTTATTTAGCAGGTCCATTACGGCGCGGTTCCGGATTGGCAAATGCGGTGGTAAAGGGGGAAATGCTGACAAAGTTGGGCGGGCAGTTCATTAATTCAATTTAAATGCCATTCCCGGGTTTCGGTAAAGTGGCAATCTGCGTGGACGCGGGCGCGGATCGCGTTAATGGCCTCACACCCAACTTTACCACATTTTCGTGCTCGTTTAATCGGGCCCTATGTGTCTCTGAAAACTCCAAGGCTGTCTACACTTATTACAGCAATTATATTTGTGATTGCTAACTATATATGAAGCGGGTTTTAAGTTTGTAAGAAGAATGTCACTTATTTGGAAATGAAATAGTGATAAGTTAGAAATTAGAGTTACTTATTTTCGTGTTTCAAGATTGTTCAACTGTTAAGAATTATGCTGCTTCAGTTTGTTAGGGTTATAATAAAGCTTGTTTTGATAAAAAAATCCCTAATTTGTTGCTGGTATTACTCCTGGGTGAAGCATTCTTTCCTCACATTTATGCAAAAATAGAAAAATTGTTGGGGTGTTGTCTGGCTTTATAATAAACCTTGGGGTCTGGTCCAGAACCTTAACACTATTTGGAATCAATTATTGTGGGGAAAAATTTTCCCTCTTCATTTATGTGGTTATTAGTTCTATCACATAAAGTAGAGACTTGATTAAAAAGAAAAGGCCTAAATACCAAGAATTAGATTTTACTTATTGTTTGCTTATGCTCTCTATTATATTGCATATGCTTTAAAGCTTTCATTAAATTACTTATTAAATGAGCTATTTTAGAATACATTTTTTTGGCCAAATTACTGACTTTATATACCACAGGAAGCATTATCATTGCCCTTCTTAAATTGGCAGTCTCAATCAATTGGAACTCCTTTACAAATCAATCACAACACTTTGGGTGGGATTTTATGTCTCCAAAATGGGGGGAAGGGCAGGGGGAGGGGAGCAAGGGGGGGCTTTGTCGTGGGCAGGGTAGGAATATTGGGGAGCGAGGCTGGAAAATACCATCCTTTGCCTCACTTATGCTCCTCAGAGTAAAAGATGTCAAGTAAATAAAACCCCCTTTGTATTTTGTTTGAGAAAATAAGGAATAATATTCATATTATTCATAAAGCTATCAGCAAGCAGATTTGTTCTCATACTCAAGTTGGGATAGATTTAAGTCAAATCCTAAAAGTGAAAAAAACTATTAAATGAACCATCCTTCTTTTTTTTAAAGCTAAATTTAGTTGATTTTAAAAAATATTTCTGTTTAAGCAACTGATGGTTTGAATTGGGAGAATTTGATTTGGAGCAAGTTACTTTGTAACTCTGAAATGCATTTTACAAAAGTGGGCACATAACCAGACTCTGGATTAGCTATCATGTCCTTTAAACAATGCCTGAATTTTGCCCTGTTATGGTGCTAGCTTTGGTAATTCCATCAGCCATTTTGCTTTGTTTAACTTAATTGAAATTAATTTGTGACCATTTGATTTCCAAAATGATTTCTTCCTGTCCTTCTTTTCTGATTACATAAATCCTTATGAGAAGAATATTCAACAAATGCAAAGCTTCTGAGGGTGGATGTGAGAAAATGCCTTTCATGTTATATGCAATTGTCCTTGGCTGTGCTAAAGCATCCTGCAGCAATTTCAACCTGATTGTAAATGCATTCTGATTGACTTGGATGAAATTAATCAAAGGTTTTACACTCTGCGGGTGGAACATTTTGAGTTGGATTCTCTGACCTCACCCACAGCTGGGATTCTCCTTTCCCGCTGCTATGAATGGAAATTTGGCTGAGCGCCAAATTCTCCTTTCTCACTGGCAGCGGTAGTGGGGCGTGAGTGGCTGGAGAATTCTGGCCTTCATTTAATTTTCCTACCTCTTCTTAATTTTACAGCACTTTGTATGGAACACGTCACAAATGTAATTTCTTCATTGTTGTGACCACTGTTCTCTTGGTCTCCACAGCTTCAATAAATCACTAAACTGCATCAGTATTTACTGCCGATCAGCAGTGATGGATGTGAGATTGCCATTGATAATGCACTAAAGACGGTGATAAGTTGTCATTCTGGCTTTAGCTACCATTATTGAAGGCTTGACCTTCAAAATTGCAGAAATGGCAATTTCAGGTGTAGAATTGACATGTTTGCCACAAAGGACGAGTTTCAAACTTCTGTCAGCATATACATGCCACGCTGGTGCAGCTGCACTCCAGAGAAGGTACTTCATCCAAAGTGGACCCCAGCTGATCATTGTTCAGTCCAATAGAAGGATTGCAGCTCAAATTGGGAAATCAGGGAGATGACAAGGAGACATGTCAGAGGGAAGATACTTGGTGGCCTCACAGATCAGTGATGCTTTCCATCAGATTCTCCTCCATATTGCAATGGAAAGGCAGGTGCTTCTCTTCCCAAGTGATGGCAAGAAGAGACACTCCTGCCTTATTCATTTCTCAATATCACTGCTAATTTTCAAAGATCTCACATTGCTGCTGACTGATCCCTTTTACTTGATATGTTTCTTTTGGGATCAAAGGTTATGGGGACAAAGCAGGATTAGGCTTGTGAGTTGGATGATCAGCCATGATCGTAATGAATGGTGGAATAGGCTCGAAGGGCCAAATGGCCTCCTCCTGCTCCTATCTTCTGTGTTTTCTATATTTCTATCATTGTGAAAATGTTTTGCGTTGATTTTGATATCCTTTCAAAGTTCCTTGTCCTACTGTTTTTTGTAGCTCTCACTGTTTTGTCACATTTTGCTATTATTTGTACCTCTCCCATTCAATATGATCTATACCTTTTTTTATATTTTTGTATGTTTGTCTCTTACCTCTTTAGCCATTCATGGCCTTTTTTTTAACAAATAGTGCTCTTGTCCCTTAGGTGTCCAAATAGTTTCTGCATCAAGTTAAGTTTTTTTTGAACAGCTCCAGCTGATCTTTTGTTTTTTTTTGCCCATTAACTGATTTGCTCAATTTACTGGACAGCCTCTGCCTCATTCAATTAAAGTTAGCCACACCAAAATCTAGAATTTTAGCTGCTATTTTCCATTATTCCCTTTCAAACACTAGTTAAATTGGAACATATTGTGATCATTGTTAGATGTATGTTTACACACTATTCATCTAGTAATTAAATCGGACTCATTATTCATTGCTAAATCTAAGAAAACTTTCACCCTTATTGTCTCTGGGACAGAAAACCATTATGGGCACATTTAAGAAATTCACTTTATTCTGACATATGTTGGTTTCTTATCCTAATTTGCAATTACATATCAAAATTTAAACTCATTTATTAAAACCACTTTGACTTTATTACATATTTGCATATTTTCAGCATTTACATGTTCTATCACTGAACAACTGCTACTTTGCTGTGTGATGATACCGTGTCGTTAAGAAATACAGTTACATCATGTTTCTTGTAAGGGGTATGTTTAGAATTCAGATCTGTTTTGTAGGGTGCAGATTTGTCTAGGAAAACCTTTTGATTAGTAGCTGGGAGAACACGATAAGTATTCATTTTAGGCATGGAGTGAGACCTTAGTGCCACTACTACTTTGTGTATTTGGGGCAAAAGTTTTTTTTAAAAGGTGCCTTCAAATCTGATTCAGGCTTCAATTTAGGATTGGTTTAAGATTTTAAACAGAACAGATATTTGTGTTTGCTTGGGATCCCCTGGTGTTTTAAAGTAGAATTTTTGATTAGGTTAATTGACAGAGTCATCTGATTAATGGGAGGAGCTAAGCTTGCAGGAAAGAAAGAGTTTCAGTTTCATTTTATAGTATAAGCAGTTGCTGCCTGGGCTCCCTCTCTCCAGAAGTGTTCTGAAAGCTCAAATTTTGCAAATTAAGTCAAAGAAAATATACTTGTGTTTGTTAACTAATTTTAAAGAAAGGTTTAAGTCTCCAAGAAAAATATGACTGTAACACTCCATTCTGCACTCTCATCTCCTTCCCTGGGACCGTTATACTTTGTCTGTAAAGCGCGCAAGAAACAATACTTTTCACTGCATGCTAATACATGTGACAATGATAAATCAAATTAAATCAAATAAGAAAAATATTGCTTGATTGGAACTCAAAGCAATAGTTTAGCAGTTAAGAATTGTATCTTATCATGTTTAAGTATTGTTTAATTAAAAGTTAAGCTAATTCATTTGTTATAATTAAACTATGTTGTTAAATAAAGTTTGTTTTGATAAAAGTTTTCCAGTGTGTAAGTGGGATTGCACCTGGAGTGAAACATCTTGTCCTCACACTAATGCCAAAGTACAAAATTATTGGGGTCTAGTCTGGCTTCTTAATACACTGTTGTACCTTTAATTCTCAGATACTTTCGACCAGTTTACTTACTCCAAGGTTTTACCCCGGTGCCCTTATTTGCAAGATGGACAAAGGACAAACACAAGTAAAGGTTCAACAAGTTTATTAATAACAACACTATTAACCCTTAAATTACCCACATAAAACAAGAGGATACCCCAGATTCAAGTATACTACCCACAAGATGGTTTGGTTAAACTGCAGGTTTGATTCTCTGAGTCCCTCTGGTCCGTCGTCACGAAGGTGAGTCTCGATGGCAGCTTCTTCTTTCCTTCCTTCTCTGGTCAGTCTTCCGAATGGTCAAGGCCGCCTCCCTCATCGAGTCTTCGCTGCTGGTCTGTCTGAAAATGTGTTCCTTTATCCCCCTGCCTGCTTGCCTTTCCAGAAACGTCTCTGGCTTCCGGCCAATGAGGTCCCAGGAGGGGATTCCAATACCCAGTGGGTTTCTTGATGTCTGCCTGACAGGACACCAGGGTCCGCCCCCAGGTGTCCCATTTCCATGCTGTTGCTTACATGTAACTGCAGAAACTTTCGGTGACAGAAAGTCTGGCCCGATCTGGGCTTCTAACACTAGGCCGGTGCATTTCAATGAGGTGCAATGATCTCCTGCTAAGTATCAGCAGAGTGCAACGACCTTTGGTGGGTGGTTGATGGGTCAACCCAGACACGTTTGTGTATTTGTACAATTGGCCTGCCCGAGGTTTGACTGTGTTTGATTTTAATATGCCCAATTCTTTAATTTAGGATATCCAATTTTATCAGCCTTAAAACTAGGCCCTGTTTATATCACCACAACACTTTGGGGTTTTTAATCTGGTACATTAGCAGGTGCACATACAGAATTCCCATGACTGTCTAAAACCCTTTTCTATTTCTTTATTGGTAGAATTAAGCCTCCAATACCTTTTGTTCTCTCGTTACATCTTTTTATTATAATTGAAGTGATTTCATCCATAATCACTAATGTTACTCCTCCCCCTCCCACCCCAACTCTTCAATTTTCCCTTTCTTTGTTCCTGATACTCTCCAGACAGGATCTCTTGCCAATTCTTCCATATCTTATTGATTCCAGCATGGATTACAATGAGTGGACCTTCCCCTTCCAATATCTATTCAAGCCAGTTTGTGATGTCCTTTAGATTATGGCAAAGAACAAAGAGAACAAAGAAAAATACAGCACAGAAACAGGCCCTTTGGCCCTCCAAACATGTGCCGATCATCTTGCCCTAACTAAACTAAAAAAAACCTTATTCGGTCCATATCCCTCTATTCCCTCCCTATTCATGTAAATGTTGCTAATATGTCTGCTTCCACCACCTCCTCTGGCAGCGCGTTCCAGACACCCACCACTCTCTACGTGAAACACTTTCCCCACACATCTCCCTTAAACTTTCCCTCTCCCACCTTGAATCTGTGCCCCCTTGTAATTGAAACTTCAATTGTAATTGAAGCCTCTGACTATCCACCCTGTCTATGTCTCTCATAATTTTGTAGACCTTTATCAGGTCTCCCCTCAGCCTACGTCTTTCCAGTGAAAACAATTCTAGTTTGTTCAAACTCTCCTCACAGCCAACACCTTCGAGACCAGGCAACATCCTGGTGAACCTTCTTTGCACTCTCTCCAAAGCTTCCATGTCCTTCTGGTAGTGTGGTGACCAGAACTGCACGCAATATTCCAAATGCGGCCTAACCAAGGAAATTTATTTACAAAGGATGTTATCCGTTTGCTTAATTATCAGTAATCCCCTCCAACCACCACATTAATGTGGGAAGGATAAGGGGGCAAAGTGTCATCAGCCTCTTGTTCTAAGGTGCCTAATGAGCATTCTGGCCCTCATGTGAACTGTCATTCTAACCCCCACAGGTATCATATACAACAAACCTTTGGATATCTGTTGATTCTCATTCCCAGACTCATGTGGGTTCCCCCTTATTCTATACTCTATCTGTAACTCCAAGTCTGTTTTGGTCTAACACCTCTCCATGAGATGTGACTGAGGTCTGGAAAAAACTTCTCCCCCTCCCTAATATGTCGGAGTGGCTCCAATTCACACTACAGCTCAAAGATTCTAAGCTGCAGAAATTCAAGATGAAAACATCCACCACTGAAGTGTCCACTTGGAACAGTCTATCTATCCACAAACTCCCATATACTGCAGTCCATATAGACTCCCTGGTCTGCTTTTTCTTACTCGAGATCATTTGTACCTACTTTTTAATTTGTTGTCAGCCTTTTTCTCTTTTTCTGCACATTAACTTCCACTAAGCAGTGAAACATTGAACATCAACTTCAAATAATTACTCGCCAAGTTTATGCAAACGACCACAAGTATTAGAGGCAAAAAGCAACACAAGCTCACTGTATAAAATTCCCACTCTCGCCAAATTCTCAAATCTTACACAATAGGCCCGATTTTACCATCATGGGCCCGATTTTACCAACAAATTGCACCTGTTTCGGGGTGCGAAAATTTGGTAAATGCGGGCGTGAGGCAAGTAGTGTGATCTGCGACCGCCTCCGTGTCTGTTCCCCCTTTACCAAGCGGCTAAAATTACCGCGATCGGGACCGTGCCCGAAATGGGCAAGACGTCAATGTAAATGCATTTGCATGCATTTAAATTGACTTTGTGTGTTGGACGCCCAAACTTACCGGCAGTTCCCCCTTTACCACTGCGTTCGCCCGTCAAGATTCGGCATGAAGCAGACATGGTCCGCAAAGGACTGTTTCGGGCACTCCAGCTTCTGAGGAAGTAAGTTCAGAGCTTCCAGCGGCTCTTTAACTCGGATCAGTGGGGGGGGGAGGGTGTGGGTGGGGGGGGGGGTGGTGTGAGGGTTGGGGTTGGAGGTGGGCCAGATGGATCTCTGGTGGGGGGGGGAGGGTGTGAGTGGGGGGGGGTGGTGTGAGGGTTGGGGTTGGAGGTGGGCCAGATGGATCTCTGGTGGGGGGTGGAGGAGGAGGGAGGGGGGGTCAGATCATTCTCTGGTGGGGGAGGAAAGGAGGAGAGAGGTAGGTTAGATGGACCTCTGGTGGGGGGGGAGGGAGGTGGGCCAGATGGATCTCTGGGGGGGGGGGAATCAGGGTCAGTCTGGGTAGCGGGGGGGTAGGTGGATTAGGGGGACAGTTATGTTGTGGGGGTGGGGAAATGTCTGTGTGGGCCATCACTCCTGGGCTGCTTTATGCAGCCCAGGAGAATGTGGCAGGGGAGCGTTTTTCTAATTTTTTTTTACTGCGCATGCGCAGTTGAAGACTCTGATCGGAGCAGCAGCGTTTTGAGCGCGATAAGCCCCGCCCACAAGCTTCTGCAGCACGAATCGGAATTGCTGCTTTTTTTTCAGGCAGAGTGCATATGGGGGCACCAGGTTTACAAGTCAGATCTGAATCACTCCCAGATTCAGCACTTAGAATCAAAATGGTAAAATCGGGCCCTCTATTTTTGATGCCCGATATAATCTTCTTTATAATCACACTGTGCGAGTACTGTATTGCACTGTTACCTTTTTGGAGAATTGTCAGAGTACTTTGAAGTGGACCTGACAGCTTCAGCTCTGTTTGAAATGATTTCAGTTCTCAATTAAGACACTGGAAATGAATGCTGGCTATCCTGACAGATTTTAGCCATTAACATCAACAGTAACTCATCTTGGTTTTAAAATGTGCCCAATTTGATGTATATAGCCTTGTACATTTAAATGATATTGCAGGCTATACTCTTCTTCCAGATCTTAAATGCCACTCAGACATTTTTCTACTGCTGATAGCTCTGTAAGAATAAATTAATGCTGGTTTTCTGAGCAAGCTTAATGAAGATTTATGCTTTATATTATACTGTGCAATTCTGTTTAAAAAGATCCATCACAGAAGCAGAACATTACACACAAATTGTGCACCAGTAGTAATAAGTAGTTCCAACTAGTCACGTTCCTTTTCAGTATTTGGGGATCGTAAGGTAAGGAATAATTATATATAATTACAGTGATCAGTGGGTGCAACCTGGTGTGTGTAAGGCAGTTAGACCCCTGAACTTCTACTTGGTATGCAGACAAAGGGAAAGGAGACAGCTACCCACAGGATCTTAATTATAGTGTGCTCTCGTGTCTGCATGCATGTTCCAAAAGGGAAAGTATATATTGTAACAAATTGGTACATAATATCTGTTCACATATCAGTATATTTCAATCATCACTTGTTGCCTATTTTATATTTCAAAAGTTTTAGATTACAGGGAGCTGGAATCAGACATTTGTATCAATATTCCCCTCCTGGGATGTCACAAATGGAGGTGATTTTGTAATCCACATTTTAATTATGTCACTTTAAGGTACAGTCTTCGCATGATCATACAATGAGAAAAAACAGCATGACCGTCTCTCACAGCTGAAACAGAAGAGGAGGACAGTTTAGGAGCTAAATGAGGAAGCATAAACATTTGGGGAACTACCAAAGTTTTAACATTAAAATGACTACAGAATGTGATTCTGGCACAGTGGCCACTTGATGATGTGGTCACTTAACAGGTCACATGATGGAAGCGGCAGTTTACAAGCATGTAATAGCTGCTCACAAGCGAATAAACAGTGGTTTGTTATAAGTCTTTGGTCACCAGGTCTTTGGGAACCCAACACTTCTCCCTGGTGCCAGTAATTGGCAGTGTGGCACAAATAATTTGTTGCATTAACCCATTGAATATTCAATTAAAATATTGCGGACAACTGGGCCAAGTTTGAAAAGGAGTGGTGCTGGATTATCAGATAAATCATAAAAAGTACCAGCTTATACTTTACCAAATCTAGCAGACCTTGAGGCTGTCGAGACATACGAGTCATTTGTATTTCCAATGGAGGACAAAGAGGAATCCAAAATCATTCTAAAAAGGTTTGAGAACATTTGCCTGCCAGTGAAGAACATAATACTCGACAAGTACACATTTAATTCTACAAACCAAAGATCCAGTGATTTGATACAATCATACACGGCAACTTTGGAAGTCTTAGCGAAGTTGGTACCCTTACAGATGAGATAGTCAGGGATCAAATAGCCTTTGGGGTCCGCAGTGATCTAGCCACAAGAAGCTGCTGCAAAAGAAAGATTTCACAGTACTAATAGCCATTAGCATCTGCATGCTAAACAAACAGCCTGTAAGAAAGCAGCGAGGAATTTAGGTGGGAAACTGAAGTCTTTGTGGTACAGAGCATGCCCTGTGGTGGCCATTACCCTCAGAACAGAACAACATGTTTGGCATATGGTAAATGCTGCCGCAGATGTGGCAAATGGAATCAGTTTGCAAAATGCTGCAAATCAAAATCACAACAGTTTTCCTTTGACAAAAACCACATTGCAGCTGATCAATCCTCCAGAGATGGGAGCGTCAGTGAACAAACTGGAGCTCAGCCAGAGGAACCAAACCACTGAGCCTCCAATAACACTCTGCTGTATGAGTGTCAACACTGATGCAGAAAATGGCGAGGTCTTCACCACCCGAACATGATTTGCATCACTGCAAAATTGAAGATAAAGATTGACACTGGAGCAAAGTGTAATGTATTGCCCAGCTGAAGGCTATGGGAACTAGACCCATGTGCAGCACCGATGGACCCAGGTGGACATAGGGTGGACAATCCATCTTCATGGAATGGGTGGCACTTTCCATTACACATAGGGCAGCTTCAGGTTTCAAAGGGCCAACCAGAATGTAAGGCCACTGCTAGGTCTGTGGGATAGCATCACACTGGGGATCATCCAACTTGGTCCAGTGGTATATGCTCTGCAATACCAGGCACCAGAAATAAGAGACTACAAAGAGCTCTTCAACTGCAACATCTTCAATAAACTACCAGTAATATACCTCATGAGACTAGATGACTCGGTATCACCAACAGTTTGTGCTCTGAGGAGGATACCACTAGCCATGAAGCATAATATAGTCAATAAATTGCACTAGATGACAACACTGGATGGTATAATTCCCACAGACTGGATTTCAGCAATGGTGGTCACAGTAAAAAAAAGGTGGTACGGTCAGGATATGCATTGACCCAGTTCAGTTAAACAAGGTGCTGCTCAGACCGCATCATCCTATGAAGACAGTGGAATAGGTGATAGCAGACATGCCCAATGCCAGGGTTTTTAGCATCTTGAATATGAAATGTGGGTTCTTGCAGTTTCTGTTAGAAGAATCTTCTAAACTTCCAACATTCATGTCTTCGGTCGGCAGATATAATTTCTTATGTGATCTCCACTGCAGCAAGGTCTTCAAACACTGAATGAGGCAAATATCTGTATTGTTGGTGACATCCTGGCCTTGGGCAATACTTTACAAGAACATGATGCATGTCTTTGTCACATCTTCAACAGAATTAGAACCATACAGCTGAAGCTTGACCCTATGAAATGCAAATTCAGAGTCAACTAGTTTCCCAGGTCATTTACTTACAGCCGACATCGTGAAGCCAGATCCAGACAACAGCTATATGACTGATGTCCATCCCCATGGACAAGCACACTTTACAAGGCTTCTTTGGTGTGACAAGTTATCTTTTTAATTTCATCCCTTGTTACAGTGAGGTCATTGGGCCTCTTTGTCAGCTCCTCCACCAATCATCAAATGGTGCTGGCGAGAACATCATACAGCGGTCTTCAACAGACTCAAGCAGGCACTCTCAGCCCCGTTGTACTTTGTACAATACTTTGACATTCGAGCACCCGCACTCAAATCAGCCCATGCCTTCCAGCATCAGAATTGACACAGTTAGTATCCAGAATGACTGACCAATAGCCTTTGTATCAAGGACCCTCACTGACACTGAGGCTCATTATGCTCAGATCGAAAAGGAACTCCTTACTCGAGTCTTTGCCTGTCAGAAATTTCATGAGTTCATATACGTTCATCCTGCAACTGTTGAAATTGATCATTCATAACTATCCTAAAAAAGCCATTCATAACTACCCTAAAAAAGCCTTATCACACTGCATCTGCACAACTGCAGAGCGTGAAGCTAAAGCTGCAATGTTACAATCTCAGCATCATCCACAAACATGGTAGAACAAAGAACAAAGAACAATACAGCACAGGAACAGGCCCTTCGGCCCTCCAAGCCCGCGCCGCTCCCTGGTCTAAACTAGACCATTCTTTTGTATCCCTCCATTCCCACTCCGTTCATGTGGCTATCTAGATAAGTCTTAAATGTTCCCAGTGTGCCCGCCTCCACCACCTTGCCTGGCAACGCATTCCAGGCCCCCACCACCCTTTGCGTAAAATATGTCCTTCTGATATCCGTGTTAAACCTCCCCCCCTCACCTTGAACCTATGACCCCTCGTGAATGTCACCACCGACCTGGGAAAAAGCTTCCCACTGTTCACCCTATCTATGCCTTTCATAATTTTATACACCTGTATTAGGTCTCCCCTCATCCTCCGTCTTTCCAGTGAGAACAACCCCAGTTTACCCAATCTCTCCTCATAACTAAGCCCCTCCATACCAGGCAACATCCTGGTAAACCTCCTCTGCACTCTCTCTAAAGCCTCCATGTCCTTCTGGTAGTGTGGCGACCAGAACTGGACGCAGTATTCCAAATGCGGCCGAACCAACGTTCTATACATCTGCAACATCAGACCCCAACTTTTATACTCTATGCCCCGTCCTATAAAGGCAAGCATGCCATATGCCTTCTTCACCACCTTCTCCACCTGTGACGTCACCTTCAAGGATCTGTGGACTTGCACATCCAGGTCCCTCTGCGTATCTACACCCTTTATGGTTCTGCCATTTATCGTATAGCTCCCCCCTACGTTAGCTCTACCAAAATGCATCACTTCGCATTTATCAGGATTGAACTCCATCTGCCATTTCTTTGCCCAAATTTCCAGCCTATCTATATCCATCTGTAGCCTCTGACAACGTTCCTCACTATCTGCAAGTCCAGCCAATTTCGTGTTGTCTGCAAACTTACTGATCACCCCAGTTACACCTTCTTCCAGATCGTTTATTTTAATCACGAACAGCAGAGGTCCCAATACAGAGCCCTGCGGAACACCACTAGTCACAGGCCTCCAGCCGGAAAAAGATCCTTCCACTACCACCTTCTGTGACCAAGCCAGTTCTCCACCCATCTAGCCACCTCCCCCTTTATCCCATGAAATCCAACCTTTTGCACCAACCTACCATGAGGTACTTTGTCAAACGCTTTACTAAAGTCCATATAGACGACATCCACGGCCCTTCTCTCGTCAACCATTCTAGTCACTAGAATGGTAAGGAGCTGTACTTGTCTGATTTCCTTTCCAGAGCCTTCTTACCATGACAGACCAGGCAGATCATGAAGAGGGCATAGACATCATGACAATAGAGGTGTTGTCCTCTTGTAGAATCCAGGGACACAAAGAGGCCTGACAGGCAGACATCACATGCAAACAAATTGCACGACATCATCGTGAGGGGCTGGCCAGAGTCCTCAAGGGAGTCTCCCAATGAGCTCCGCATATCCTTCACCATTAGAGATTAACTAACTGTACAGGATGGACTGACACTGGGTCATTCATACTCCTCTTCAGAGATACTTCACCCAGCAACTTCACCTGGGCCACCATGGGTGGAAGCAACTAGATACAGGGCCAAGGAAACTAGTTGACTCTGAATTTGCTTTTCATAGGGTCAAGCTTCAGCTGTATGGTTCTGATTCTGTTGAAGATGTGACAGATATTGGCCCTTCATGTACACTGACATGGAAAGGGATGTATCCAGATAAAGCCGCATCAAACAAAATAACTGCTGCATCTACTGAGGTTTCAGACCTACCATGGTCATTCACATTGGCTGACATCAGTCATCACCAAGCTCAAGAGACTCTCTGCCACATCCAGCATCCCTTAGAGACTCATGATGCACAACACTCGCCAGTCTATCTTCACTGAATTGAGAAACTTTGCATACACATGGGACATTGAACATAACATGAGCAACTTTCTAAACCCACCTTCTAATGGTTTGGCAGAACGGCAGTGCCCTGAAGCGCACCTTCCAGAGAAATGTGCCCGGAATCAGGCAGCCTACAATGCTGCACTCCTCAGCCAGTGAAGCTAGAAGGTCTGCCCTTGTCAGAGCAGAGACTATTCTCCAGATGCACCAGGACTATGATCCCTACTGCCAAGGTTCTTTTGCAGCCCAAATTCAAAACCAATGTGAGAGGTGTCCTCATGGAATGCTGATGAAGAGGGAAAAGATACTATGAATTCAATGCTCACAGATTTGCCCCTCTAATAGCCAGAATCCAGACCAGACGTAGTCATGACAAGTTGGAGATGGTACACAGCAATGACCCACATACAAACAGTTAAATGGCACTCAGATGGTGCCCACTATGTATGAAACTAACGTAATCTACTACAGGGATCAGAACCAGCACCAGCAAATGCCACTTTATCCCAGCCATTCAGCCAACAACACAGATCCCCTACACCAGTCGAAATGAAAGCTCCTCTACAGGCCTACGCAACAAGACCTGCACCCACTAGACAAACCAATGGAGCACCCAAAGTCTCCTCGCTGAGGACACCAGCCTGAGAACATCTAGAGCACAGTCAACTGGCACAATCACACACTCAGGATATTTGACCAAACAAAACACTTTCAATATTGTTAAAAAGACTTATCTATTCCAAAGTAGACTGGAATACAGGTGATACTTTGTAAAATGCATGATTCTGACCCAAGAAAGAAAGAACCATGTTTGGAAATATTGCTATCATCATCACTGCCAATACTTCACATTGACGATGATTTTCCCTTGTGGATGGGTGTGTTTAACTGAGATGTCAGCATTAGATTTGGTTCACAGATGGTTTCTGAGCTCTATCTTTGCTTTACAACCTTTCTGACAGTGAGGCCATTGGTTGTTGACAGGTAGAGGTGGTGACAGATTGTTGAATTAAACAGTTGCCCTCTTTTTCCATCTCTCACCATTCTCTATCAGCGGATGCTCTTGTTGACTGGAAGTTAGTGACATAATTTTTGAGGATGGATCACCATTTTGATCGTGATTGGGCATGTGTTGATGTTAACAGATCAGACTTTGAGATTGTCTTTGAAATTTTTCTTTTTGCCCCCTTCTGAATGGGCTCTCTGGCATAGCTCTGAGGACAGGATAGCACCTTGTCCTGTATTTATATCTTAGACCTATGCAGAGATTACACTAGTTTCTATGGGTTGGTCACTCACCCATGTGAACCTGAAATGCAGTGTAATGACTTTGGTTTGGCAATATGCCTTCATCATGCCAGTCTCTGAAATTATGGAAGCCAAGCGGGCATGGATATTTGAAGTCTGCCTGTTATTTTGAGATTACCATGTTACCAAGCTATTGAATTTGTTAACAATCTAATTGTCTGCAACTTTTCATTGCCAGCTGCATTTTTCAGGCACCAGACAGGTAAAGGTTTGGGAGTGTTTAATAGCAGGTATGATGAGGCACCACAAAGTTAGAAGAGAAGGCCTGCCACTGGGCATAACTGAATACAACAGCAAATTTTGCGATGACAGTGGCAGCGTCCATCGGATATTTGATTTAATTTATTGACTTTTTGAGTCTGCCATAAGAAATAAAGAAAGTTTAGAGATCAGATTGCCTTTAATTTTGTAGCTGAGTGACCGCCTGATCGCAGCACATCCTGGCCTTATTGTCCAGTTGGGTACAGTGGCCCCCAATTGATCACCCTTTTAGCAAGCAGCTGTTAATTTGCTAACTGACACTTAATTTCCTGAACAGAGGTGGTAGGAATGGGGGGAATGAATGGACCACTTAATTCACTTTTCACCTCTGTCCCCCCACCGTGAAAAGGAAATTTCAGCCCTATGAATGTAACAAGTTTTCATCATAGTGTTTTAAATAGTTTGCCCCATATTTACAGCTCTAACTTCCAGCAACTTCTACAGTTCATTTACTTTCTCTGAGTCCATGCCAGGTTTAACTAATGAAGCACAGTGAGCCTTAATGGTCAACAGTCTCACACAATCGACCACAGAACAATTGAGCACTATACACCTGGTTGGGCAGTCTTGATTCATTCTGGTGATGTATCCTGTCCATCTCAGCTGATGCGTGTATATCATAGCCTCTGTCATGGTAATGTCTTGGAGGGTGCTCACGTTTGTTCCTTTATCCTTCCATGTGATTCGCAAGATGCTTCTAAGACAGCATTATTGTTCTAGAGTCTTAATATGACATCTATAGATTGATCAAGCTTTAGCACCATAATGAAGCATGGGGAAAACCACTGTCCATTGAGTTTAACATCAGGTTAGATATCACAATTCTCAAAAACTTGGGTCTGTAATTTACCACAGGCTGAACAGGCACATTGGATTTGGTAGCGATTCAATGTCATCTTTTTGGAATTGATAGGTTCCAAGATATGGGAAGGGAAGACATTTTTCAACACTTCATAATGAATGTCAATTGAGGAACAGAGAGCGGCAATTAAATCATAAGAATGGGAGAACAACTGTGAAACAGCAAATATGATTTTGTTAACTTCAATGTAAGAATAGAAAAGATTGATTAATTGAAGATGAGGGTGTCAAACAGACAAAAGGGAAGTTTCAGTAACATAAGTAGGACAGCTCTTTTGAAAGGAGATTTTATTTACACATCATCAACAGAAAAAGAGAGAGCAGCAGTGAGGCAGCTGTACAATATACCATACTCCCTTCCTCCTAAAAAACAAATGTACATTAGAATGTAAGATCATCCATGTGCCTATTTTCTCAGAATATAATGTGAATAAACCAACATCAATAATATCTGCAATGTAAAATACTACCCATTATCCCAAAATCTATAGCCCTTAACCTCATTTTAACTTTCTGTGTGGAACCACATCAAATGCCTTTTGGAAATCTGAATATAGTGCAGGTTCCCCATTACATACAATATTGGGTGCATCCTGTTTTTCAAACATCGTTCCACATTGTAAAACTATGTTGACTCAATTTAAAGTCCTTCAATTTTAAGTGCATTATTAAGATCTCTTAATAATGAATTCCAGCATTTTCCTGTAGACAAACGTCAGGTTAATTGGCCTCTAGTTCCTTATTTTCTTTTTGCCTCCTTGAATGGTGGTGATACATTTGCTACCTTCCAAATTGCTGGGATTATTCTAGAATCTAGAGAATTTTGGAAAATCAGTGCATCCATTACCTCTGCAGTTACTTCTTTAAGAACCTTAGGATGTAGGCTATAATATTCTTGGGATTTGTATGCATTTAGATTTTAAATCTAAGGAGCCAGTTAGCCTGGTTGGCTAGGCTGTTAGCGTTTGGTTTACATTAACATCAATGATGCAAGTTCAATTCGAATTTTGACAAAGTAGCCTTGGGACCTGCCTCTTTATCCTGCCCCTGAAAGTGGAAAGCAATGGCAAAACATCGCTGACAAAATTGCTGTGGAACAGCTCAGGGTAAAGCAATAAGCTTTAGTAGACAATAAGCCAAGGGCCTGCCTTTAAACAGAGCAAATATGATGATAATGGCATTTCTCTAATGTATTTTATCTGTTGATATTAAGTACTTTTAGGTTCCTCACTCTTATTAGGCCTTTTGCTTACCATCCATTTCTGGCATGTAACTTGTGGACAGGATTTTCATCCCCCACTGCGGTGTGTTTTGGGGTGGCGGGAGGCAGTGCACCGATCGCTGCTGGTGGGATCTTACAGTGCCTCCATTGTCAATGGGGTTCCCACTTCTGCACATCCCTCACTGCCGGGAAGGCCACGGAAAGAATGCGGCACCGGCAGAGCCGTAAGATCCTGCCGGCTTAAACTGGAGCAAGCTTTCGACATCTGCCTCTTACCTTGGAAGACAGAAAAAAAATAATGGTTCATTATCCCTGCCATTTCCTCATGTTTTCCTTTTTATATACTTGTGAAAGTTCTTACAATCTGTTTTTATATTCTTGGCTGGTACGCTCTCATATTTTTCTCTTGATTAGCTGGTTAATTGCCCTTTGTTGGTTTCTCCAATGCTCTCAGTCCTCAGGCCTATTAATATTATTTGCAACATTTATAAGCCCCTTCCTTTAATCTAATACTACTCTTAGCTTGCCCAACAAACCATGGATGGATTGTTCTCACTGAGCTGAGTACTGAGAATGCAAAGTACTTTACCATGAATATTTTGATTTTATTTAATGTCTCCCACTGTTTATTTATGGCCGTAACTTATAGCCTATTCACCCAATGAACTTTGGCCAGCATTCCCCTCATTACTATGTAATTGGTAAACTTAATATGGATTTCAATTGTATTATTCTCCACAAGCAGACCTTTAATTATGAGATTGCTAATTAACTCTGCCTCATAATACTAGATAGAAAATATTTTTATCCCTAGATGCTTCAAAACTTTCTACAAACTGTATTTGCCAATTTGATTTTTCCGGTCCAAAGTACTCCATGATTATGACATGGCCTCTGATATAAACTCTAATTGCTTCTTTCTTAATGCTATCAGATTTCTATACATGTATGAGCACCAATGCCTCAGAGGGCACAGATTTTCAGAGCGGATCATTGTTTTCATTTGCAGCTTTCCAGAGTAAGATTTCTTTGACCGTCAACTCAGTGGGGAGCCATTGCCAGTGGCTGTCAGCAAATCCTGCTCCTTTTCACTCGATGCCTGCTGACCTTCATCTTGAGTAACATCTTGATTTTAACATTCTCATCCTTGTTTCCACATCCTTCCATGGCTTTGCCTTTGCCTTGCCCTGTAATGTCCACCAGCCCCACAAATCTCCAATATAAATGTGCTGCACGCCTTTAATTCTGGCTGCTTGTACGTCCCCAATTATATTCGGTCTACCATTGTTGGCTGTGCCTTCAGTGGCCAAGATGCATCCTACGCCTCTCCACTTCACTAGCTCACTTTCCTCCTTTAAGAAATTCCTTAAAACCCACTTCTTTTGGCAAGACTTTTGGCATCTGCCCTAAAATTGTCTCGGTGTCATAGTTTGCTTTACAATGCTCCTGTAAATCAACTTGGGATGTTACAGTCCATTACAGGTGCTATGAAAATGTAAGTTACTTTTGTTATCAAGGTGGTTAGCACTGGAGGGCCACCTCCAGCTCTCCATATCTCCCTCGAGTTGTATCTTCTCTTTTTCCTACAAGAAGAGAAAGCTCGGTGCTAAGAATGTGACAAATGGATTGTATCGAGGTGAAGCCAGTTGTGGAGGAGACTGTGAGGTGTAAATAAGACGATGGTGAGTGTCAGTTTTGGCTGTTCAGATAAGAATGTGAGGAGGTGGCAGGGGTGAGAGGAATATGAGAAGTTGCAAAGTGTATTGGCCGGAGGATTGTTGTTCAGGAAAATCCTGGCAAAGTCAGAGTGTGGATGTTGTACACCTGACAATCTTAGGGCACTCATGTTTCCTGCTCTCACAAGACATTGAACCTTTTAGTTTACTATAAAGTTCAAGGTATCACACTCCTGCTGCTCACTTCCTTGGCCCGATCCACCCATGCCTGCCTCATTTGAAAGGCTGTGTCCTCTTCCCATCCTTGGGAAACATGACTTTACTTCAGCTCCTTAGATCTTGCACCTGGATTTCCATATAGGAGTCTGAGACCCAAGGGCCAACCATCCCAGGTTATCTTTTCATTCCCGTGGGTGCCGAAACCTTAAGGATGAATGCACAATTCAATCAATCTGATCCCTGCTGGAGTCCCTTTGACCACAGTTCCTTCCATAGAAGAACCATAGAACATTACAGCACAGAAACAGGCCTTTTGGCCCTTCTTGGCTGTGCCAAACCATTTTTCTGCCTAGTCCCACTGACCTGCACCTGGACCGTATCCCTCCACACCCCTCTCATCCATGTACCTGTCCAAGTTTTTCTTAAATGTTAAAAGTGAGCCCGCATTCACCACTTCATCTGGCAGCTCATTCCACACTCTCACCACTCTCTGTGTGAAGAAGCCCCCCCTAATATTCCCTTTAAACTTTTCCCCCTTCACCCTTAACCCATGTTCTCTAGTTTTTTTTCTCCCCTAGTCTCAGTGGAAAAAGCCTGCTTGCATTCACTCTATCTATACCCATCATAATTTTATACACTTCTATCAAATCTCCCCTCATTCTTCTACGCCCAAGGGAATAAAGTCCTAACCTATTCAACCTTTCTCTGTAACTCAGTTTCTCAAGTCCCAGCAACATCCTTGTAAACCTTCTCTGCACTCTTTCAACCTTATTAATATCCTTCCTGTAATTAGGTGACCAAAACTGCACACAATACTCTAAATTCGGTCTCACCAATGTCTTATACAACCTCACCATAACATTCCAACTCTTACACTCAATACTTTGATTTATAAAGGCCAATGTACCAAAAGCACTCTTTACGACCCTATCTACCTGTGACGCTACTTTTAGGGAATTATGTATCCGTATTCCCAGATCCCTCTGTTCTACTGCACTCTTCAGTGTCCTACCTTTGACAGATGTCAGTCATATCCCTGCCTACACCTTATGATTGGTTAGAAAACCTGGAAATGGGATGTCAGTGTTGTAGTTGAGTTACAGAGATATGACAAAGCCCACTTCAAGAGCAAACATGTTTCTGACCCACACAGGCCTCCCTGCTTTTTATGGGTCAGCCATGTTAAAATCTGCTCACAAATTGTAAACCAGGAAATGTGGGTTAGAACATTTAATTCAATGTAAAAACACGTATTGAAAGTGAAGCAAAGAGAGGGAAAGAGAGATGGGGTGAAGATAGTGAGAAAAGTGACTGGCAGAAAAATGTTTTTTAAAATTTGTAATAATAATTAAAATCTGAAGGGATGAGATTCCACATATTTAGAAATAACTTCTCACTGCCAGAGAGATTAGCTGGAAGTAATTAAGACTTACCATGTAAAGAGTTCACACAGTTGAAAATACAAATGCCACCTTTTTCTGGCATGTTTAATGGCCATCTAATGGGTGAATATGGCAACTGTATGGCTTTCATGTATATGAATTCTGAATCCATTGACATGATACCATTGGAGAGAAGATTGTGAAGCAGCAGGGCAAATGGCATTTAGTTGCTGATGTGTGGATGCTGGAAATTACTGTCCTATTTATTCTTGATTAACTGATAGACTCATCATCTATCATCTGTGACTCTACTGCAGCTCTTCCCTTTCTAAACAAGGTTTGTCAAATTTGTTGACGTGCAGATCATTCCCTTTTAAAGGTTAGTGATTAGCTGCTGTATTTGGTGCTGTGTGGGATTTGCGTGGGAGCAGAATTGTTGGACAGCATCAATATATTACACAAGCTGCAAGGTATTTAGATGGGGATTAATTGTTCTGTTGTGAACAAAGTGTCCATGCTTTCTCAACTATTTCTGTTTTTGAAATGGTAAGAGGGTAACTTGACAATGGAACTGCAGTGAAATGAATTATGGGCTGGATTTTATGTACAACCCCTCCATATGTCCATCATCTGCCCCCCCTACTCCCCCCTCACTCCATCCCTCATGACATTGGTGAGTGGGTGCCAAAATTGGCAGCTTGCCTGCCATTCTTAAATAAAGAATTAATGTTCAATTGAGCTTGTTAACAGGCTAATTGGGTTGGATAATATGCGGTCCATGCCTTAGTACAGTTGGCATCAGCAAGGTTAGAGAATAGGCAGACCATTTTTAAGCACAAGTGTTTAAAAAAAAAGGCAGGCAGCAAGTGAGTAGGGCCTTTCGGGGTGTCCTCTAAAAATCAGGGCATCTCCCAAAATTAGACTCCCCTCCAACTTTGTTCCCTCATCCGTAGTCTCCAAAATCAGCCCCCAACCCCACCTTTCCCCTCCCTCTCTCGGCCACCGATCTCATTCTGTCCTCAAAGGCCATACATCCCTGGCGCCAGAGTCAATCATCTCCTCTGGAATGCACTGCCTGGGAGGGTGGTGGAGATGGGATGCCTCACATCCTTTAAAAAGTACCTGGATGAGTACCTGGCACACCATAACATTCAAGGCTATGGGCCAAGTGCTGGCAAGTAGGATTAGGTGGGCAGGTCAGGGCCTTTAATGCGTTGGTGCAGACTCGATGGGCTGAAGGGCCTCATCTGCACAGTAGTCTTCTGTGATTCTGTGATTCAGTGATTCTCCCAGGGCCTATTTGCAGTCCCAGCAAACAGCCACGACTGAACTCTGGCATTGCTGAGACTACTGGAACAGCTGGCCAATCAGATGGGCCAGCAGATTTTGAGTGTGGAACCACATCTCACTGATTGGTCGGGGGGATGGTGGTATTGTGGTAATGTCACTGGATTTTTAATCCATCATGAGACCCAGTCTAATGTTTAAATCCCACCTTGGCAACTACATCCCATGAAAGAATAAATCAAATGAAATTTCAATTCAATTTATAAATCTGGAATCGAAAGCTAGCCTAATAGTGACCATGAAATTATCATCAGTTGTCGTAACACTGGCCCACCAATATCCTTTCAGGAAGGAAATCTGCCATCCTTACCTGGTCTGACACATACGTGACTCCAGAATCACAGCAATGTGGCTGACTCTTATCTGCCCTCCGAAATGGCCTGGCAAGCCATTCAGTTCAAGGACAATTAGGGATGGACAACTGATGCTGGCCTTGAGAGTGATGTCTACATCCCATGAAAGAATAAATCAAATAAGACCTGGGTGAGCCTGTCTGTCGCATGTTATGGCTGCAGGGCGAGCTTCTTTCGGGTGTGTTGGTTGCTGGACCACTTTCCTTCTCTGAGGAGATGGGGGTGGGGAGTGGGGGAAGTCTAGTCAGGGTAGAAATGACAGGATATATCGGATAAATATGTGGCTGAAAAGATGGTGTCAGGGGGAGCGTTTCAGATTCCTGGGGCATTGGGATCAGTTCTGGGGGAGGTGGGACCTGTACAAATTGGACGGGTTACACCTGGGCAGGACTGGGACTGATGTCCTAGGGGGAGTGTTTGCTAGAGCGGTTGGGGAGGGTTTAAACTAATATGTCAGGGGGATGGGAACCTCTGTAAGTTGTCCAAGAAGGAGGGAGCAAGGACAAAATGTGGGGAGAATGTTCCAACTACATCAAAAATCAGGAAAAATGTTAAAAGGAAGGAGAACTCAGGAGATGTTATTAATGGAAGTGTTAGAATTCAAAAAGAAGGTACAAAAACTAGCATAAGGGCACTTTATCTGAATGCGTGTAGCATTCGAAACAAGGTCAATGAGTTGACGGCACAAATCAATGCGAACGAGTATGATTTGTTGGCCATTACAGAGACATGGTTGCAGGATGGTCACGACTGGGCGTTAAATATCCTGGGGTATCAGATTGTTCGGAGGGACCGACAGGAAGGTAAGGGAGGTGGTGTAGCTCTGATATTTAAGGATGACATCAGGGCGATAGTGAGAGATGATATAGGTTCTATGGAAAAAAAGGTTGAATCCATTTGGGTGGAAATTAGAAAAAGCCACTGGTAGGCGGAGTCTATAGGCCACCAAATAATGACATCATTGTAGGGCGAGAAATAAACAAAGAAATAACTGATGCATGTAAAAATGATACAGCAATTATCATGGGGGATTTTAATCTCCATATCAATTGGTCAAACCAGATCGGTCAAGGCAGCCTTGAGGAGGAGTTCATAGAATGTAACCACGAACGCTTCCTTGAACAGTATGTAATGGAACCTACGAAGGAGCAAGCTATCCAAGATTTGGTCTTGTGTAATGAGACAGGAATAATTAATGACCTAGCAGTTAGGGATCCTCTCAGAAGAAGCGATCACAGTACGGTTGAATTTAAAATACAGATGGAGCGTGAGAAGGTAAAATCCAATACCAGTGTCTTGTGCTTAAACAAAGGAGACTACAAAGGGATGAGGGAGGCATTGATTAAGGTAGACTGGGAGCAAAAACTTTATGGTGGGACAATTGAGGAACAGTGGAGGACTTTCAAAGTGATCTCTCACAGTGCTCAGCAAACTTACATACCAGTGATAAGGAAGGACTGTGGAAAAAGAGATAATCAGCCATGGATATCTAGGAAATGAAGGAGGGTATCAAATTGAAAGAAAAGGTATACAAAGTGGCAAAGATTAATGGGAACCTAAAGTATTGGGATATCTTTAAAGGTCAACAGAAAGCCACGAAAAAAGCGATAAAGAAAAGTAAGATGGATTATGAAAGTAAACTAGCTCAGAATATAAAAACGGATGGCAAAAGTTTCTACAAATATATAAAACGAAAAAGAGCGGCTAAAGTAAACATCGGTCCTTCAGAGGATGAGAAGGGGGATGGAATAACTAGAAATGAGAAAATGGCTGAGGCATCGAACAGGTATTTTGTGTCGGTCTTCACAGTGGAAAACACAAATAACATGCCAAAAATTGATGACAGGAAGGCTATGGCAGGTGAGAACCTAGAAAGTATCATTATCACGAAAGAGGTAGTGTTGGATAAGCTAATGGGGCTAAAGGTAGACAAGTCTCCTGGTCCTGATGGAATGCATCCCAGGGTACTAAAAGTGATGGCGGGAGAAATAGCAAATGCACTCGTGGTAATTTACCAAAATTCGCTGGACTCTGGGGTGGTTCCCACAGATTGGAAAACAGAAAATGTGACGCCACTATTTAAAAAAGGAGGTAGACAAAAGGCGGGTAACAATAGGCCGGTTAGCTTAACTTCTGTAGTAGGGAAAATGCTTGAATCTATCATCAAGGTAGAAATAGTGAGACATCTGGATATAAATTGTCCAATTGGTAAGACGTAGCATGGGTTCATGAAGGGAAGGTCATGTTTGACTAATTTGGTGGAATTCTTTGAGAACATTACATGTGTAGTGGACAATGGGGAACCTGTGGATATGATGTATCTGGATTTCCAGAAGGCATTTGACAAGGTGCCGCACCAAAGACTGCTGCATAAGATAAAGGTGCACGGCGTTACGGGTAATGTATTAGCATGGACAGAGGATTGGTTAACTAACAGAAAGCAAAGAGTGGGGGTAAATGGGTGTTTTTCTGGTTGGCAATCAGTGACTAGTGGTGTGCCTCAGGGATCAGTGTTGGGACCGCAATTGTTTACGATTTACATAGATGATTTGGAATTGGGGACCAAGTGTAGTGTGTCAAAATTCGCAGATGACACTAAGATGAGTGGCAGAGCAAAGTGTGCAGAGGACGCTGAAAGTCTGCAAAGGGATATAGATAGTCTAAGTGAGTGGGCGAGGGTCTGGCAAATGGAGTGCAATGTTGGTAAATGTGAGGTCATCCGTTTTGGTAGGAATAACAGCAGAATGGACTATTATTTAAATGGTAAAAAAATTGCAGCATGCTGCTGTGCAGAGGGATCTAGATGTTCTTGTGCAAGAATCATAAGGAGTTGGTTTGCAGGTGCAGCAGGTAATTAAGAAGGCAAATGGAATTTTGTCCTTCATTGCTAGAGGGATGGAGTTTAAAAACAGCAAGGTTATGTTGCAACTGTATAAGGTGCTGGTGAGACCACACCTGGAGTACTGTGTACAGTTTTGGTCTCCTTACTTGAGAAAGGATATACTGGCACTGGAGGGGGTGCAGAGGAGGGGGTGCAGAGGAGATTCACTAGGTTGATTCCGGAATTGAGAAGGTTGGCTTATGAGGAGAGACTGAGTAGACTGGGGCTATACTCATTGGAATTCAGAAGAATGAGGGGAGACCTTATAGAAACATATAAGATTATGAAGGGAACAGATAATATAGAAGCAGGGAAGTTGTTTCCACTGGCAGGTGAAACTAGAACTAGGGGGCATGGCCTCAAAATAAGGGGAAGCAGATTTAGGACTGAGTTGAGGGGGGAACTTCTTCACACAAAGGGTTGTGAATCTGTGGAATTCCCTGCCCAGTGAAGCAGTTGAGGTACCTCAATGAATGTTTTTAAGGCAAGGATAGATACAGTTTTGAACAGTAAAAGAATTAAGGTTTATGGTGAGCGGATGGGTAAGTGGAGCTGAGTCCACAAAAAGATCAGCCATGATCTTATTGAATGGTGGAGCAGGCTCGAGGGGCCAGATGGTCTACTTCTGTTCCTAGTTCTTATGTTCTTATGTTGTTCTTATGAGGTGAGCAGTCCATTCTTCTTCCCCCTGTAAAATTCACCCCTTTATTGACAAACTACATGTGGTGTGCCTCAGGGATCAGTGCTGGGTCCACTGTTAATTATCATTCATATTAATGATTTGGATGAGAATATAGGAGGCATGGTTAGTAAGTTTGCAGATGACACCAAGATTGGTGGCATAGTGGACAGTGAAGGAAGTTATCTCCGATTGCAACGGTATCTTGATCAATTGGGCCAGTGGACTGACGAATGGCAGATGGAGTTTAATTTTAGACAAGTGCGGGGTGATGCATTTTGGTAGATTGAACCAGGGCAGGACTTACACAGTTAATGGTAGGGCATTGGGGAAAGTTACAGAACAAAGAGATCTAGGGGTACATGTTCATAGCTCCTTGAAAGTTGAGTCATAGGTGGACAGAGTGGTGAAGAAGGCATTTGGCATGCTTGGTTTCATCGGTCAGAACATTAAATACAGGAGTTGGGACATCTTATTGAAGTTGTACAAGGTCACACTTGGAATACTGTGTGCAATTCTGGTCACCCTATTATAGAACGTATATTATTAAACTAGAAAGAGTGCAGAAAAGATTTACTAGGATGCTACTGGGACTTGATGGATTGAGTTATAAGGAGAGGCTGGAGAGACTGGGCGGCACGGTAGCACAGTGGTTAGCACTGCTGCTTCACAGCTCCAGGGACCTGGGTTCGATTCCCGGCTTGGGCCACTGTCTGTGTGGAGTTTGCACATTCTCCTCGTGTCTGCGTGGGTTTCCTCCAGGTGCTCTGGTTTCCTCCCACAGTCCAAAGATGTGTGGGTTAGGTTGATTGGCCAGGTAAAAAATTGCCCCTTAGAGTCCTGAGATGCGTAGGTTAGAGGGATTAGCGGGTAAATATGTGGATATGTCGGGGTAGGGCCTGGGTGGGATTGTGGTTGGTGCAGATTCGATGGGCCGAATGGCCTCCTTCTGCACTGTAGGGTTTCTATGATTTCTATGAGACTGGGACTTTTTTCTCTGGAGCAGAGGAGGCTGAGGGGTGACCTTATAGAGGTCTACAAAATAATGAGGGGCATAGATAAGGTAGATAGTCAATATCTTTTCCCAAAGGTAAGGGAGTCTAAAACTAGAGGGCATAGGTTTAAGGTAAGAGGGGAGAGATACAAAAGAGTCCAGAGGGGCAATTTTTTCACACAAGGGGTGGTGAGTGTCTGGAACAAGCTGCCAGAGGTAGTAGTAGAGGCGTGTACAATTTTGTCTTTTAGAATCATAGAATCATAGAAACCCTACAGTGCAGAAGGAGGCCATTTGGCCCATCGAGTCTGCACCGGCCACAATCCCACCCAGGCCCTGCCCCCACATATTTACCCACTAATCCCTCTAACCTACTTTTAAATGCTTTTAAAAAGCATTTAGATAGTTACATGGATAAGATGGGTATAGAGGGATGTGGGCCAAATTGGGATCAGCTTCGGAGTTCAAAAAAAAGGGCGGCATGGACAAGTTGGGCCGAAGGGCCTGTTTCCATGCTGTAAACCTCTATGACTCTATTAGATATTTAAATTTTTGTTTAGACACTGGCCAATCATATAAAGTGAAGAGGCCAAATTAACCATTAAATGCTTGGGGGTCTGGTCTGATCTAGTGCGCTCTAACAATGAATATTTCCCAAAATGTAGGAAGATCAATCATGGAAGAATGATGAGGAAGCGGGAGAAGATACAACACTTTCGCATTAATAACATTCTGAGCATTCCAGCAATTACGATCAAATCTGAAGGGGTTTGTTCTGATGAAAACAGATGGGATTACTTTTTGGTCTGGATTATTGTCTATGAACTTTGCTGTAATTCAAATAGCCCTATGAGTTTTGGGGAACCTTGCAAATAATCCCACCTGGAGATACATGGTTAGTATGCATTGCTGACAGCATATAATGGTCGGTCAAAAACCTAGTAGCCGCCAAGGTCCTTACAACACACTTTACACCAGTCATTCCATATTAAGGAATGCCAATCACTTGCGGAAAAATATTACATTTGCTGCTGCTGTAATACTCTGATTTTGTCTTCACAATGCCAGTTTGAAAGGACATTGTCACTCCTATAAATTTGTCATTGGGTTTTTCTTGCCCTCATGTAACCCAACATTGTGAAATACACTGCAGATTACAATTTCATCACATAATTATTGCTAAAGTGCCATAATTTCCTTGTCCATGTTATAGCTATTCTGAATGTGATCCTCTATTTGCAAGATACAGTGAAATTCTTCCTGTCCCCAAAATGCCAATAATGCACTAAAGCAAGTCTGAGCAAAGTGGCTGAGATCACCAAAAGCAACCACATATTACAGTGAGTTGGGTCAGGCAACTGTTTCGAATTAATTTTAATTTTCCATTCCCTTGAACAATATAAGTCATATTCCATAGTTACTAATGTTGGCGTGTACAGCCTAGTTTGGAAATGATACGATGCATTAACTTGTCAATTAAGTTTGAACTCATGCGCCAAAATCTTGCTGCCATTTATGGTTCCACTGACAGCGCACCCGCGCCCCCCCCCTTCCCCCCACTACAGGTTTCCCAACGGCGAGGGACACGTTCAATGGGAAATCCCATTGGCAACGGCAGGACCATATGATCCTGCCTCCAGTGAGCGACATGCCGCCTGCCACCGCTGTGAAACACGCCACAGAGTGAGGGGAAGATCCCGCTCAGGCTTTATTATGTAAATGATCCATGACCCGAATGCGAATTCTCATTTCCTCTTTCGCTAAATGATTTTCTTTTCTTGGAATCTGTTCTGCCCTCTCTCCTGCATTTGCAGCCGGACAACACCAGGTTTGATACTGATAATTCTTTAACAACACTGAATCAATATAACTGATTGAGTTCTAACATTTGACAATGTTCTGAATGTGCTAACTAAAATTAATATGCAGCTGAAAGGCAGACACATACTTTTAGACTATAAAACTGTCATTGAATAAGATTGATTTAATTCAGAATTTAGTATTTCTAACATCATTGATTTAATGACAGCATATATCACTGCATCTTATCAATTTATTAATGCATCTCCATTTTGCAAGTAATTAGGTTGCAACAAGCAGAAAATCATCATTTCCTTGTCCTCCTATTCTATTCTGTTTTGAAAAATGAGTAGCTATGCACAGACTATCTACTGTTTTCAGGTAGACATATCTCTTTCTGTCTTAAAACTAATGAAACATTTCAAATCTTTAATTGCTTTGTGACTGTGCACATCACACTAGTGACTTTTTGCAGCCAACCACTTTGTAATGGAAGCTCCAGCTGAAAACCGTCACCGGTGCATTCATGCCAAGCCTGACATTGAACGATGAGCTGACGTGTGAATTCTGCCTGTTTAGCAGAATGATTTCACCCCTGGACTGCTGGCAGTGAAATGTTCCAATTACCACACAATAGTGTCAGTTGGGTGAGAGAAGTGATAGGCCCACATTGATTAATATCTTACTTTGATGGACCGACAGAGAAAATACAAAATAATTGAAGTAATGTGTGTTAATAATTTGGAACGCAGAATAAGATGGAATCAGCTCTGCAGTCACAAATTCTTGAGATTGGAGTCCTGGCTTTTTTGTTGATATTAGATTTGACTCTGAGGATTTTCTGACAAAGCTTTTCTTTCAAGCAATAGCATATGAGCGTATCCTTGTCTGTTTGAGTAGGAAGCCTATTAACTCAGAACACATTTAAATCTTTTCATTTATATCTTGCCCATTTCAAAACTCTCCTAATCTGTGTTAAGGTGGTGACTTTCTGTTCATCTCAGGTTCAGGCCTGAGTGCAATGTGAGTTCAGCTTCCTCAGAGCAAAATAGCACAAAGCATTCAGCATAACTGATGGCACCTGTTTTGTTTCCCATCTCTTCACACTACCTCCACTGCGGAAGAAATGACTGGGGTTTTCCTATCCTGCTAGCAGCAGGCATTGTCATGGGCGAGAACGAACTATTTGGAGAGCAGCTAAAAGTCAATATTGTATTCTATCTGCAATGATTGGCTTAATGTTTTGAATGTCAGGAGACTGTGATTTCCAACTGCGGCATTTGATAAGTCAATTAATTCTGTTTCAACTTTAAAATAAACTTTTGTTTCGCATTTAATGCCATGTAGAACCATGAAGCCTACAATGAGCTGAACACAAGTAATCGATAACATTTATTGAAGGAAAATGTTTTAATGTTACTTTTTGTTGCTATGGTGCTAACAATTACTTTATACAAAGAGGATAGATAGCATTTGAATTTCAGAACTATGGCAACATCATTCTACAATTTCTATTTTGAGATGATAGGTGATGTATAAGTATTGAAACATCTTTAAATGAACAATGTTAATAAAAGTCACTTGGTTATTGTTTTGTATGATTAATTGGGCTATCTTCTTCTTTGTAATAAAGGTGCCTTGTGCTGTGAAGTTGGCCCAATATACAATGTCACATTAATGCTTTTAATTTAGGGCTAAAAATTGATTTGTGCTGCTTTTCAGGCGTAAGAGTCATGATTTACAACCTGCCCGTACTGATTCCTGTGATGATAAGCAGAAGGTGCATTTTTTACTATCACCTCATCTATATGATTGTAGTATAGGGCCAAGAACTTGATGTACTACTGGCTGCTTGTGTGTCAGCAGAACAGTGCAGCATACACATGGAGCAAATGGTACAGTCAGCCTTCTGCTCTTAAAGGAGGTCTGTCACTTTTAAAGGAAAGCTGTAATGAATTACATGATGTTGCTCCTGAATATTATCAAAAAGTTTATTTATTTATTAGTCACAAGTAGGCTTATATTAACACTGCAATGAAGTTACTGTGAAATTCCCCTAGTCGCCACAATCCGGCACCAGTTCGGGTAAATGTACCTAATCAGCATGTCTTTCAGAATGTGAGAGGAAACCGGAGCACCCAGAGGAAACTCACACAGACACAGGGAGAACATGCAAATTCTACACAGATAGTGACCCAAGCCGGGAATCGAACCTGGGTCCCTGACACTGTGAGGCAGCAGTGCTAACCACTATGCCACCATGCTGCCCATTGCAGGTATGAGCAAGGAAATAGAGCACTAGGAGGAGAGAGGATCACAGCACGATGAACGTGGTGCTAGAGGCATGAGTAGGCTGAAGGAGAAATGTCACAGTTCCATGGGGCACAGGGGTATTCCAGGAGATCACCCTCAGGGGATCAGGGATGTCAATTCCTGGCATCTGAAAGTGAGAACCTGACAGCAAGGTCACAAAATGTCCAATGACCTCATGTGGATGGCCAATATCAGTGAATGCCTCTCTGCCTCAATGCATCACACCCTCATCACTTACCCAGCAGCATTGTCTGCAACTCAGGACAGTGTTTTCTTTCCCATCCCTAACTTCTTTTGAACTGAATGGCTTGCTAGGCCATTCCAAAAGACAGTTGAGAGTCAAAATCTCCTGGGCCACAGCTTGTGGAGGACTGGATCATTTCCCAACCTTCTTGTCTCTCTACACAGCCCCTCCACACATTTTTAACTGGATGTCCATTTAATTTGTTATTAGTGGCATGTCTCATCTGTCACACTTGCCTGTATAACCAAAGCAATTATCATAAGGAACAAAGTGTTTTGGAATGTCTTGAGGAGGTGGAAAGCAGCTCTGTATAAAGATATTTTTTTCCTATTCTTTCAGGCTTTGATACTTACTTCCTTTCTATCTCTTAGCACCTATGCATATATGTGATTGTTTATTCCCAGTCTTGCGTTGTTGCTCCTCTAATTTCTAAGATATCCTCCGTTGCTGCTTCTAATGTGAATCTTGACTTTTAACAACAGTAAATATATTCATGCTAAATGGAAAATTATCCACAAAAGGAGAACAATGAGAATTATGAAATTGAAATATTGTGACATGTAAAATGTGGCTTTTTAAAAATCCTTTCACAGGGTGTGGGTGTCACAGTGTAGGTCAACATTTATTGCCCATCCCAAATTGCCCCTCAGAAGGTGGTGGTAAGCTGTTGCTTTGAACTGTGTAAGAAGTCTAACAACACCAGGTTAAAGTCCAACAGGTTTATTTGGTAGCAAAAGCCACTAGCTTTCGGAACAGGCTGTTCCTTCGTCAGGTGGGTGGGAGTTCTGATCACAAACAGGGCACAAAGACACAAACTCAATTTACATGAATTTACATTATTCATGTAAATTGAGTTTGTGTCTTTGTGCCCTGTTTGTGATCAGAACTCCCACCCACCTGACGAAGGAACAGCCTGTTCCGAAAGCTAGTGGCTTTTGCTACCAAATAAACCTGTTGGACTTTAACCTGGTGTTGTTAGACTTCTTACTGTGTTTACCCCGGTACAACACCGGCATCTCCACATCATGGCTTTGAACTGTCACAGTCCAGGTGGTATAGGCACACCCACTGTGCTATTAGCTCGAGGGAGCTCTAGGATTTTAAACCAGTGACAGTGAAGGAAATGCCATACCATTTCCAGATGGTATGTGGCTTGGAGTGGAGTGGAACTTGCAGGTAGTGATGTTTCCATGCATCCACTGCCCTTGTCCTTTCAGGTGGGAGAGATTGTGTGATTGGAAAGTGCTATTGAAGGAAAATTGGTGCTCAGCGAATAAACTTTATGGTGGTGAATGGGATGCTAATCAAACTATTGCCCTGGATGGTGTTGAGACTCTTTAGTGTTGTTCCAGCTGCACTCATCCAATCCATCACACTCCTGGTTTGAGCCTTTAGATGATGGCCAGGATTTAGGGAGTCAGGAGGTAAATTACTCTCTGCAGAATTCCCAGCCTCTTACCTGCTTTTGTTGGCATATTATTTATAGGGCTGGTCAAGTTCAGTTTTCAATCAATGGTAATCCCCAGAATGTTGACAGCAATGTGAAAGCCATTAATGATCAAGGGGGAATGGTTAGATTCTCTCTTGTTGAAGATTGTTATTGCCAAGCACGTGTGCGGCACCAGTGTTAGTTGCCACTTGTCAGCCCAAGCCTGAATGTTCTCCATGTCTTACTGCACATGGGCATGGGATCCGAGGAGTTATGAATGGTGCTAAACATTGTGAAATCAGTGAACACCTCCACTTCTGATCTTATGGTGGAGGGAAGATCATGGATGAAGAAGCTGAAGATGGTTGCTCTAAGACCCCTGAGCAACTTCTGCAGAAATATCCTGGGACTAAGATGATAGACCTCCAACAAATCATCTTCCTTTGTGCCAGATTTGACTTTAATCAGTGGAAAATTTTCCCCTTGATTCCCATTGACTTTGGTTTTGTGAGGGCTCCTTGATGCCACACTCATTCAAATGCTGCTTTGATGTCAAGGGCAGTCACTCATACCTCACCTCTTGAGTTCAGCTCTTTCATCCATGTTTGAACCATAGTTGTAATAGGCTTAAGGAGCTGAGTGACCCTGGTGGAACAGGTCATTGCTGTGTAAGTGCTGCTTGAAAGCACTGTCGGCAACCCCTTCCATCAATTTACTGATGATTGAGAGTAGACTGAGGGGGTGGTAAGTGCAGGTTGGATTTATCCTGCATTCTGTATGCAATACATTCTTGGACAATTGTCCACATTACCAGATAGATGCCAGTGTTGTGGCTATACTGGAACAGTTTGGCCAGAGGTTCTGCTAATTCTGGAGCATAGGTCTTCAGTAATATTGCAGGAATGTTGTCAAGAGCTATAACCTTTGCAGTATCCAGTGCCTTCAGCCAAATCACATGGAATGAATCGTATTGACTGAAGACTGTCATCTGTGATGTTGAGGACCTTAGGGGGAGGTTGAGATTAATCATCCACTTGGCATTTTTGGCTGAAGATTGTTGCAAATGCTTCAGCCTTATTCTTTGCCCTGATAAGCTGGGCTCCTCCATCATTGAGAGTGGGGATATTTGTGAAGCCTCCTTGAGTGAGCTGGTTAATTGTCCACCACCATGTGGCAGGACTGCAGAGCTTAGATCTGATCTGTTGTTTGTCCTTTGTCTATTGTGCTATTTGGCATGCAAGTAGGCCGAAGACCCAGTCTAGCAGCTAAATCTTTTCGGACTTAGACAGTAGTGGCTTCTCTTGGTGATGGACATTATCGTCCCCCACCCAGGGTACATTATGTGTCCTTGCCACGCTCAGTGCTTCCTCCAAATAGTATGCAACGTGGAGGAGGATTAACTTATCAACTGAGCAGATGGGGTGCACAATCAGCAGGTTTTCTTATTTGATCTGCTGATGTGTCAGTGGGACAGCCTTCTCCATTCTGGCAATTGTTACTAGTAAGAAGTTTAACAACACCAGGTTAAAGTCCAACAGGTTTATTTGGTAGCAAAAGCCACACAAGCTTTCGGAGCTCCAAGCCCCTTCTTCAGGTGAGTGGGAATTCTGTTCACAAACAGGGCATATAAAGACAGAGACTCAATTTACATGAATAATGGTTGGAATGCGAATACTTACAGCTAATCAAGTCTTTAAGGAACAAAACAACGTGACTAGAACAGTTACTAGAACAGGGTTGGGTGTGCTGTTGTTGTTTTTGTTGCTCAGGTCGATGCCAGGTAGTCTGCCCAGTTTTATTCCTTATTGACTTTTTAGTTGTGTATAAATACAACTGAATGGCTTGCTGGGCCATTTCAGAGTGCATCAATCACCTGTAGGTCAGACCAGGCCCAGTAAGGATTGGCATGAGTGAACCAGATGGGTTTTTATGTCAACTGACAACGGTTTCACCCTTACTGAGAATAGCTTTTCATTGCAGATTTATTAATTGTGTTTAAATTCCACCTGCTGCCATGATGAGACTTTAACCCATGTCCTCACGGCATTGGTCTAAGCCTCTGGGTTACTAGTCCAGTGACACCACCACTACGTCACCGTCTCCCCATGCTGCATCCCTAGACAATTAATAAACTCTCTGCCCATTCATGTTTCCTCCATCATTACTATCAATTATTTAAAGCTGTTATTTAAGTCTACCACAATTGAGTGCCAGAGGAAATTTGCCTGAATCAAGATTTGTTCTTCAAAGACCTATTGCAACAATTGGAAAATGCAGTCCTGATTTATTCTGCACTTAATCTGGCTAATGGCTTTACAAATGTACATTCTGCCCTCATTAAAAGCCTATGTCACAGATTTTGTTTTATGTTCATGCTGTGAGTTAGCATCAGCATGATGCAAGTAGTGATTTTCTTTATTGTACATGCTATTATTTGACTTTATTTTATTTTTAGCACCTGCTTTTTCAGGACCTGATAAACATTTAAATGAGCAAATAATTGCACCTTCCTGCGACATTATTTGCTGTCAGTGACAAAGATACATTGTTGCCAGTGTCGCTTTTAGCAATTCCTCTCCTCATTGATTCTGTGCTTCTCTCTTTCTGGCTATCAGTTGACCCCTCACCCCCACCCTTCTTCCCCCAGCAATGGAACACAGCGAAAGATTCCCAGCACAGGGCAGAATGGCCTCTTGTTAGATTTAGCTCTTAGGCCGAAGGGATCAAAGGATATGGGGGGAAGGCGTGATCAGGCTATTGAGTTGGATGGTCAGCCACAATTATAGTGAACGGCAGAGCAGGCTGGAAGGACCAAATGACCTACACCCGCTCCCAGGTTCTTTGTTTCTATGTTTCTGAGGTGTGTTATTCTACAATTCTGAGATTCTTGTCTGCAACCTGGCCAGAATCTTGCCTTTGATGTTGTCATACTGGCAGGTGTGAGCTGACATATTGACCATTGTTGGGCTATTTGACTATGGGACAATACATCCTACGTATTCTTGCTTGATATCCACATGAGAGTTTTCAAAGAGGTATCATTGGATAGTGATGAGGGGTGGAAACAAGGATGACCTTTTTTTAAAATCCCAGGTAAGCATTGCCAATCCTGCATTGTGCTTTGTAATCTACCCTGTTGCATTAGATGAAAATTAAGATTTTTTTGATCTGTAGGACTGAGAACCACACACGTTGGAAAGCTATATAATAAATAGATGAGATTTGATACCATAGAGGTTTTGCCTATCAAAAGAGCTGTAATCTGAAATGTAATAGAAGGATCATACCCTAATACTGTTGATATAAATTTTGAAATATCTGCATAACCAACTGATGCTGTCTAGTTGCCTCTTCTACACACAGAAACCCTGTTTCTTCCTTCTCCTTCATCTGCCATGCTTTAAGAGGGCACTGGTGACCATTGGCTTTCATTAGATTGGTCAATGACTATGTTTGGCAAAGTACTGCAGTGATTTGCTGTTGCCATCTGCAGTACGGCTGACCAGGAAACTTTCCAACTCTTACTGCTTACCATCAGGTGTGTTATGAGAATTTACAGGCTGATAATCATCTTGTTTGGCTTCCATGACCATCAAATCCTGAAGTGGATTCTGGCCCAAGTGTAGCAACGCTACCACTGAAGTTCTCTTTACTCCATGAATATACAACCAAAATTTTTAGATGTATCATGTGCTACACTCCAAAAAAACCATTGTGCCAAGCTTTATATCACAAAGATAAATTATTTCATCAGACAACCTCAAGTCCCTTACCTGAAATTGTGGATCAGCGTGTTTGAAGTTACAAATCCATACTTGAATTTTTCAGCTCCCTGTTCATATTAATTGATGAGTACGCCATCAGTTTCTGGAATACAAATCCATCGATGATATAGCCAGGGTAATTGATAAATCAGGAAACCCATCGATGGAGCAATGAATGGTTAACTTCTCAAATCAATCACATGACATTACAAATAGCTAGGCCTGGACACAAAGGCCAGTTTTTCTGTAGGACAGCGAACCTCTCCATTGTGACAAAAATGGTGGAAGTGCCTGGAAATCATAAGCTCCGCCCCAAACTCAACACTTCCTATTTTCACATGGCTGGGAAAGGGGATGGTTTGTGATTCATGCATGTACGGCTCATGTAGGCAGCGGGCATTTAAATCATCAACTGCCTTCATTGAGGTCAGATGGAGTGTGAAACCTGAACTGTGCAGATTAGACTTGGTAAGAATAGGTCTGAACTTGAATTTGGTGAATTTGTTTGGATAACCAAAGTTGTTTGGCTGGAGGTAAGGTATCCCTTTGGATAGGGCCTTGGGTCACCTTTGGGAAGGTCACGTGCCCTTTGAGTGAGGTAAGGAGCCTTTGGAATTGTTAAAAGTAATTATGAGTATACACAAAATTGCATAAAATCATTGGCTGTCTAGCTCATTGGAACTCTGAACAGACCTGTCAAAATCAACTGCCAAAACTGCCAACAGCACCTGTAAAGGAGACATCTCAAAAGTGTCAAGAGGAACTGTTAAAAGTGCCAAGTGTCAAAAGTGTCAAAAACACCTGTCAAACGGTGCTGTCAAGCTGTCAAACCATGCAAAGTCTGGCACTTTAAATTTTAAAAAGTCTGTGGTGTTAAGAAAAAACCATTTGTTGCTATTTCATTTGTCTGTTGACACAAGGTTGAGGGTTTCCATTACTGACTACTGCTGCTTGACCAATTTCACAACTATTAATTATCAAGCTATGGTACTTACCATTTCAGTTTAATTGACACCTAAAAGTAGTTATAGACTCTTGGAAGTGTGACTGTGAATTCCAATGTTTGTTGCTCTAAGGGATTATGCACTTGAATGAAATGTTTGTTGTTATAAAGCTTTATATAGTTGAAGGAATGTAAAAGTAGCCGATGCTTTTTGTTGTGAATAAATGTTCATTTAAAAATAGCAACGTCTGCAATATAAACTTTGAACTTCATTTCATAGAACTTTATTTTATCTCTTCTTTGGGTGCTGAGGTCTGTCCATGATAGATACGAGGTGAATTGGCATGGTAAGTTTAAAGACAAAGGGTGGCCATTGGGGGGCTCGAGTTGGCATAGGTTGAGACAAAGTTGGCATAACAGATATAAAGGGCTATGGAGTGGGTACGGGGCATAGGATGACATGAAGGGTTGGGGAGACTATGGGGGTTAGTACTGGGTTGGCATGGAGAGCATGAAGTGCTATGGTGGTAGGTACTGAGCATGATGTGGCATGGATTGGTATGAATGGGGCATAGGGAGTGCATAGGTGATGGTGGGTGAGGACTGGAAGCACTGTTGGTGAAGGAGTTCTGGGATTTTGACTTTGTGACAGTGAAGGAATGGCGATATATTTCTAAGTCAGGATACAAGTGACTTCCACATGGGAGGTGTTCCTATGTGTCTAGTGTCTTTATCTTTTTGAAGGTAGCAATCACAGGTGCAATAACTTTGAAGGCAACTCGTTGTGGCTTCAAATTATAAAGGGTTTATTACCAACAATATTTATACGTATACAAACAAGTGTCTGACAGAACTGTAATACATGTCCGCTCTCCTCTCGTCCCTGGCTCTAACTGAGGTTCCTCCCAGACCCAGCGTGCATTTACACTTGATTGGCTCAGCTTCTCATGCTGCCTCTCCACAGAGTCTGACCCGATCATGTAGTTTTCAGGGATTGCCCCCTTAAAGGAATCATGCTGTCACACTCTATTCCCCCTAACTCCTGAGTTCACCTCTGAATGAAAGAAAAGGAACATTATTAAACAGATGCATGCATACAATAAGACATCAGGAGCAACCCAGGAAAATCCCTTCAGAAGTTCAGTTGGTCAAGAGACTTCTGGGCCCTGGAGGAATATTCCAATTCAGTATTATGATCTTTGGCAAATGATGGACCTGGATAGACAGTTGCAAAAGGTAACCTCATCCATCCGGGGTCGAGGTCCTTCTCAGTAGCTGTGTCCTCAGCTACAGGAACAGCTGGTTGCTCCAGTTTCACATTTACAATAGCCATCCCCATATCCGCAACTGATGAACATGAGGTTACCGTAGGTGGTGTCTGTTGATCCCCTGTTTCAGGCCCAACTCTCTTCCTCAAGTACTCCACATGTTTTTTTACATGACGACCTTGTACAATGTAGGAAACTGATCCCATTCTTTCCATAATTTTACCAGCCACCCATGTCAGTCCTGCTGCAAAGTACTTAGCCCAGGACTAAATCATCAACTTGGAAGACTCTATCCTTCCTCCTCAAGTCATGGTTTTCTTTCTGGGAGACTTGTCCGGCCTCCACCCTCCCCGTCAAATCTGGAAATATCATATTCAATCGTGTCATAAGTGGTGTCCCATTAATAACTGAGCTGTGGTCGCATTTGCATGGCATTGTACAACATCAAGAAACTTGCCAAACGTAAATGTTAACTTTTTTTCTCAATGATTTAAATGTTTGTAGAGCTCGTTCTGCTAACCCATTGAAAGTGGGGGGATAAGGTACTGATTTACCATGGTGAATACCATTTAACTTACATTTCTGAAATCACTTGGCTATAAATAATGTCTGACCCTAAGTCCTCTGTGATGTCATGGATGGCAAAAATCTGCCTTAACTTGTCAATAGTGGCTGTGGCTGTTGTAGACTTCATCAATTGGACATCCAACCATTTAGAGTGCACATGAACCAAGATGAGAAACGTATTTCCCATGAACAGCCCTGCAAAGGCTATATGTAGTCTTGCCCCAGGCCTACCTGGCCACTCCAAGGAGGCATATTCGCTGGTGGCGGCAACATCTGTTGGGCTTCATAACTAGAACAGTGGCTGGCCATTCTTTCAATTCCTTTATCGATGCCCAGCCACCAAACATGACTTCAGCGGATGCTTTCATCCTACTTTGTCCTGATTGTGCATCATGCAATTCCTGCAATAAAAGTTGTCACCCCTGTTGCGGCACTATAACATGAACCCCCCCCCCCCCCCCACAATAACATGCTGTCCTCATATATTATCTCCATTCTTCACTGCTGATAGGGTTTGAGTAGCTTTGACTTATCATATTTCCATCCTTGCATCACCATCTTCTTAACTTTTGATAATACTGGTCTCTTTTGGTCCACATTTTCTATGGTTTGCTGAGACTGACAAAGGTCTCTTTAAGAGCAGTGCCAACACTATTTCTTGTGCAATCGATGGTGAAGGTACTGTCTACGGCAAAGGGAAATGGCCAAGTGCATCCGCATTTGATATTTGTGTCCTTGGTCGATGCTGGAATGAATAACTGTACATTGCTAGCAATGGAATCCATTTCTGTATCCTCGCAGAGGCAATTGGTGGCACTGGTTTAGCCTCTCGGAATAAACCCAACAATGGCTTGTGATCTGATACTTTATTAATGAAACTTCTTCACTGCATAAGTTACTGCCAGGCTTTCTTTGTCTATCTCAGAATACTTTTTCTCTGCATCTGATAATGTTCTTGATGCAAATGCAATTGGCCTTTCTACTCCATCAGGTATCCTATGGGACAAAGCTGCTCCTATTCCATATGATGAAGATCACAGGTAACTATCAATAGTTTAGTTGGATTAAAATGTACAAGTAGTGTCAATGACTGCAAGGTCTGCTTTACTTTGATAAATGCTTCTTTTTGTTTCTCTCCCCATATCCAATGCTGATGCTTCTTCAAAAGTTGGTAAAATGGGGCTAAGATTGTAGACACAGTTTGTAAGAATCTGCCATAATTCACGGTTCCTAGGAATGATTTTAACTCTGATACATTTTTAGATTATTGTACTTCCTTAATGGTTTTAACTTTATCCTCCAAAGAATGTAACCTTTTAGCATCTGCTCTGAAACCCAGGTATGTAACTTCATCTATCTGGAAAGTCATTCCTTTCTTTTCAAACAGATGCCCATTTCTTTAAATCTTTTCAAAACTTTCTCTAACTTTGACCTGTGTGCCTCAGGTGTGACTCCTGTAATCAGGATGTCATCTAGATACATCACTGTGTTAGGAATGCCCTGGAATAAACTTTCCATTGTGCACTGGAAAATGACAAAAGCCGCTGAGACTCCAAAAGGTAACTGTGTATACTGGTATAGTCCCTTGTGGGTGTTGATAGTAACTAACCTCTGGGAATCTTTATCCAACTGCAGCGGTTGGTAGACGTAACTGAGGTCTAACTTATGTAGGGATCCTCAATTCTAGGAATAGGGCATCTGTCTATCCGAGTTCCTCAATTTATAATTAGTTTACAATCCCCACGGATTTTTACAGTACAATCCGGTTTGAGGATAGGGAATACGGGTGCAGCCCATTTAGAAAACTGTAAAGATTTCATAACAGCTAAATCTTCCAATCGCCCAAGCTCTACTTCAAAGTTACGATGCAATGGATCAGGCAATGTGGGGGCCTGAAAAAAATTTAGTGTTGCATCAGGAGTCAAATAAATTCAAAAAGAACTTCAGTGGTGAGCCTGTGGAATTCATTACCACAGGACGTAGTTTATGCCAAAACATTGAATGTATTCAAGAGGCGACTAGAAATAGCACATGGGGCGAATGGGATCAAAGGTTATGAGGAAAAAGTAGGATTAGGCTATTGAGTTGGATGATCAGCCATGATCGTAATAAATGGCAGAGCAGGCTCGAAGGGCCAAATGGCCTCCTCCTGCTTCAATCTTCTAAGTCTCTATGTTTTCAGTTAAGAATCAAGATAAAAGCACAATGTTCCAGCAGTGGAACATGGCTCCAGATTTTCAATCTGCGTTGGATTCTGTAATAGCTATCAGAGAGACAGTTCACATCAGCTTACAGGAGACCTGAATATGTCATCTTAAGGGATACACTTTTCTGAAGCATTTGAACTAGCCAAGTTGACTAAGGATCAACTTTGCATCAGGGAGACTCTTAAAATAGGGATAAACACTGTTTAAAATATATTGCAAAATCCAAATGCTGAAATGTATTCCAGAGACGAACATCTACCTTGTTATATATGAATGTACTTTTTATGAATATGAATGTCATGACAAAGTTGTAAACAAAAATGTAAAAAATCTTTCACTTTCTATGTATTACATATATGTTAAGCATCTTTTTAAAACATTTACAAGAAAAAACCCACCCAAAGAATGTCGGCTCGCTGAAGCTAGACCAAAAAAAAATGCAAATAAATAAGGGCAACAGTGCAAATAAATATGGGCTAAAACTCACTCAACATCAGCGCAAATGACGGAAGCTTTGGCACAATTGCAGCTCAGCGCTTCAATACCGGTAGCTTTCCTCGATCCTGGACTGAAAATCTGACGTCCGGGCAGCCATTTTACAAGTTGGGTTTGCGAAGCTTGGAATTCTGCTGACTCTTGTGCACAAGACTTGTGGATAAAAACCCAGGACTAAGAGTCAGATTAAGATGTAGCACTAAGTGGTCAGCTGCGACTCCTGCAATCAGTAGTAGTTTAAAAAACACTTTAAAAGCTGTAAATGTTATCTTAAGTGTCTACATATTCCTGTCGGGAGCACTTTCCTGATGATCTGTATTCATCTCCAGGATCCACAGTTGGACATTTCAGACATTTAGAACATTATTGAAAGATAACCCTCCCTGGTGATAAAAGTTAAAGGTTCCTCCAGTGGAACCTTCTGTAACTTGTGAGTAGCATGGATAGCCCTTGGTACACTGAAGCTAGTGAACTGATGACACTGTCTCCTTGTTGCACAGAGAACATGTCATATTTTTCTAAGTCAGCTAAATTGCAGAAGAAAGCATCTGACACCTTTTGAATGTGGCTCCTTGCCTAAGAAAATCCCAGTGCCTAACTGGAAGGCATCACTGATGTTGAAACTGAGGGCTATCTACACCTCCATTGCCACTGATATGGCTATGCAGGAGCTGGACAGCAGTCTTAGGGCTTCATGAAAATATGTGGTTAATTGCTTCTATGTTGAAGTGCAATCTGTGCAAGTAGAAATCTGCCACCATTTGTCCAATCTTCAGCTCAGATGAAAAGTCATCCTGACTTGAAGTGTTGGCTCTATTCTCTCTCCACACTGGCTGTCAGACCTGCTGAGATTTTCCACCATTTTCTGTTTTTGTTTTGGATTCTAGCATCTGCAGTATTGTGCCTTTACCTTCTGACACCCTTTCACTATCACTCTCTGTAAGGGGGGATAGTGGTAAGATCTGTTCAGTCTCTGGCAGTAGTGTTAAGGCCAAGTGGCCAATGGCCTAAGGAACTGGGCCTAACATAAAATTGAACCTCTAAATCAAACACAGCTAAACAGCATCTGCAAACAAGACCTAATGGAATGCGGACAAGATTATCATAGGTCAAAAGACAACAGGGACCAGCCCAGACCTGTCCTGCATACTAAACAGAGGGTCTGACCTTAACAATGGGAGAGTCATTATGAACTGAAACCCACCAAGCGGTAATCAACCAGAATAATAGAAAAGGACACTGGACACAATCTTACCATTTGTCCATGCCACGCTCCAGCTGCAGCAAGTTCAGAGAATTTGGGGGCCAGCCAGATCTGCATTCACTGCAGCGGGATGGTAAGATTCCAGTCATTATGTTTGTGTACTCCCCAGTTTCAGCCAGACTCCCTGGAACCATACCTTGAAAAGGGAAATGCGCACCCGGGATGATCTGGCCTCACCTCATTGGGGGCTGTGACCCCTGCCCGGTGACCCCATTGGCTGAAAGCCAGAAAACATTCCAGAAGGGCTCGGAGAGGGGGATAAAAACGGACATCTGGAGATGACCCCCAATGAAGACTCGACTGGCCTGCTGTGACCGGTGACCCGTGCCAATGGAAGAGGACATACGAGATCCACCTTCACACCAAGGAGATCCTGAGTTTATCCACTGACACGAGCTCAGTGAATTAAACCCACAGCCCGGTCAAGTTCACCAGAGCGGGTAGTATATGTGTTTTTCAGGCAGTCAGCCTAATTTGAGGAAAAGTTAACTTAATTTACTGTGTAAGAGTTGTTTCTTTAACTTGCAGACGTTTTAATAAAATTAACTTTGAACTGCAGTCCTTTGTCTCATAAAGTACCAAGTTAGCAAGGAATGAGCTGAAAAAGGGGCTTAGGAGAGCTAGGAGGGGGCATGAGAAGTCCTTGGTGGGTCAGATCAAGGAAAACCCCAAGGCTTTTTACTCTTATGTGAGGAATAAAAGAATGACTAGGGTGAGGTTAGGGCCGGTCAAGGACAGTAGTGGGAACTTGTGTATGGAGTCAGTAGAGATAGGAGAGGTGATGAATGAATACTTTTCTTCAGTGTTCACCAAGGAGAGGGGCCATGTTTTTGAGGATGAGAGTGTGATACAGGCTGATAGGCTGGAGGAGGCAAATGTTCTGAGGGAAGATGTATTAGCAATTTTGAAAAACTTGAAGGTCGATAAGTCCCCTGGGCCAGATGAGATATATCCTAGGATTCTCTGGGAGGCAAGGGATGAGATTGCAGAGCCTTTGGCTTTGATCTTTGGGTCCTCACTGTCCACGGGGATAGTGCCAGAGGACTGGAGAGTGGCGAATGTTGTTCCTCTGTTTAAGAAAGGGAATAGAAATGACCCTGGTAATTATAGGCCGGTTAGTCTTACTTCGGTGGTTGGTAAGTTGATGGAAAAGGTCCTTAGGGATGGGATTGATGACCATTTAGAAAGATGCGGATTAATCCGGGATAGTCAGCACGGATTTGTGAAGGGCAAGTCGTGCCTCACAAATTTGATTGAATTTTTTGAGGAGGTAACTAAGTGTGTTGATGAAGGTAGGGCAGTTGATGTCATATACATGGATTTTAGTAAGGCATTTGATAAGGTCCCCCATGGTCGGCTTATGATGAAAGAAAGGAGGTGTGGGATAGAGGGAAAGTTGGCCGATTGGATAGGTAACTGGCTATCTGATTGAAGACAGAGGGTGGTGGTGGATGGAAAATTTTCGGACCGGAGGCAGGTTGCTAGTGGAGTGCCACAGGGATCAGTGCTTGGTCCTCTGATATTTGTGATTTTTATTAATGACTTAGAGGAGGGGGCTGAAGGGTGGATCAGTAAATTTGCTGATGACAGCAAGATTGGTGGAGTAGTGGATGAGGTGGAGGGCTGTTGTAGAATGCAAAGAGACATAGATAGGATGCAAAGCTGGGCTGAAAAATGGCAGATGGAATTTAACCCTGATAAATGTGAGGCGATTCATTTTGGTAGGACAAATTTAAATGTGGATTACAGGGTCAAAGGTAGGGTTCTGAAGACTGTGGAGGAACAGAGAGATCTTGGGGTCCATATCCACAGATCTCTAAAGGTTGCCACTCAAGTGGATAGAGCTGTGAAGAAGGCCTATAGTGTGTTAGCTTTTACTAACAGGGGGTTGGAGTTTAAGAGCCGTGGGGTTATGCTGCAACTGTACAGGACCTTGGTGAGACCACATTTGGAATATTGTGTGCAGTTCTGGTCACCTCACTTTAAGAAGGATGTGGAAGCGCTGGAAAGAGTGCAAAGGAGATTTACCAGGTTGCTGCCTGGTTTGGAGGGTAGGTCTTATGAGGAAAGGTTGAGGGAGCTAGGGCTGTTCTCTCTGGAGCGGAGGAGGTTGAGGGGAGACTTAATAGAGGTTTATAAAATGATGAAGGGGATAGATAGAGTGAACGTTCAAAGACTATTTCCTCGGGTGGATGGAGCTATTACAAGGGGGCATAACTATAGGGTTCATGGTGGGAGATATAGGAAGGACATCAGAGCTAAGTTCTTTACGCAGAGAGTGGTTGGGGTGTGGAATGGACTGCCTGCAGTGATAGTGGAGTCAGACACTTTAGGAACATTTAAGCGGTTATTGGATAGGCACATGGAGCACACCAGGATGATAAGGAGTGGGATAGCTTGAAATTGGTTTCAGATAAAGCTCGGCACAACATCGTGGGCCGAAGGGCCTGTTCTGTGCTGTACTGTTCTATGTTCTATGTTCTACCTGGGAAAATGTGTTTTTGAGTAATAAACTGGTCAAAGTGTCCATATAAAATATTTCGCAGAAAACAGTGTCTCAAGAGATGCATTTGTTTTATCTGCTAAAAGTTTAAAATTTATTTTTATTAGTCACAAGTAGGCTTACATTTACACTGCAAAGAAGTTACTGTGAAAATCTCCAAGCCGCCACACTCTGGCACCTGTTTGGGTACACGGAGGGAGAAATTATCACATCCAATTAACCTAACCTGCATGTTTTTGGACTGTGGGAGTAAACCCACACAGGCACAGGGAGAATGTGCAAACTCCACACAGACAGTGACCCAAGACAGGAATTGAATCCAGGTCCCTGGCGCTGTGAGGCAGCAGTGCTAATCATTGTGCCACCATACTCTTCCACATGTCCAAAGGGAATATCCAGTGAATAGGCCATTGTTCTCTGACATAGGTGGGGGTGGGTGAAGGGGCTAAAAGGAATTGCCAACAGCCATTAAAAGCACACTGGGCAGTGAAGCTGGCAAGAATAAACTGCCAAAGCAAAGAGCTTTAATAAAAATAAACCTCCTTTGAACAATTTCCAGACCCCTGCGACTCCAAATCTTAACGGTCCCTATGATGACCTCCCAGACTGAGAGTCATGTTGTGGCCATAAATCACGACTTGACCTGCTTCCTCACACCAGTATTTTTCGCTCAAACTTGCTGCTGTGCAAATAACAGGTTAAATCCAGCAAATTGGTGATCCCCACGATGAAGAGCTGAAGAGCGAGACAGACTTTTATCATCTTTGACAAAGCGAAAACATAAACGGTTCGAGCAAACAATGGTTCAGTGCTCTGGTTTTTTTCCCAGGAACTTTTTATACGTCAACCATGAAGCACACCATTAATGTATCGCAATGATAACATATCTTCCAAAACACCCAAGCCTCAGGTTTCTTACTATGGACTGCAAACTTTCTATGTTATAGTTTTGCTGTGCCTTGAGGTTCATTACCGATACTATCTTTGTACAATGGATCAGATGTTTGGGTTCTTGCAACCTGTGTTAGAAATGAGGCTAAGATATGATTTACAGAGCATGCTGAAGGATGTTCAGTGCCAGTAAGTTACTGATTCCTGATAATGATCAGCATTCACTCAAGGAGGGAGCATTGGCCGCTCAGTGTTACCATTAACCTTTATGTCCATGGCTGGAGAGAAGAAAACTTATCATGAGCAACTCTGCATTTAAGACTAAAAAGTGCAAAGTCTAACGACAAGTAGGTTTTATTTTACTATTCTCCTAAGCATTATTAAATCAAATGTTCTTGGTGTTGACCCAAAACTAGGTCATGTTCTTAACGTCGATGCAATTCAATCAATCCCCAAAGAGCAAACACAACCTCTTAAAAACAATCAATTTTACAATTTTGTAGAAAATCATTCTTGAGCGAATTAAGTAACAAAGTGTGTGACAGTAAATGCGATACCTAAGATTGAGGTTGTAAAACCTCAGCTGAGATTGTGGGCGGCACAGTGGCACAGTGGTTAGCACTGCTGCCTCACAGCGCCAGGGACCCAGGTTTGATTCCCAGCTTGGGTCACTGTCTGGGTGGAGTTTGCATGTTCTCCCTGTGTCTGTGTGGGGTACGTCCGGGTGCTCTGGTTTTCTCCCATAGTCTGAAAGATGTGCTGGTTGGGTGCATTGACGCAAACAGGCGCCGGACTGTGGCGACTAGGGGAATTTCACAGTAACTCCATTGCAGTGTTAATGTAATTCTTACTTGTGACTAATAAATAAACTTTAAAAAGAGGAACACTTGGCTAATTTAGGAAAGCTTTTCTTTTGTTTTTAAGATTAATTTGTTTTAGTGTCGCTGATTAGTACAGCCATTGTTTTTGAAATGGCAGTGGGACCAACCTTGTCATGCTGATTCCTGGCATTGGGAATGATTGATAAATGGGTGAATTTATAGTCAGTGATTAAAAATGCAACCATCATGAGCCTCCTTTTACAAATATTCAAGATTATATTCTAGTGTAGCATCTTTAAAGGTTGGAGTTGTCTAAATGTAACATTTAATTATCCCAGGCTACTAATCAAGTGAGTTTTGCTGTCCACACTAATTGCTATGTTCTGAAATACATCAAGGAGGTTAATTGTATTCCTTCCATATAAAACTAGTAAATTGCCATCATTTCTAATTGCACAGATTCCTGTCTTTGAACTAAGGCTGCATTATAGAACCAGAAATGAAATTAAACAACCCATAACTACCCAAACCTAGATTAATTCACCCATTCGTTCCCTCAGAGCTATTACTGGCATGCAACAGGTCAAACATTTAAAGTGATGTTCACAAAACTCTGAAACTTGCTAAAAGATCTTGACCATTACATAAGCTGAAGATGAACACTAAAAAAGCTTCTGTTCACAAATATATTGAGCGACCTTTTGTTGAACTGAACTGCAGTGAATGGCTCCTCAGGTTGGGATTGCCCCACACGCTGTGCAGATTTAACTCTATCGTGTGCCTCTGACAGGTTGTTTCCTTGCCCGAATTCCCAGTCTGATTGAGTGCTGGGGGAGGTGGGTGGTCACTGACAACCACAGCAGCAAGTGAGAATGGGAAATTCAATTGGGGAAGTGCGGGGAAGGTGGGTGGGGGAAAGGGGGGGGCGGGGACTGATTGGGGTGGTGGGAGTTGATGGGAAGGGCCGATGGATTTATGTGGATGGACCAATGGGGTGGGTGGGGGGTGATGCGGAGCAGGTGGGCAGAGGGGGTGAGGCCTGGGGCATGGGTAACCAGGACTGTTGGTGGGGCAGTCAAGGGCCAACATGGCACCGGAATTGGAGGGCTCAAGGGAGTGGCGGATTGGGTGATGTTGTGTATGGAATCATAATTTGGGTCTGGTGATGGTGGGGGTAAAATTGGGGCCTGATGATGATGGGATAAATTGGGGGCCTGGCAAGGGTAGGGTTGAATTGGAGCTTGGTGATGGTGGGGGTTGAATTGGGGTCTGGTGATGGTGGGGCTGAATTGGGGTCTGGTGAAGGTGGGGGTTGAATTGGGGTCTGGTGATGGTGGGGGTTGAATTGGAGCTTGGTGAAGGTGGGGGTTGAATTGGGGTCTGGTGATGATGGGATAAATTGGGGGCCATGCAAGGGTAGGGTTGAATTGGAGCTTGGTGATGGTGGGGGTTGAATTGGGGTCTGGTGATGGTGGGGGTTGAATTGGAGCTTGGTGAAGGTGGGGGTTGAATTGGAGCTTGGTGAAGGTGGGGGTTGAATTGGAGCTTGGTGATGGTGGGGGTTGAATTGGAGCTTGGTGATGGTGGGAGTTGAATTGGAGCTTGGTGAAGGTGGGGGTTGAATTGGAGCTTGGTGAAGGTGGGGGTTGAATTGGGGTCTGGTGATGATGGGATAAATTGGGGGCCATGCAAGGGTAGGGTTGAATTGGAGCTTGGTGATGGTGGGGGTTGAATTGGGGTCTGGTGATGGTGGGGGTTGAATTGGAGCTTGGTGAAGGTGGGGGTTGAATTGGAGCTTGGTGAAGGTGGGGGTTGAATTGGAGCTTGGTGATGGTGGGGGTTGAATTGGAGCTTGGTGATGGTGGGAGTTGAATTGGAGCTTGGTGAAGGTGGGGGTTGAATTGGAGCTTGGTGAAGGTGGGGGTTGAATTGGGGTCTGGTGAAGGTGGGGGTTGAATTGGAGCTTGGTGATGGTAGGGGTTGAATTGAGGTCTGGTGAAGGTGGAAGTTTTGGATTCTGCTGGTGGTGAGGGTTCATGTGGTTTGAGGGAGGAAAGGAGTTGGTAGAGCCAGGTGGTTGCAGTGGGGTTGTGGGGAGAGTGATTGGAGATGGGGGGGTGGAGGCTAATCATGGCAGCATCTCAGGCAGGCACCTGGATCCAGGAGATGGATGTCAAGGCATTTAAGTCCTGAATCTGCAAAATCCTCATCCTAAGCAAGCTGCCAGGTTAATTTCAAAACCGACAGGTCAATAAGCCTCACGGCCTATATGGTCATATCTAAAAATTGCAACCCGCCTTTTTGGAGTGGATTGGTCACATGCCCAACTTCCCCTTTAAGTCAAAGCTAGAATGCATGGGTTGGAAGAGGGCTCTAGTCGGGAAACAGGTTTCTGAGATTTTAAGCTCCTAATCAACCCAAACCTGTCATTCGATCGATTGTTTCTCTCTGCTTTTTTATTTCATGATGTGGAGATGCCGGCGTTGGACTGGGGTAAGCACAGTAAGAAGTCTCACAACACCAGGTTAAAGTCCAACAGGTTTATTTGGTAGCAAATACCATAAGCTTTCGGAGCACTGCTCCTTCGTCAGATGGAGTGGTCTCTGTTCTCAAACAGGGCACAGACACAGAAATCAAATTACAGAATACTGATTAGAATGCAAATCTCTACAGCCAGCCAGGTCTTAAATGTACAGACAATGTGGGTGGAGGGAGCATTCAACACAGGTTAAAGAGATGTGTATTGTCTCCAGACAGAACAGCTAGTGAAATTGTGCAAGTCCAGGAGGCAAGCTGTGGGGGTTACTGATAATGTGACATAAATCCAACATCCCGGTTTAGGCCGTCCTCATGTGTGCGGAACTTGGCTATCAGTTTCTGCTCAGCGACTCTGCGCTGTCGTGTGTCGTGAAGGCCGCCTTGGAGAACGCTTACCTGAAGATCCAAGGCTGAATGCCCGTGACTGCTGAAGTGCTCCCCCACAGGAAGAGAACAGTCTTGCCTGGTGATTGTCGAGCGGTGTTCATTCATCCGTTGTCGTAGCGTCTGCATGGTTTCCCCAATGTACCATGCCTCGGGACATCCTTTCTTGCAGCGTATCAGGTAGACAACGTTGGCCGAGTTGCAAGAGTAGGTACCGTGTACCTGGTAGATGGTGTTCTCACGTGAGATGATGGCATCCGTGTTGATGATCCGGCACGTCTTGCAGAGGTTGCTGTGGCAGGGTTGTGTGGTGTCGTGGTCACTGTTCTCCTGAAGGCTGGGTAGTTTGCTGCGGACAATGGTCTGTTTGAGGTTGCGTGGTTGTTTGAAGGCAAGAAGTGGGGGTGTGGGGATGGCCTTGGCGAGATGTTCGTCTTCATCAATGACATGTTGAAGGCTCCGGAGGAGATGCCGTAGCTTCTCCGCTCCGGGGAAGTACTGGACGACGAAGGGTACTCTGTCCACCGTGTCCCGTGTTTGTCTTCTGAGGAGGTCGGTGCGGTTTTTTGCTGTGGCACGTCGGAACTGTTGATCGATGAGTCGAGCGCCATATCCTGTTTGAGAACAGAGACCACTCCATCTGACGAAGGAGCATTGCTCCGAAAGCTTATGGTATTTGCTACCAAATAAACCTGTTGGACTTTAACCTGGTGTTGTGAGACTTCTTACTGTTTTTATTTCAAACAGTGAAATGCAGTCACTCTGCTGCTCCCTGACTGTGTTATGCAAATAGTAACTCTCCCCTTAAATCTGTTTTGTGGCTTGACTGTTTTAAATTTCCTACTTATGGCTTCCAATAGAACAGGGCATTGAGGCTTATTGTTATGCTCCAACTGCCAGCTAAGTATTCTCATCACCAGCTGGAAATTTCCTGATCTGGATGGCTGGATCCCAAAACGTGTGCAGTACCCTCACCAGTTGAACCATGGTCAAGGGGGTCTCTCGAATTATAGTCCTGTAGGAGGCTGCTGGATGTTGAAGTAAAATTGCTGAATGAGAAAATAAAGGAGAGAGATGGGTTACATATTACAGGCAAATATTGAGAGACATTTCAACAACAAGTTACGTTGATACAGTGTCTCTCAGGTAGAAAAGTGTGCCAAGGTGCTCCTCAGCCAAAGCTTAACACTTAGCCATGCAAAGAGACATTAAAAGAGGTTTCATCACCAATGAGATAGGTTTAAAGAAGAAAGGGAGGTAGACAGGGTTAGAACTTATTCAGGTGAGAGTGCTTGACTTTGAGGTGATGGAAATCAAGCTTGCGCAGTCCCGAAGTTGAACAGATGAGGTCACAGTCCTGTGCCAATTATATTTTAAGGATGGCACTGGAGCTCAAGGAGGACAGAGAAAACATTTTAAGGATGCCCCGAAAGCCTCTCTGAAAAGGGGACAAATTGACTTTGATGCACGTGAGGAACTTGCTGCTAACCGTGCCATTTGGAGGTGCCTCATCCAACAAGCTGCAACACAATCAGAAACAGAACTCATAAACTCTGATGTGGAGAAGGAATGAAAATAGATGGAGACGGAGAAGAACCCGGGAAGATCCCTTGTCGGAGGGAGTAAACGAGGAGTCTTTGGGGGCGATTTTACTGTTTTGATTCTAAGTGCTGAATCTGGAGGCAATTCAGATCCAACTTGGAAACCTGCTCTCAGGCGCCCCCATATGCACTCAGCCTGAAAAAAGAATCGCGAGTCTGAATCGCACTGTGGGTGGGGCTTATCGCACCCGAAATGCTGCTGCTCTGATCGGAGCTTTGAACTGCGCATGCGCAGTGAAAAAAATTTGAAAAACACGCCCCTGTCACAACGCTCCCGGGCCGCAAAAAGTGGATAAAGCAGCCCGGGAGCGATGGTACCCACAGACATCACCCCAACTCCACAACATAACTGTCCCCCTTATCCACCCATGCCCCCCCACTACCGAGACCAATCGTGATCCCCTGGTCCCTTCCCCCCACTGATCACCCACAGAGTGGCAGCAGACCCTCCTGCCCCTGCCCCCCCCTCCCCTCCCACCAGAGATCCATCTGGCCCTCCTTCTCCCCCCCCCGACCAGAGAATGATCTGGCCCACCCCCTCCTCCCCCCCCCACCAGAGAATAATCGGGCCTCCCTCCTCCCCTCCCCTTCCCACCAGAGAACCATCTGGCCTCCCTCCCCCCACCACCAGAGAATGATCGGGCCTCCCACCTACCCCCCCATCAGAGATACATCTGACCCACCTCGCTCCCCCCCCCCACCCCCCCCCAATCTGAGTCAGAACACCGTTAGAAGCTCTGAACTTACCTCTTCAGAAGCTGGAGCGCTCGAAACGACCTTTGCCGAGTATATCTGTTTCGTGCCGCATCTGTATGGGCGAACGCGATGGTAAAGGGGGAAATACAAGTAAGATTGGGTGTCCAGTTCATTACGTCAATTTAAATGCAGGCAAATACATTCAAATTGACATCGTGCCCATTTCGGGCATGGTTCTGATTGCGGCCATTTTCAGGCCTTGGTAAAGTGGGAATCTGCGTGGACGCGGGTGTGGATCGCACTATTTGCCTCACGCCCGACATGTTTTCGTGCACGAAAATGGGCGCAACGCGATGGTAAAATCGAGCCCTTTGAGTCCATATCAGGCTTCAGTAAAGCGGTTTTATTTCCACACGCATGAGGGAGAATCAGCCCGGACCCAGTGAAGCCCAGTCTGTATCTAAGCTGATTCTGAAGATACAAAGGCTGTACTCACTGCTTGCACTGTTCTCTGCGTTCCAGAGTATTGTAATACAGGATATCATTGATATGAAGAGCTTGAATTGATTATAGTTGATCACATTAGGCAGGTCTATTGACCTGGGTACTTCACGTTAATCGGTTGTGTCCAGCTATCCTTGTCTATTTGTTTTGTGATACAAAAGCGATATGTCTGATAAATAGGTTTCGATGGTGTGACAACTGTCCCATCTCCCCAGTTTCTAGAAACAATGGCTTCTCTAGACTCAGTGGAGCCTTGCTAATCAGTATCGACCCTGCATTGTTCGCCAAGGCCTTGAACTGATCTCACCTGTAAAGTAACTATGTTGGCAGTCTGCAATGTTAATTGGATATGTCTGCCCGCAGTACAGTGGACCCTGTGTTTTAACTCTTTCTTAGACACTCCTTTTCCTGCTGTTAGATGCACGCCCTGGATTTGCCCCAATACTGGATTCTGCCCTACTACACCACCCGCAACCACGCACTCCTCCCGCCCCCCCCCCCCACCCGCCCCCACCCCCCGCCCCCACAACCTTTCCCAGGATAATTCATGTTGCTTCTGCCCAAAGACCTGTGACTTCAGGTTTGGCCTGTTGTGTCCTGTGAGTGCGCACAAATCATGAAGCCTGGTGCCAGGCAATGACCATCTCAAACAAAAGAGAATCTAACCATTGCCCTTTAACAATCAGTGGAATTATTATCACTGAACCTCCCACTATCAGTATCCTGGGGCTAACCATTGACCAGAAAATGAACTGGACTAACCATATAAATACTGTGGCTATAAGAGCAGGTCAAAAGTCAGACATTTTGTGGCAAGTAACTCACCTCCTGACTCCCCAAATCCTGTCCATTATCTACAAGACGTAAGTGAGGAGTGTGATGGAATACTCTTCGCTTGCCTGGATAAGTGCAGCTCCAAAACACTCAAGAAGCTTGACACCATCCAGGACAAAGCAGCCCACTTGATTGTCATCCCTGCCACAAATTTTACTCCCTTCACCATCGATGAACAGTAGCAAGGGAGGCGATGGCCTAGTGGTATTATCGCTAGACTATTAATCCAGAAACTCAGCTAATGTTCTGGAAGGTGGAATTTGAATTGAATAAAAATTATCTGGAATTAAGAATCTACTGATGACCATGAAACCATCATCGATTGTCAGAAAAAACCATCTGGTTCACTAATGTCCTTTTGGGAAGGAAATTTGCCATCTTTATCTGGTCCAGTCTACATGTGACTCCATAGACATAGCAATGTGGTTGTCTTTCAACTGCCCCCGGGCAGCTAGGGAAGGGCAATAAATACCGGCCAGCCAGCAACGCCCATGTCCCCGAATGAATAAAACAAAAGCAGTGGTGTGTGCCATCCACAAGAAGCACTGCAGGAACTCACCAAGGCTCCTTCGACAGCACCTTCCAAACCCACACTATCATCTAGAAGGACAAGGGCAGATGGAGTTTAATCCGGATAAATGCGAAGTGATGCATTTTGGAAGAAATAATGTAGGGAGGAGTTATACAATAAATGGCAGAGTCATCAGGAGTATAGAAACACAGAGGGACCTAGGTGTGCAAGTCCACAAATCCTTGAAGGTGGCAACACAGGTGGAGAAGGTGGTGAAGAAGGCATATGGTATGCTTGCCTTTATAGGACGGGGTATAGAGTATAAAAGCTGGAGTCTGATGATGCAGCTGTATAGAACGCTGGTTAGGCCACATTTGGAGTACTGCGTCCAGTTCTGGTCGCCGCACTACCAGAAGGACGTGGAGGCGTTAGAGAGAGTGCAGAGAAGGTTTACCAGGATGTTGCCTGGTATGGAGGGTCTTAGCTATGAGGAGAGATTGGGCAGACTGGGGTTGTTCTCCTTGGAAAGACGGAGAATGAGGGGAGATCTAATAGAGGTGTACAAGATTATGAAGGGTATAGATAGGGTGAACAGTGGGAAGCTTTTTCCCAGGTCGGAGGTGACGATCACGAGGGGTCACGGGCTCAAGCTGAGAGGGGCGAAGTATAACTCGGATATCAGAGGGACGTTTTTTACACAGAGGGTGGTGGGGGCCTGGAATGCGCTGCCAAGTAGGGTGGTGGAGGCAGGCACGCTGACATCGTTTAAGACTTACCTGGATAGTCGCATGAGCAGCCTGGGAATGGAGGGATACAAACGATTGGTCTAGTTGGACCAAGGAGCGGCACAGGCTTGGAGGGCCGAAGGGCCTGTTTCCTGTGCTGTACTGTTCTTTGTTCTTTGTTCTTTGTAAACATATGGGAACACCACCACTTGAAGGTTCCCCTCCGAGCTTCTCACCATCCTGACTTGGAAATATATTGTTGTTCCTTCGCTGTTGCTGGGTCAAAGTTCTGGAACTTCCTGAGCACTGTGGGTATACCTGCATTACTTGGACTGCAACAGTTCAAAAAGTTCACTCACTGCCATCTTCTCAAGGGCAACTTGGTATTGTTAATTAATGCTGGCCATGAATAAATTAAAAAAAGGTCATCCTCATTTCAAGAAACTGATGATGAAAATGACAATAAGTTCTTATTGTCAGGGACACTTCTAAAATCTGTGCCATTATTTGGCACATATCTACTTGCCTTGATAAGGTCAGTCATAAAATAACACTTTAGGTATACGTGACTGGCATCATATTTGGTAGTTTTGGTGAATTCCTCTCCCTACCAGTTTACAGAAGTATCAAGCTATTTATGTGTAACAAGAGTAATGCTTCTGAGACATGGTGGTGCGTCCGGCATTCAGGGGCAACATCACTGACTGTGACACCTACCCTTTTCTGTAGGTTAATCTTGATCATGAAAACCTTATTTCTTCATTCCTGAATTTTTATATTTATTGGCAAAACTTATCTTGAACAAGCAATAAAGTGTGGGAGGTTTCTTTTTTGCAATTTCAGTTATCAGCAGTAATAATTGCACAAAAATGACTTATAGATAAGGACAGCGCAGATAACACAAATGGGGTACAATTACCACTGAGGGAGTAATTTATATGTTAAGAATGTCACTCTTGCAACTTATGCTAGAATCTTATTGAAAATTTGTAACAAATATTGATCAAACTAGGTTTGACAAAATGGTTTTGAATTCAATGGTATGTAGCCCTGGCACAAATCATCTTTAACCTCAAATTTAAAGCTCATTTACCCTCAGTATGTTTCCTTTCATACATCACAATTTTTAATGCATTTAAATGTTCTAAGGGCAGAAACCGAGACTATATTCCTGAGTGTTGGCATCTGAAACAAAATTGAAGCATCATTTTTATGATGTATAGCTCATTCAATCTTCTCGAACACATCTGTCCCCTTATTACACCATTTTTTCTTATTTTCCAAACAAGCCATCTCTCTTGTGTTGCTTGTGAACTTTTCTACATTATATCTTTGTCTGTCGCGCTTTGCCCCGTGTATGACAATAAAAAGAGATAACAGTGTGATATATATTGATTGTTGCACATTGGCTTAGGGCTTTAAATTTAAGTTGCAGCCTGGGTGCAGTCAGGCTGTGATTCACTTGCTGACACTTTTTCTTCTGAGACAGATGACTGTGGATTCAAATCCCACTCCATGACTTGATCATAAAATCGAGGTTGATTCTCCAGTGTAGTATGGAGGGAATGCTACATTGTTGGCAAGGCTGTGTTTTGGATGAGGCAGTAGCCCGAGGCCCCATCTGCCCTCTCAAGTAGATGAAGAAGATTCTAAGCATTCCACTGAAGAAAAGCAGGGAAGTTATACCCAGTGTCCCGGACAATATTTAACCCTCAATCAACTTCACAGAAAAAAAATTATCTGATCATTATCATATTAGTGTTTGTGGGAGTTTGCTGTGTGCAAATTGGCTGCCGCGTTTGCTACATTACAATACATTTCAAAAGTACGTCATTTGCTACAATACACCACATTTCAAAAGTACATCATTGGCTGCAAACCGTTCTGGGTGTTTGGTGATCGTTAAAGCTGCTATATAAGATGTGACCTCTTGTTGCTGCTCTCTTCCCCATTTATCTTCCTTTGTGGGCTACTCAAAATCTGATGCTGTAGGAGGTTAGATTCAGATGATTGATGGTTAAGACTCACAGAGATATCTGGTTCTGTACAAAACTCTAGGCTTCTATTGACATCTGGAATTTAGAGTTCTTCTGCTTTATGTTACAGACTTTCCCCAAAGATGGGAGTGCATTATGTCTGGCAATGACAACTCTCTTTCAGTAAGTGCCAAGATAGTTGGGTGAGAAAGGGCTTGATGATTGAACAAAGAGCAAAGAACAAAGAACAAAAGCAAATTACAGCACAGGAACAGGCCCTTCAGCCCTCCAAGCCTGCACCAACCATTCTACCCAACTGATCTAAAACCCCTGATCCTTCCGGGGACCATATCCCTCTATTCCCATCCTATTCATGTATTTGTCAAGACGCCCCTTAAAAGTCACAACCGTATTCATTTCAATTACCTTCTCCGGCAACGGGTTCCAGGCACCCACCACCCTCTGTGTAAAAAATCTGTGTCATACATCTCCTTTTAACATTGCCCCTCGCACCTCAAACCTATGCCCCCCCGTAATTGACTCTTCCACTCTGGGAAAAAGCTTCTGACTATCCACTCTGTCCATGCCTCTCATAATCTTGTAGACTTCTATCAGGTTGCCTTTCAACCTCTGTCGTTCCAGTGAGAACAAATGAAGTTTCTCCAACATCTCCTCATAGCTAATACCCTCCACACCAGGCAACATCCTGGTAAATCTCCAAAGCCTCTACATCCTACTAGTAGTGTGGCAAGCATGCCATATGCCTTCTTGACTACCTTCTTCACCTGCATTGCCACTTTCAGTGACCTGTGTACCCGTACACCCAGATCCCTTTGCCTCACATTTATCCAGATTAAACTCCATCTGCCATCTCTCCAGCCAAGTCTCCAACCGATCTATATCCTGCTGTGTCCTCTAATGGTCCTCATCAGCTATCCGCAAATCCACCAAACTTTGTGTTGTCCCCAAACTTACTCATCAAACCAGTTACATTTTCCTCCAAATCATTTATATATATTACAAACAGCAAAGGTCCCAGCACTGATCCCTGAGGAACGCCACTTGTCACAGCCCTCCATTCAGAAAAGCACCCTTCCACTGCTACCCTCTGTCTTCTTTGACCGATTCATGTAAATTGAGTCTGTGTCTTTATATGCCCTGTTTGTGAACAGAATTCCCACTCACCTGAAGAAGGGGCTTGGAGCTCCGAAAGCTTGTGTGGCTTTTGCTACCAAATATACCTGTTGGACTTTAACCTGGTGTTGTTAAACTTCTTTGACCGAGCCAGTTTTGGATCCACCTTGCCAGCTCACGTCTGATCCCATGCGACTTCACTTTCTGCACCAGTCTGCCATGAGGGACCTTGTCAAAGACCTTACTGAAGTCCATGTAGACAACATCCACTGCCCTACCGTCATCAATCATCTTAGTCACTTCCTCAAAAAACTCGATCAAGTTCGTGAGACACGACCTCCCCTTCACAAAACCATGTTGCCTCTCCCTAATACGTCCACTTATTTCCAAGTGAGAATAAATCCTGTCTTGAAGAATCCTCTCCAATAATTTCCCTACCACTGATGTAAGGCTCACCGGCCTGTAATTACCTGGATTATTCTTGCTACCCTTCTTAAACAAAAGAATAACATTGGCTATTCCCCAATCCTCTGGGACCTCCCCTGTATGATGTGGAGATGCCGGCGTTGGACTGGGGTAAACACAGTAAGAAATTTAACAACACCAGGTTAAAGTCCAACAGGTTTATTTGGTAGCAAAAGCCACACAAGCTTTCGGAGCTCCAAGCCCCTTCTTGGAGCTCCGAAAGCTTGTGTGGCTTTTGTTACCAAATAAACCTGTTGGACTTTAACCTGGTGTTGTTAAACTTCTTACTGTGACCTCCCCTGTAGCCAGTGAGGATACAAAGATTTCTCTTAAGGCCCCAGCAATTTCCTCCCTTGCCTCTCTCAATATTCTAGGGTATATCCCATCAGGCCCTGGGGACTTGTCTACCTTAATCTTTCTCAACAACCCCAACACCTCCTCCTTTTTGATCTCAACATGACTCAAACTATCTACACACCCTTACCCAGACTCATCATCCACCAAGTCCTTCTCTTTGGTGAATACTGACGCAAAGTATTCATTTAGTACCTCGTCCATTTCCTCTGGCTCCACGCATAGATTCCTCCCCTTGTCCTTGAGTGGGCCAACTCTCTCCCTGGTTACCCTCTTGCTCTTTATATATGTATAAAAAGCCTTGGGATTTTCCTTAATCCTGCTGGCCAATGCTTTTTCGTGACCCCTTTTAGCCCTCCTCACTCCTTGCTTAAGTTTCTTTCTATTTTCCTTGTATTCCACACTTGCTTCGTGTGTTCCCAGTCTCCTAGCCTTGACAAGTGCTTCCTTTTTCTCTGTGACTAGGCTCACGATATCTCTCGCTATCCAAGGTTCCCAAACCTTGCCATGTTTATCCTCCTGCATGACCTGAAGGACTCAGTTCATGCAGAATTTCAATTTCAGATCCACTGAAAGATAAAATGGGCACTGCAGTGATGTGAACTGGTATTCACACTCTGGGTATGTAAGCTACGTGTTAGTTTGTTTAAAAAAAGAGAAATGCTGTAATGTGCAGTGCATTCCTGAAGAGGGCAGCATTGAACCATTAATCGCATCTCAAATGAAAGTTATTTTTAAAATGTGCTTGCTTTGTGCCAACTGCTGAAATGGAATAAAAAGCAGTGGTATACATTTCTCGCTTCTTAGACAAATGGATACTCTGACCATTGTTACTTAAAATTCCAAGTTCATTAATATTACTTTCTGAAAGCTGGAGTTTGATAAAGAATTGGATTTAACATTTTCATTTAATTGTTTCCATAAATCAGTACAAAGATGTGTTGGATGAACTAAGCTATACTTTATTCTACTAATTAGTATCTAAAAAGTTTATGATGCAAAAAATATAGATGAAATTCATCAATCGTAGACAGTAGATCCTGAAAATGTTTTTTTCCAATTTGAACCATACTCTGGAAATTATATACACTAAACTAGATAGCGTTTACAACACAGTAATGGTTACCTACATAACTACATGAGGACTACGGCCTGGAATTTCCTCTGAGGCAATGCATCATTTTTATCAACATCAAAAAATGCCAATTCCTAGTCAAATGTGCCTGCAATTGCAATGAGTGTAAATTGGTGAAAACAATTAAGATCCAAGGAAATCCCAATCCTACATCAGTATGTTTATTCTTCTGAGGATTAAAAATAATGTTTCAACTCATTTCACAGTCACTCATGCACGCCAAGCACAAATGTTTAAGAAGTCGCCATCGGGGATGCTTTTTGAGTTTTAACTTGACTCATACTTACTTACACTGCAAAAAATCCACTCAGGAAATACAGAGCAGACCTCAGAGAGGGTAAATTTTAAAAGGCAAACAACAACATTGCATTTAGAAGATGAGAAAAATGTCTCTATCTCCTGTTTGTAGTATATTGCACATTGCACACTTGCACATAAAATGACACAATGTTTTAAACTGGGTGATTTGTCTCTGCCTAGGTTATTTATCCTTCTGGGCACAAATACAGAAGACACTCCAGTTCCATGTATGTTCACATGAAATTGTACCATAAAACATGCTGACATAGGAATGATCTTTCGATATCTGTGTTGCTTTCATTACTCAGTTGGCTCTTTGTTTAAATCTCTTGAGACAAATAGAGTCATCGAGTCATAGAGGTTTACAGCATGGAAACAGGCCCTTCGGCCCAACTTGTCCATGCCGCCCTTTTTTTTAAACCCCCAAACTAATCCCAATTGCCCGCATTTGGCCCATATCCCTCTATACCCATCGTACCCATGTAACTATCTATCAAAGAATAATTTTACAGTGTAAACCTGCCTCAAGCTTAATGCAGAGGCTCTTTAACACATCTTCAAGGTTTATCCTCACAGACCAAAGAACCTTTTATCTTGCTATTATCATCATCCTGGCGATTTTCCTGACAATTAAATATTAAAGACAGTGCTGAACATTGAGCACTGATACTGCATTTATGCTCCATCTGGTTCATTCCTGCAGACAATTAAATATAATAAGTTCAAGTAATGTTTTGAAAGTAATATTTTCCTCAAAGCGGTAAACAGCCAAGAATGACAGGATTCTTTCTCTTCAGGGCTTGAGTATAAAAATCAAGGCTGACACACTCCAGTGCAATAATGAGGAAATGCTGCAATGTTGGAGCTGCTGTTTTTTGGAATAGATGTTATAAACTGTGACTGCATCTTCTTGCTTGGGTGGGTGTGAAAGATAGAATGGCACACTTTGAAAGAAGAGCAGGGTATCCTACTTACTCCTTAATCAACATCATTAAAACAGATTAAGCCCAAGAATATTAACTGTTAAAAGTATGTGCATAAGTTTGTGATGTGTTGTTATAGTGTGATACTCGATGAGATTGAGTCCTTGTATTACTGCATAGAAATGGAACATAAATAGATATAAAGAGGGACCGATCCCTCAATGACTGACTAAAGAAGCAACAAGAAACTAAAATGGAAGACTACTGGAAAGGGGTCAAAATACCCTGGTGTATTTTGTGGGAAGGCAGGAGGAATAAACCTGCTTGATCAACCAAACTGAAGCATTTTGGGCCATTTTGTGAGATGTGGAGCAATCCTTTAAGGACTGCTGTTTAGTGCGTTCAATGTGGCAATTATGTGTACAGCACACGCTCTACATATTTCTGGCTGAGTACGACAATATTGCCCTACTACAGGAGCAAAACTCCAATCTGTGTTAAACAGCTTCCTGTCTGCTACAAGTGGCCAGGCTGCCCATCTGGTTATGGATCCATCTGAAAATGTGCACCAGAAGACCTTGAGTATCAATACAGCAACCGAGGTAATTACACTCTTAGCCTGCCCCCCCAACCCCAATCCCCATCCAACCCCAATCCCCATTCCCCATCTCCCCCACTCTCCCCATACCCTTCAAAAGTTTTCATTTGCTGGATGGCCATTTTCCCAAGTGAGAAACTGGGTGATAGGCAGCTGAGAAACACTCTTGCATTCTCTGCTGTGCTGACCTAGAGTCAGAGAGTGATAGAGCAATTCAGCACGGACTTAAGCAGCATTAGGAAAATAGGGCTTTTGTACCATGAGGCCACATCAGTGTTAGGTTCTGTGATCGCCTTTGTTCAAAAATAAATTCATATTTGAGTTGCTTGTAGCGTTCTTGAATTTCACACATATGCAGGAACAGAAATAAGGACCATGAGCAGTGGTATGCCAACGGTACTTTACTAATTAAAAAAAAGTGCACAACTCACAGTAAAAGAAAATCAATGCTTCACCTCTCATCGCCTATTATACTTGCCATAATTCAACCTAAATGTGCTGACAGTAGCATACTGCCTCTTTGTCACTATTTCTAACCGTTGTTTTAAAAATAAAAGGATCACCACTTATTTCTTCCTTGCTGTAACAAAGTGGGTTTAGCACTGGCTCCATTGTCTACAGAATTACCAGGCATTGCAGAACTGCTATGAATTTTCAACATAACATATCATTGTCCAATTAACTTAGTATGAATTACAAAACGTAACAAGTGATTTTGATATTGTGAAAAGGTTTTACTAAATATGGATCAGGAATAGCCCGCTGAATCCGAGTTATGATCACAGTGATATGATTATTTTGCAAGTTAGAGCAATCATAATTGTCACAACTGGAGCACAGGTTTTGTTAATTGCTTGTAGTTTTATAAGTAAGACATTTGGCAGCTTGGCAATTGCCTGAAACCTGTTAAATGTGAATGACTGGTAATGAGTTCATGATAAGGGCATTTTGTGCATAACTTACATGTAATTGTTATGCTGGCAGACACAGCTGTATGCTGCAGATGCAACAGTCAATTGTGTCGCCGCACAGTAGCAGCATTTGCATAACCAAATTGTGCTTGCCTCTTTAAATTAGTTGATCTTGTGTCAATTGACATGAGGCCTAACTGGCCTCCTGTCTTTAATAGTTACCGTGCAGTCATTCTCACTTTACTCGAGTGAGTGGAATTTTCTGCTATGTTGCAACATTCAGATTTTTAAAGTTTTGTCCGCAGTTGATGTTTAATTTGTTTGCTGAAAATTCAGTGTTGTGTTTTCAAATCTTCTCCTCTCTTGTTACTTGCTCTAACTGCTAGCATAAATTTCATCTGGCTGTGGACCACGTCCGTCCTCAGTAACCTTCTCATCTGTGCTTCTGCCCCACTTTACCACAATTCCAAATCAAAACATGACTTGCATCCAACCTGAAGTGACATTCTATTCTTTGCCAAGTTCACTTCAGATATTCACCATGCAGTTGAGAGTCAAACAAACATTCTGCTGCTGTCTTGATGAAGTTCATTGCCAATATATTACCATATCAAGCACTTTTCCATGCAACAAAACAATACTTTGAATACTTCATTGAACAATGAAGTGGAAGAGCAACACTATTGTTAGCAGTACGATGTAAGTCAGGTAATCTCAACTCTGATTCTCAGTTGATAGACATGAAATCTGAATGATCTGCTCATAGCTTCAATAATCTAGTCGGAAAAAACATACAAACCTGGGTGAAAATTGAAACCCATTTCAACAACAATGACTTGCAGGCATATTGTCTTTAATGGTGTAAAATGTCTTAAGGAGTTTCACAAGAGTATTATCGAACAAAACTCAACACTGGACCATGTGGAAGATATCAGGATAGATAGTAAAGTAAAGTTTATTTATTAGTGTCACAAGTAGGCCCACGTTAACACTGCAATGAAGTTACTCTGAAAATCCCCTAGTCGCCACACTCTGGCACCTGTTCGGATACACTGAGAGAGAATTTAGCGTGGCCAATGCACCGAACCAGTACATCTTTCGGACCATGGGAGGAAACTGGAGCACCCGGAGGAAATCCATGCAGGCACAGGGAGAATGTGCAAACGTCACACCGACAGTGACCCAAGCTGGAAATCGAACCCGGGTCCCTGGTGCTGTGAGGCAGCAGTGCTAACCACTGTGCCATCATGCCCATTAAAAGCTAAAAAGGCTAAAAGCTTGGTCAAAGAAATAGCCTTTAAGAGAGAGGTTAAGGAGGGTAGTTCAGAGCCGAAGGCTGGAGCAGCTGAACACATAGCCACCAATAGAGGAGCAATTAAAATTGGGAAACACAAAATTGGGAATGCATTATGTTGGCAATGAACTTCATCAAGACAGCAACAACATGTTTGTTTGACTCTCAGCTGCATGGTGAATATCTGAAGTGAGCTTGGAGAAGATTAGAATGTCACTTCAGGTTGGATGCAAGTCATGTCTTGATGTGGAATTGTGGTGAAGTGGGGCAGAAGCACAGATGAGAAGGTTACTGAGGACGGACGTGGTCCACAGCCAGATGAAATTTATGTTAGTAGCTAGGGCTAGTAACAAGGAGAAGAAGATTTGAAAACACAACACTGAATTTTCAGCAAACACATGAAACATCAACTGTGGACAATACTTTAAAAATCTGAATGTTACAGCATAGCAGAACATTCCACTCACTCAAGTAAAAGTGGAAATGACTGTACAGTAACTATTAAAGACAGGAGGCCAGTTAGGCCTCATGTCAATTGGTGGTGGGAGCAAAGAGTCCAGCGGGAATCAAAAAGTCGGAAACCTACTGGCATAAAGTCACATTACAATTCTCTCAATGGCAGGTTAATGGTGGGCCGATTTTCCCCCTGGCAGGTGGCATGAATTCCATTTTCATTCATTTTTATCTCATAAATGCTCATTGAAATAGCTGCTCACTCGAATCCAGTCAGGCCTTTCGAACTTGTGTCACATCAGGGGGAAATTATGTCAGTCTAAAATCCGATTGATAAAGAGTGGCATGCACATGGCGGTCCTCAGACTTGGAGGTGAGTGCAACAAAGCCTTTCTGCCACAGTGCTGTGCCGCTCCTGATGTGCTGTTCACCACTCTGCTGCGACAAAGCAGTTCCTGCCCTCCGGCTCCATGCCGAGCTGGTCAAAGAACAAGAACAAAGAACAAAGAACAATACAGCACAGGAACAGGCCCTTCGGCCCTCCAAGCCCGCGCCGCTCCCCGGTCCAGGATTGAATTCTGAATCCAGGATCCCCGCCCAATTTTCCAGCCTATCTACATACTAATATCCTATCCACCGAGCTGTCCCTCACAGCTACGATGCTTTGTTCATCACAACCTATTAACTCACCCCCACCCCCCCATTCCAGACCATGTGATCTCCAGGGAGAGGCAAAAACCCAGAATGAAAACCCCAGGGCCAATATGGGGAAAATAAATCTGGGAAATTCCTCTCCGACCCCCTGAGGCGATCGAAACGAGTCCAGGAGATCACAATGGCCCTGATCGGAAAATGCTTCCCAACCCTATTCATTTCCACTTCCACGAACACCATATGAATTCCCTGCCCCCGAGACAGGTTCCCAACTATCCGCAGTCTCGCTCTGTATGGCACCAGCAAGATGATCATAAATGAAGCCTTGAAACGAGAAACAAAGAACAATTAGCCCGCGCCGCTCCCTGGTCCAAACTAGACCACTCTTTTGTATCCCTCCATTCCCACTCCGTTCATATAGCTGTCTAGATAAGTCTTAAACGTTCCCAGTGTGTCCGCCTCCACCACCTTGCCCGGCAACACATTCCAGGCCCCCACGACCCTCTGTGTAAAATATGTCCTTCTGATATCTGTGTTAAACCTCCCCCCCTTCACCTTAAACCTATGACCCCTCGTGAACGTCACCACTGACCCGGGGAAAAGCTTCCCACCGTTCACCCTATCTATGCCTTTCATAATTTTATACACCTCTATTAAGTCTCCCCTCATCCTCCGTCTTTCCAAGGAGAACAACCCCAGTTTCCCCAATCTCTCCTCATAACCAAGCCCCTCCATACCAGGCAACATCCTGGTAAACCTCCTCTGTACTCTCTCCAAAGCCTCCACGTCCTTCTGGTAGTGTGGCAACCAGAACTGGACGCAGTATTCCAAATGCGGCCGAACCAACGTTCTATACATCTGCAACATCAGACCCCAACTCTTATACTCTATGCCCCGTCCTATAAAGGCAAGCATGCCATATGCCTTCTTCACCACCTTCTCCACCTGTGACGTCACCTTCAAAGACCTGTGGACTTGCACACCCAGGTCCCTCTGCGTCTCTACACCCTTTATGGTTCTTCCATTTATCGTGTAGCTCCTCCTTACATTATTCCCACCAAAATGCATCACTTCGCATTTATCAGGATTGAACTCCATCTGCCATTTCCTAGCCCAAATTTCCAGCCTATCTATATCCTTCTGTAGCCTCTGACAATGTTCCTCACTATCTGCAAGTCCTGCCAGTTTTGTGTCGTCCGCAAACTTACTGATCACCCCAGTTACTCCTTCTTCCAGATCATTTATATAAATCACAAACAGCAGAGGTCCCAATACAGAGCCCTGCGGTACACCACTAGTCACAGGCCTCCAGCCGGAAAAAGACCCTTCCACTACCACCCTCTGTCTTCTATGACCAAGCCAGTTCTCCACCCATCTAGCCACCTCCCCCTTTATCCCATGAGATCTAACCTTTTTCACTAGCCTACCATGAGGGACTTTGTCAAACGCTTTACTAAAGTCCATATAGACAACATCCACGGCCCTTCCTTCGTCAACCATTTTGGTCACTTCTTCAAAAAACACCACCAGGTTAGTGAGGCATGACCTCCCTCTCACAAAACCATGCTGACTATCGTTAATGAGTTTATTCCTTTCTAAATGCGCATACATCCTATCTCTAAGAATCTTCTCCAACAACTTCCCCACCACGGACGTCAAGCTCACCGGCCTATAATTACCCGGGTTATCCTTCCTACCCTTCTTAAATAACGGGACCATATTGGCTATCCTCCAATCCTCTGGGACCTCACCTGCGTCCAGTGACGAGACAAAGATTTGCGTCAGAGGCCCAACTATTTCACCTCTCGTCTCCCTGAGCAGCCTTGGATAGATTCCATCAGGCCCTGGGGATTTGTCAGTCTTTATATTCTCTAACAAACCTAACACTTCCTCCTTTGTAATGGAGATTTTCTCCAACGGTTCAACACTCCCCTCAGAGACACTCCCAGTCAACACATCCCTCTCCTTTGTGAATACCGACGCAAAGTATTCATTTAGGATCTCCCCTACTTCTTTGGGCTCCAAGCATAAGTCCCCACTTTTGTCCCTGAGAGGTCCGATTTTTTCCCTAACAACCCTTTTGTTCCTAACGTATGAATAAAATGCCTTGGGATTCTCCTTAATCCTGTCTGCCAAGAACATTTCGTGACCCCTTTTTGCTCTTCTAATTCCCCGTTTGAGTACTTTCCTACTTTCTTTGTACTCCTCCAGAGCTCCCTCCGTTTTTAGCTGCTTGGACCTAACATACGCCTCTCTTTTCGTCAGGAACAGCACCATGCTGCTGTACCCATGAACCATCCTGTGTCAACGAGACCGATCAGTACTGTGTCTGGGATTGGAGAGTATAGAGGTATCCTTCCCCCTGGTGACACACATCAGTGTCTATCTGGACAGGACTGTGCTGTGAGATCCATGCAGCCACCGCACCCGAAGTTCGACTGGGGGTAGTGTGAGGTATGGTACTGGGGATTGGAGTGGGTGAGGTGGGTTGTCCTGACAAAGACAAATGGCCAATATGGATGCAGGGCTTTGGAAGCAAGGGGGGTGGGGGCGGGGGGGGGGGGGGGCGGTGGGGGAAAGGACGACCAAAAGGTTTACTGTGTTGTTCCCGGTATGTAGGGATTTTCTTATGAGAGTTCGAGTAGGTTGGGTTTGTACTCATTCGAGTTTAGAAGAATGAGGGGCAATCTTATTGAGACATATGGGGCAGAAGTTTTTTGTCCTGCTGACCACGGGAATTGTAGCGGGTGGGGCACAGACCATGCAAAGGTCTGTTGACCTCGGGTGGGATTTTCCATTCCTGGGGCGAGCAGGGCCGGAAAATACCACCCATAGAATTCTCAGGGGGACTGACAGGGTAGATGCTGGGAGGATGTGTCCTGTTGTGGGGCAGTCTAGGACCAGAGGGCCTAATCTCAGTTATAAGAGGGTTGCCCATTTAAGACAGAGGTGAAGAGGAATTTCTTCACTCAGAGGGTAGGGAATCTGTGGAGTTCTTTACCACAAAGGGTTGTGGATGCTGGGTTATTAAGTACGTTCAAGGCTGAGATGCGCAGACTCTTATTCAGTAATGGGAATCAAGGGTTATGGGGATAAGGCATCAAAATGAAGTTTAGGATTATGTCGGATCAGTAATGATCTCATTGACTGGTGGAGCAGACTTGATGGGCTGGATAACCTACTTCTGTTCCCAGGTCTTATGGTTAACCACAAGGTGGAGCAATGTGGAAGGGAGGCTCTGCAAGGAGGTGGGGGTGGGGAAAGGGCAAGGGCTCATGATGGCAGGCAGAGGGACAGGGAGGTGGGTGGAGAAGATAAACAATGAAAGGCAGAGGGAAGACCGACGAGAGGAAAGCTAGACCCTAAGAAGGCTGTATGAAAAGCTCACAAACAAGGGGATCAACGTGCCTCATTGTTCACTATAAAGGGATGCACAAGGTCTCCACATGTGGTGGGTAGACAATATCCAAATGAGGCATGGGAGCCTTGCAGGTGAGGGTGGTTGAATTGAGGAGCAGACTTCTTCTTGAAGCTGCCAGTCTTTTTCCTCTGGGCTGCTGACATCCTGCACGGTCTGGGCTGGAGAAAGTGAATGAATGTGCTGGACTGGTGCTTAAATATGGCCCCAGGACCTTCAAACCCATTAGCTGAAGGCCAGGCAGACAAATCAGCTGCCAGGAGATTCAAAAGAGCCTTAAACTTTGCAAAATTAATGAGGTTCCAAGTGCTGAATCTGGTGCAGGATTCTGCCACTCTGGCTAGTGAGAAAGGCACTGCTGTAACTGCCACGACACCACTTTGTCTGGAAAATGGAGAATTTCACCCTTAAAGTGGAGGCATTGCTCAAATGGGAGCCAATTTATGTTAGCAAATTCAGGGTTGATGGGTGAAAGGGTTTTGGTACATGCCAGGACATGGGCAGAAGAGGTTTAAGGACAATGGAGGGTTATGGACAGTGGCAGGTCAGAGGCAGCCATGTATTGGAATATTCAAGCCTAGAGGAAGAAAATAGGATAAGACCCAAACAAAAATGAATACTTTACTTGTTAAAACTGTACTAACCAACAGTCTACATAAACACCAAGGGTAAGATTTCCTGGCCTCGCTCGCCCCAAAACTGGAAAATCCCTTCCGAGGTCAAAGGACCTTTGCATGGTTTGGCCCTTGCCCGCTATGATTCCCATGGCAGGCAGGACGTGAAAACTCCCCCAGATAGGTTTCTTGGACTGGTTTTAAAACAAGGGTCTTGACTAATATCTGGCTTCAATATGTCTAAGTATGAAAGTCTTTGAGAAGTTCAACATACCATTTTACACTCTTAAAGTAACTTAGATTGACAGCACCTAAGAGGCAAAAGCTAACTTGCACATTCTTGTTTAACACATAAGCAGCTCTACTTACATCTTTATTATTTTCGTCTATTCAGGTGGTATTTATTTTCACAAAGTGGCCAACAAATCATCACAGAATGGTTTCTACTGAGTCATACCTGTTGCCAACAAAAGCACCTTTTTCGTCATAAAGACACAACTAAATGTCAGTCAGTGCCAAAAGTAGCTGTCAAATTTTGGTATCTTAAGATCAAAATTGCCTGAGCTGTCTCCTTTCTATCTGGCTCTTATGCCAATTTGGAAGTGTTTCATGGCTATCTCTTGCAGCATTCATATGATAGAGTTTCATAATTCTAAAAAGAGAGAGCAGTTTTTTTCGATAAGATATTTGTAGCAAGATTCTCATACAGCTGAATGCTTCTTCCTCGAACTCCACAGTAACTGAGAGCAGGGCATATAGTTCCAGATGGTCTACAGACAATGGGTTAAGTTAGTTGACTGGTTTGACTCCTACTGTTATCATAATTGTAGCATAGCTTTAAAACAGCATTTTCAGCAGTTACTCGCAATCATTTCTGGCACCAACGCATTCTGGAATGGTGCCAATCAATTGCAAAGTATCAAATAAATCTAGGGTGCACATGAAATATTTGAATCATGCAAATTTTGGATATTACTTGTTTTAAAATATGAAATTACTAACCCAGTTTTTTAGATGCTGAGATCTTGATACAAAGTTTTGCATAAAATTGACTGTAATCCAGGACTGAATTCTTCGGCCGCGCTGGTCTAAAAGCCAGAAATTCCCACCCGACCGTCAATGGCGTTTCACAATCTCCGCAACCCACCCGCTAAAATTCCAGTGGTGGGCGGGATGGGAGAACTCCAGCCCTAATTTCTTTCAGGTATCTTACTGATAGTGGGATCAATTTTAATTTGCCAAAATCAACATTAACTGGTCAGTGAGGGGCAAAAGTGGAAACAAATCTGTGAGTATAATGTGGGAAAATGTGAACTTGCTCACTTCGGCAGGAAAAATAAGGAAGTAGAGTATTACTTAAATGAAGAACAAATACAGGATCCTGAAGGGCATGTTCTTGTGCATGAGTAACAGGAAGTTAGATTGTAGGTACAGGGTGTAATCAAGAAAGCTAATGGAATGCTATTCTTTATTACAAGAGGAACTGAACATCAAAGTAAGGATGTTATGCTTCAGTCATACACGGCATTGTTGAGACTGCATCTTGAAAACCGTGTGCAGTTTTCATCTCCTTAATTAAGGAAGGATATAAATGCTTTGCAGGCAGTTCAGAGGACATTTACTAGATTAATACCAGGAATGGATGGGTTGTCTAATGAGAATAGGTTGGACAGGCTGGGCTTGTTTCCACTGGAATTTAGAAAAGTGAGGGGTGATTGATTAAATTATGCAAGATCCTGAATAGTTTTGACAAGGCGGATGTGGAAAGGATGTTTCTTCTTGTGGATGAATCCAAAACTAGGAGGCACTGTTTTAAAATGAGGGGTTGTCCTTTTAGGACAGAGATGAAATGAAAGTTTTTCTCAGAGGGTTGGGTGACTTTGGAGCTCTCTGCCTCAGAAGGCAGTGAACACGGGGTCGCTAATTATTTTAAGGTGAAGGTGGATAGATTCTTATTCGGCAAGGGAATCAAGGATTATCGGGGTAGATGGGAATGTAGAACTTGACACACACACACACACACACGCATGCACACACACACACGCGCACACGCATGCACACACACACACACACGCATGCACACACACACACGCACACACACACACATGTGCACACACACACACGCGCACACACACACACGCATGCACACACGCACACACACACGCGCGCGCACACACACACACACACACATATCAGCCATGATCTTATGGGCTGGCTCAATGGGCTGACTGGCCTACTTCTGATCTTATTTCATATGTTCATGTGAGGGTCTCAAAATGGGGTTGGTAGACTTACCGCCTCATTAATGTCATCAATAGCTTGCTGCAAATTTCAGAGAGGGCTATCCCCGGATAGTTAAAGCGCTTGCCATTTTAAGATGAACCCTTCAGTATTTTCACTGCACACTCCCCGAATGCTTTCTCTAAACAATGGAGCCAAAGATGTCGAGGAAGAATGCATTTGAAATAACTTCTGTGAGATCAGCAGGAGAAAGGATGCTTCTACAAACCCCACAAAATTAACCGTGGCCGCTGGAATCCCAGAGTAACCCAGACCTGTCTCTCAGCAATTGCGAAATGCCCACCACCACCCTGCGGACTTCCTTTGCTGTCGGCCGTGTGGTGTCTTTGATGCCCACTATTGGTTTAGCCTTGATCAGGTGAGCTGTACTGGGAGGCTCATTGGGTGGCTTTAGCTTTCCAATTCCAGTTAAATGAGGTGGAGGGCTGCAGGTTGACTCTGGCCAATTGCACCCAGAAGGTTTGCTCTGTCAATCAGACACCCAGAAAATCGACAGATAAATTTGGAATAATTTATCCTTTATACGTTTATATTCATTTCAACTTTATTGTCTCTCACTTATCCAGGGTTCATGGATATCTCACTTTCTACCTACACGAAAACGATCAACAGAGTGATGCGACTAACTCACTAATCAAAAGTTCATGGACAAAGGTGCCCTAGTTGTATCACAGCTTGGTATGGCTCCTGCTCTGCCCAAGACCGCAAGAAACTACAAAAGATCATGAATGTAGCCCAATCCATCATGCCCTTCCCAATAGGCCTCACCCCCTTGGCACTGCCTGATGCCCGATGGGCAGTGCGAAGGTGCCACCTGGGCATGGGCACTTTGCCCCTTGGGCAGTGGCAGGGGGCACAGGCTGGCACTGCCAGGGTGAACACAGTAAGAAGTTTAACAACACCAGGTTAAAGTCCAACAGGTTTATTTGGTAGCAAAAGCCACACAAGCTTTCGGAGCTCTAAGGGGCTTAGAGCTCCGAAAGCTTGTGTGGCTTTTGCTACCAAATAAACCTGTTGGACTTTAACCTGGTGTTGTTAAACTTCTTACTGTGTTTACCCCAGTCCAACGCCGGCATCTCCACATCATGACTGCCAGGGTGCCCATGCCTAGGGGGCACCACCTCTGCCACCTGACTCCCTGGGGCCCCCCAATTACCCCCCTTCACTCCAGCAGGGTCTCCCGCTAGTTCCCCGCAAGTGGGGAGCTATTCTAAACCCCACCGGAGTGAAATACTCCTGGCGGGGTGGGAGATGCTATCGGGCTCGGAGAATTCTGTGCCGGGCCCGATAATCACAATTAAGATACATTTAAAACAGATTTAAATCACTTACCTCTCTTCCTGCCGGTTTCCAGCGCGGTCCCGACTGCGCCTGTTCTCCGGCTGTGGGAGGCACGCACGGATCCCACGAAATGGCCGACACGCGATTTTCCCTTCCCGACGCGTCGGGATGGGAGAATCAGGCCCTTAAGTTCTGATTCAGAATGGATAGCTGAGGCCCCGATCAACAGTTCATATCAAAATCACTCATTACTTTTGATCACAGTTTATCATACACTTTAAAAAATTAACATATGTTGTATTTGTCATGTATTGTTGACAGAGAAAATGTTTAGAGCCTTCGATTTTTAAGCCTTGCCAGTTATACATTCCCATTTGAAGAGTAAAGAAGGGATAAAGTGCACATTTTGTGATCTGGTAATGAGGGCTTAGTTATAACCTCCAATTGTCTAAGTGCACACAATAAAAATGGGAACTGATACATTTGTTCAGGTACTTGAATATTCTGTGATTTAAAAATGCTCTTCCATTTGAACAGTGAAAGTCTGATCAAATCTCACTGTTGGGATGGGATGAATTTTGATTTTACGCAGTGTGTGATCAATAGTTGCCATCATGATCTTATCATATTTTTGACATTAGGAAAACAAGGTTAATACCAAAGCCACCTGCAGCATGCACTTTTCAGTGATAGACTGTCAACCCAAATTGAAATCTAAGTCACGATATGAATTGGGCTCATTCAGATTTTGAAAGCTTCTTTCAAAATAAATAACAGCTGCATGCATCTGCCCTAAGCAATTTTGCTATTATTTTCCTCAGTATTCCCAGATGCTATGACATATTATCAGGAGCAAGCCAGAAATGAGCTTGCTTCCCCACTTGATGAACTTTACCTGCCAGCAACTGAAATATGTTGACAGGTAAGTGCATAGGGTTTTGTATTTATCTCATCAATAGTTATCTCGTGTTACTTTGTGGGTCTGATTCACAAAGATGTAATTGTGTGTTGCTCTGCGTAGTTTGGTTCACTAAGTTTCATGTTGGCCTGGGTTACTTTAGGCAGAGGTTTCCTGCGGGCGGCACGGTGGTACAGTGGTTAGCACTGCTGCCTCACAGTGCTAGGGACCCGGGCTCGATTCCAGCCTTGGGTGACTGTGTGCAGTTTGCATGTTCTTCCCATGTCTGCATGGGTTTCCTCCAGGTGCTCAGGTTCCCTCCCACATTCCAAACGTTTGTAGGTTAGGTGAATTGGTCATGCTAAATTATCCCTTAGTGTCCCAAGATATGTAGGTTTGGATGAGCGGGATAAATACATGGGGTTACGGGGAAAGGGCCTGGGTAAGATGCTCTGTCAGAGAGTCGGTGCAGAATTGCCTCCTTCTGCACTGTACGTTCAATATGATTCTATGGGCTCTGGGAACTCGATGGCAGGGTCAAATGGGCTTCCCAAGTCCACACTTGCCAGGAGAGGGACTAGGAACGGTACAGCTGTATTCCCAGAGGCAGCCTCCTAATTGTCTGCCCTTGTGCTCACCGGAAGATAAGAAGATGCCTGAAACTGTAGGCCCAATCAGAGGGTTGTCAGGTCCACAGCCTTAGCAGTCCCATTGTGAGAGGTGGGCACTGCTGAGGCAGGTCTGAGAAACTGAGAGCGCCTCAAAATGGAGCCACCTCAGGAGGGGTTAAAATTAAAACTTTTCGAATGGTAAAGGGGGCAAGCCACTCAGATCTGAGGGTACATCGCTCCCGTTGGATCATTGAGGCTGTGGGCATTCCTTTCTTGCTCATGGCCCCCTTTTAGGGAGCAGAGCATCTGGCTTTAATGGCCTATGTATCACAGGGCGGCCACCTCCATGGAACTGGAGGCCACACACACTCACTAACACAGGCATCTTCAGTTGTCACCCTCCACTTCCCCCCACCCCCAACCATCATGCAACCCCTCCAACCCACCATTGACCATTAACCCTGTTGTGGGAAAAGTCACCACTCGGAGATCAGACTTGAGATTCAACATGCAGTTTATTAAATTGAAGCTTCGGGAGGATCTCTGGGCAGTGTTCCTCAATCTGGCTTGGCAGCAAGTCCATTTATATACGTTAAAACATCGCAAACGTCAGCAGTTTTGCATCAAGCCGTAGGTGGTTACATACTTTGGCCAATTGTGCCCCTTGACAATAGTTATCAATAACTCCCAATCACATTTCGTTGAAAATACCTCACTGTTCTAGTTCCCCTTTCAGGCCATCTGCCCCTGAGCTACCTAACTATTCTTGTCCTTTGCTGTCTGACTATTCCTGCTTGCTTTGCACTTTTACACTAAAAATGAGACATAGCTCACCCCAGCTTGTCACTAGTCAAGGCTCGAGTGTTTGTGGTTAACCACAGAGTGCAAAAGTTACATACACAACTTTTATTGTCTTAAAAAGTTTTACATTCACAATGATGGCTTAAAAAGTTTTACATTCACAATAATGGCTTGAAAAGTCTTGATTTTAAGTTTACTCCAACAACCCCTTTCACATAATGAGAATTCCCCCCACCCCCAACCCGCCAAGAAGGCCTGTCCCTGGCAGTGCCAACCTGGCACTGCCAACCTTGGCATCATTGGTTGGCACTGCCAGGGTGCCAGGCTGCCATGTCCCTCACCACCCAGGGGCTATACTAACCTCTGTGCTCCCCGCGGGTGGTCATCACGACTGGTTTTCATCTAGTGCACCCGAAAGCAACAGGGTTGGGCTACTTGTCATATTTAAATGTATTTAAGTACGTGTTAATCAGGTTGACTCCACTTTTAGGCTTGAATCTGATTACATCACCAGTGGAGGGCGAGAAAGATCCCAAACTGAGATCTCAGGACTGCAATTCACGTTCTGGCCCTCTCACAAAAGTTTGCGGCCATAATGGGATTTGCACCCACGGAAAATGGGCGCTGAGAATCGTGGCCATTGTGTCGATGCTCATAATTTCTCCAGCTCTGACTGGTATGGTTTGACACACTGTAAGGAACAAAATCCTTGGCTCTAAGATTCTGATTGTGAAAATAGTAGGATTTTATATGCCACTCTGAAGGCGGAATAAATTAAAGCATATACCTTTATATTGCTTACTCTTGACAATTGATGGATGGTATTTTTTCACATCCAATTGAATATTAAGAACCAAACATGCTCCTTTGAATGAAAAATTAGGAAGCAACTCAGGGATCTTTGAGTTAATGTGTTTCAGTGTATGATACTTCTAACACAATTTAACCTGATCTGAACATATTTTAGTCCAAAATATTGATTGAAAGGAATGGAGAGAAAAAAAACAGTTGATCTTTCTCTGCACCCTAGCTATGACTGCAACACTACATCCTGCACTCTCTCGTTTCCTTCTCTATGAACAGTATGCTCTGTCTGTATAGCGCACAAGGAGCAATACTTTTTGCTGTATGCTAATACATGTGACAATAATAAATCAAATCAAATCAAAAGATTTATAGAAATTTATGGTACAGAAGGAGACCATTCACGGGATTGGCTGGGATTTTCTGACCTTTCTGCGATGGGTTTTTCTGCTAAGTAGATGACGAGCCATTGGCCACCAACAACTGCTTCCGGTCCCACCAAAGTCAATAGTTATTTGCTTGGCTCACTGGCCCGGCTGTCATGGAATCCACCATGGATGGTTGACCTCAGTAGGACTGGAAGAACCCAACAGTGGGAAGGGTTGGAAAATCCCACCCATCGTTTCTGTGCCAGCTGAAAAAGAGCAATAGAACTGAACCCCACTTTTTGGTTCTTGATCCTTAATTAGCCTTGTAATTTATCGCAATTCAAGTGCATACCCAAGTACATTTTAAATGCGGTGAGTCTTTCTGCCTGGAGTACTCCTTTAAGAATGAATTCCAAACCCCCACCACTCTCTGTGTGAAAACAATTCTTCTCAACTCAATCTTAATCCTTTTGCTATTTCTTTTAAATCTATGCCCTTTCTATTGCTAAGGGATATAATTCCTTCCTACTCACTCTATCTGGGCTAGTCAAGGTTTTGTCAACATACCTCATCAAATCTCCCCTCAGTTTCCTCTGTTCCAAAGAAAACAAGTCGAGCCTATTCAATCTTGCCCCTTGGCTAAAGCTTACCATTCCTCATAAGTTCCCTTAAATCTCCTCTGTACTCTTCAATCACATATTTCTGTAATGTCAGAAGGCAGAATTGCAGGAAATCAGTATTATTAAGAAAATGATGCTGGGGAATTTATTGGGGTTAAAGGCTGAAACATGGTCAGGGCCTGATAATCTGCATCCCAGAGCTCTTGAGGAAGTGGCCCTCAAAAGAATGCGTGCATTGCTGGTCATCTTCCAAAATTCTATGAACTCTGGAACAGTTCCTACAGATTGGAAGGTGGCCTCACCATTTAATCTAACTCCACTATTTAAAAAGGGAGGGAGAGAACAAAGGGAGAATTACAGACCGGTTCACTTGACATCAGTAGTGGGGAAGATGCCAGAGTTGATTGCAAAAGCTGGTGGGGAGAATTTTTCAAAAATAGGCTAATTCTTACCAAACAAATTCTAAGTGCCGAACGAGCGTGAAAACAGGAATCGCGCCAATTTTTTGGGTGAGTTAAAAATCCAATTGTATCACATTCTGAGAAAGAAAATTGCTGAACCAGTTTCCTGCCAGCAGGGGTGAGGCCGGGGCCGGGACCGAGGCCTAAGCTTACCAAAAGCTGGCAGCTCACAGCAGAAAGCTCAATTGCGCATGCGCAGATCTCTCTTTTCTGTGCAATAGCACAGAGCAAAGATATATGTCACTGCTTCCCCCCAGCTATTGTTCGCCTCCACAACTGATTGCACCCCACCCGTATGGTCCGACCCAGTACCCCCTGGCCTCGTTCCGATCCGGTCCAATCCCCTCCCCTGTCCTGGTTGATCCCCGATTGCAGTGTGCGCAACATTCCCCCAGCCACCTTCCCTTAGTCCCCACCCCCTTTAGGCCATGTCCCTCTGAGTAGGCCCCTCTCCCTTAGCCTCAGCCCCTTCGCACTGCCCGGTAGCCAGTGGGCACTGCCAGTGTCCTAGGCTGGCAGTGCCAGGATGCCTGGGAGACAGTGCCAGGGTGCCCAAGGGGCCAGGGGGCTTCACTGGCCTCCAGTCCTACTGGCAAGGCCATCCCAACAGGTCCCATTGATGAGGACAATATGCAATCCTCAGTGGTGAGGACCTTCACCGGCAAGGGTACTAAGGCAAGTGAGCCTGGATGATTCTGTCCCGGGCTCACTAATAATAAAGAAGGCCATGGAGGCCAAGTCACTGAATGAATTCAAGAAAGCAATAGATTTTTTTTAGATTTTAATGGCGTCAAGGGATATCGGGAGAAAGCATGAATATGGTACTGAGATCGAGGATCAGCCATGACCATATTGAATAACAGAGTAAGGTCAATGGGCTGAATGGCCTACCCTTGCTCCTAGTTTATATGCTTCTATGTAACGTGTCCATGAGAACTGTGCACAGTACTCAAACTGTGGCCTAATTAGTATTTTATGCAGTTCTAGCATAACCAGCCTACTCTAATATTCTGTGCCTGTCTAAAAATGGAATGCATCCGGTTTGTCTTCTTAACCACTTTCTTAACTATCTGTCCTACGATCTTCAGTGGACATCCACTCCAAGATTCCTCTGAATCTGTTTCTCAGTATCTTACCATTTATCGTGGTACTCAACTGCCTTATTTGCCCTCTCCAAATGGACCACATCACACTTCTCCACACTGGAATTCATTTTCCACTTTTTTCTCTCACCTGACCTGTTCACTGTAATCTTCCTGCAATGTACAGCCTTCTTCTTCGCTATCAACCGCACAGCCGGGTTGCCTGCAAACTTCTTAATAAAGCCCGTTATATTTATGTCTGAATTATTAATATGTGCCACAAACAGCAAAAAACCCAATATTGAGCAGTGCACCATGAGAAATTGCCATTCTGTCACAAAACACCTTGACTGTTGACTGTTATCCTCTGCTTCCTGTCACTGAGCCAATTTTTTATCTAACTGGTTACTTTTCCTTGAAATCCCAGGACCAATCTGCCTTGAGAGACTTCGTCAAATGTTTTTCTGAAATACATGTAGACCATTAAATGCTCTACTCACATTGTCTCTCTTTGTTAGCTCGTCACAAAACTCGATCAATTTAGTGAGGCATGATCCTGTCTTAACAAATCCATGCAATCTATTCTTGTTTAATCTGTGCCTTTCTAAATGACAGCTTATACTCCAATAATGTTTTCCAATAATTTGCCACCACTGAGCTGAGGCTGACTGGCCTGTAATTATTCAATCTGTTGCTTCCTCCCTTTTTAAACAACAGTATCACATTAACAGTCCTTCAGCTTTATGTATGTCACCAGAGTGGATTAGAAGATGGAAAAATCTCAACTGATAGCTTGTCTGTAATACAATTGCGATGATCTTTGTGATTTGTGAATTTAACTAGGATCAACTGTCTCCTTCGTCAAGATTTTTCTGGCCTGCAAGTCAGAAGTTATTGTATGATGGAGCAGTACATTGGCACTCCACCATTCAGGGATACAGGTGTGAGTCTTGTGCTGGGTTGCCAATGTTAGCTACATTTTCCCTTGGCATTTCTTGGCAGAGGGAATTCAGTTAGGGCATTCTAATTGAGCTATAGTCATACACAGACTAACAGTTAGTTAAGAGCAGCAACTGGCAGCAGCCTGGAAGGAAACTGGCCAGCTACTCTCATAGCTGCTGAGGCGTAAGCGGTAATTAAGGGAGGACATCCTCAAAGGAATTCCTGTATATAGAAAAAAGTAATTTCTAGAGTATCAAAACATTGAAAAGTATTGCAATTTCTGTAAGGTGCTGAAAAGATCAATGAACTAATGGAGACTCATTGGAGCTATTGCAAGGTGAGAACACAATTTATAGGCTGGGATTCTCTGACTTTATCCGCAGCTGGAATTCATAATATCATAGAATCCCTACAGTGCAGAAGGAGATCATTTGGTCCATCGAACCTATACCAACAACAGTCCCACCCAAGTTGTATCCTCATGGCCCCTTTGCTAATCCCCCTGACACTAACTGTAGGATTTTCCAGCCGTGCTCGCCCCAAGACCAAGAAATCCAGCCTGAGGTCAATGGACCTTTGCATGGTCTGTCCCACCCGCTACGATTCTTGTGACAGGCAGGATGGGAAAATTCCATCTTCAGGGTCAATTTAGCATGGCCAATCAACCTAACCCGCACATCTTTGGACTGTGGGAGGAAACCAGAGCACCTGAAGGAAACCCACGCAGACATGGGGAGAATGTGCAAACTCCACACAGACAGTCACCCGAGGCTGGAGTTGAACCTGGATCCCTGGCGCTGTGAGGCAACAGTGCTAACACTGTGCCACCGTGCCGGTCGATGGTGCTGCTTCTGTGAATGGAGATTTGGCTGAGCGCCACATTTTCCATTTTTGCTGGCAGAGGTAGCGGGACATGCGAGACCAGAGAATTCCAGCCATGGTGTCTATGATAAGAATTTAATTTTCTTCCTTGAAATAACCAAATTGCAATATTGGATGCTATGAATATATCTCAGATCCTAAAGGATGAACAAATATTATTGGGTTTTATTAATTAGCTATGAATTGCTATACTTTGTCAGATCTCTGGGGGTGAGCCGAGTGAGAAAGCTCAGGTGGTTAGGGGCTGTAAAAGACTGGGCCTTGTGATTGGGGACTCCACAATTAAGGGGACAGATAGGAGGGTCGGAACTAAAGGTAGGGACTCAGGGTTGGTGTGTTGCCTACCAGGGGCTGGGGTCCGGGATGTGTCTGACAGGGTATTCAGGACTCTTAGGGGGGAGGGAGATAAACCACAAGTTATTGTACATGTGGGGACACACGACATAGGGAGGATAGGGGAAGGGGATATTAGGCAGGGATTTATGGAGTTGGGGTGGAAACTAAAGGCCAAGACTGACAGAGTGGTTATCTCTGGACTCTTGCCTGTACCACGGGATAGTTTAGAGAGGAATAGGGAGAGGGAAGGTTTGAATTCATGGCTGAGGGGATGGTGCAGGAGGGAGGGGTTCAGGTACTTAAGCAATTGGGGCTCGTACTGGGGAAGGTGTGACCTCTATGAGAAGGATGGTCTACACCTTAATCAGAAGGGGACCAATATCCTGGGGGGTAAATTTGCTAAGGCCATGCAGGGAGGTTTAAACTGATTCGGGGGGGGGGAGGGATCCTGAGTAGTGGGGCTGAAAGTGAGGGATGCATGGATGGGGACTGCAATGCACGGCATTGCAGAGGTGGGGTGGAGCAGGGTTTGAAATGTGTATACTTCAATGCCAGGAGTATTCGCAATAAAGTGGGTGAACTTGCAGCGTGGATCAGTACCTGGGACTTCGATGTTGTGGCTATTTCAGAGACATGGATAGAGCAGGGGCAGGAATGGATGCTGCAGGTCCCGGGGTTCAAATGTTTTAGTCGAAGTAGGGAAGGAGGTAGAAGAGGGGGAGGGGTAGCATTATTGGTCAGAGATTGTATCACAGTGTCAGAGAGGAGGTTTGATGAGGACTTATCTGTTGAGGTAGTATGGGCGGAGATTAGAAATAGGAGAGGAGAGGTCACCCTGTTGGGAGTCTTTTATAGACCTCCTAAAAGTTCTAGAGAGGTTGAGGAAAGGATTGCGGAGTCAATCCTGCTTAGGAGTGAAAGTAATAGGGCAATTGTTATGGGGGATTTTAACTTGACTAATATTGACTGGAATTGTTATAGCTCTAGCTCGTTAGAGGGGTCAGTTTTTGTTCAAAGCGTGCAGGAAGGTTTTTTGACTCAGTATGTAGACAGGTCAACTAGAGGTGAGGCTATATTGGATCTGGTGCTGGGAAATGAGCCAGACCAGGTGCTAGACTTGGAAGTTGGTGTGCATTTTGGTGATAGTGACCACAATTCGGTTACGTTCACCTTAGTGATGGAAAGGGATAGGCATGAACCTCGGGCCAGTGGTTTTAGCTGGGGGAAGGGTAATTATGAGGCTATTAGGAGAGAATTAGGAAACATAGGTTGGACTAGGAGATTACAGGGACTGGGAACGTCCGACATGTGGAGTTTTTTCAAGGAGCAGCTACTGCGAGTCTGTGATAGGTATGTCCCTGTCAGGCAAGGAGGAATTGGTAGGGCTAGGGAACCGTGGTGCACCAAAAAAGTTTCTTTGTTGGTTAAAAAGAAAAAGGAGGCTTATGTTCGGATGAGACGTGAGCACTCGGGTAGTGCACTAGAAAGCTTTAGATTGGCTAAGAGGGAGTTGAAGAGTGAGCTTAGAAGGGCTAAAAGGGGACATGAGAAGACTTTGGCGGATAGGGTTAAAGAGAATCCTAAGGCGTTCTATAGGTATGTCAAGAACAGAAGGTTGGTTAGGGCAAGTTTAGGGCCAGTTATAGATGGCAGAGGGAAGTTATGTGTGGAACCGGAGGAGATTGGTGAAGCATTGAACCAATATTTCTCTTCGGTGTTCACACAAGGGGACATGAATATAGCTGAGGAGGACACTGGGTTGCAAGGGAGTAGAATAGACAGTATTACAGTTGATAAGGAGGATGTGCAGGATATTCTGGAGGGTCTGAAAATAGATAAATCCCCTGGTCCGGATGGGATTTATCCAAGGATTCTCTGGGAGGCAAGAGAAGTGCTTGCAGAGCCTCTGGCTCTGATCTTCAGGTCGTCGTTGGCCTCTGGTATAGTACCAGAAGATTGGAGGTTAGCGAATGTTGTCCCATTGTTTAAGAAGGGGAACAGAGACTTCCCCGGGAATTATAGACCGGTGAGTCTCACTTCTGTTGTCGGCAAGATGTTGGAAAAAATTATAAGGGATAGGATTTATAGTTATTTGGAGAGTAATGAATTGATAGGTGATAGTCAGCATGGTTTTGTGGCAGGTAGGTCGTGCCTTACTAACCTTATTGAGTTTTTTGAGAAAGTGACCAAGGAGGTGGATGGGGGCAAGGCAGTGGACGTGGTATATATGGATTTTAGTAAGGCGTTTGATAAGGTTCACCATGGTAGGCTTCTGCAGAAAATGCAGATGTATGGGATTGGGGGTGATCTAGGAAATTGGATCAGGAATTGGCTAGCGGATAGGAAACAGAGGGTGGTGGTTGATAGTAAATATTCATCATGGAGTGCGGTTACAAGTGGTGTACCTCAGGGATCTGTTTTGGGGCCACTGCTGTTTGTAATATTTATTAATGATCTGGATGAGGGTATAGTTGGGTGGATTAGCAAATTTGCTGATGACACCAAAGTCGGTGGTGTGGTAGACAGTGAGGAAGGGTGTCGTAGTTTGCAGGAAGACTTAGACAGGTTGCAAAGTTGGGCCGAGAGGTGGCGGATGGAGTTTAATGCGGAGAAGTGTGAGGTAATTCACTTTGGTAGGAATAACAGATGTGTTGAGTATAGGGCTAACGGGAGGACTTTGAATAGTGTGGAGGAGCAGAGGGATCTAGGTGTATGTGTGCATAGATCCCTGAAAGTTGGGAATCAAGTAGATAAGGTTGTTAAGAAGGCATATGGTGTCTTGGCGTTTATTGGTAGGGGGATTGAATTTAGGAGTCGTAGCGTTATGTTGCAACTGTACACAACTCTGGTGCGGCCGCACTTGGAGTACTGTGTGCAGTTCTGGTCCCCACATTACAGGAAGGATGTGGAGGCTTTGGAGAGGGTGCAGAGGAGGTTTACCAGGATGTTGCCTGGTATGGAGGGGAGATCCTATGAGGAGAGGCTGAGGGATTTGGGATTGTTTTCGCTGGAAAGGCGGCGGCTAAGAGGGGATCTTATTGAAACATATAAGATGATTAGAGGTTTAGATAGGGTGGATAGTGATAGCCTTTTTCCTCTGATGGAGAAATCCAGCACGAGGGGGCATGGCTTTAAATTGAGGGGGGGTAGTTATAGAACCGATGTCAGGGGTAGGTTCTTTACCCAGAGGGTGGTGAGGGATTGGAATGCCCTGCCAGCATCAGTAGTAAATGCGCCTAGTTTGGGGGCGTTTAAGAGATCCGTAGATAGGTTCATGGACGAAAAGAAATTGGTTTAGGTTGGAGGGTCACAGTTTTTTTTTTAACTGGTCGGTGCAACATCGTGGGCCGAAGGGCCTGTTCTGCGCTGTAATGTTCTATGTTCTATGTTCTATTGCAATTTTAGTTTAAGCAGCTAATTGCATTGTGGTGCTGATCAGCGAGTGAAGCACAGCAGGGTGCGTGTTAATGAGAAAGTGGTAGTTGACAAACAGCTGGGGCAAGAACTCTTGTAAATTGATGAAAACGGCTATATAAGGCTGAAGGCTTTGGAGTTTTTTCTTAATAGATCCCATTAATTTTATGTGTTACAACTTGTCTTTGGCAAGGGTGGCCTAGCATAAGTGTCGAATGGTAATGTTTAACATCTTGATGCAGTTCCAAAACACTCTTCAGCTCCAACTGTTGTATCTTTCACAGAAGCTAAAAATACAAATGACCAAATTGAAACATTGGACTAAATGTTAACTCCGTGAAATAGGTGGGTCATGTTGAGGTCAGAGGTTAAAATTCTAGAACAGGAACTGAAGCCACCTCAAACCCCCCTATTGTACCTTACATATTTCAGGTCTCTGCGGAGATGACACAGCAGTGTGTATGAATATATGAACTTCATTTACAGTGCTTTAAAATGTTTACTGCAAACTTAAGCTCTGAATTCCAGCTCTTCAGTGGCACAGTGGTTAGCACTGCTGCCTCACAGCGCCAGGGACCCGGGTTCGATTCCTGGCTTGGGTCACTGTCTGTGCAGAGTCTGCATGTTCTCCCTGTGTCTGAGTGGGTTTCCTCTGGGTGCTCCGGTTTCCTCCCACAGTCCGAAAGACGTGCTAAGATTCTCCCTCAGTGTACCTGAACAGGTGCCAGAGTGTTGCACAGTAACTTCATTGCAGTGTTAATGTAAGCCTACCGTGACACTAATAAATAAGCTTAAGCTTTCTAACACTGAGTTTAATTTTCTCTGAATCCGCACCCAGACCTAATTAATCAAGCACAGTGAGCATAGATCAGTAAACAGACACACATAATCAAATACTGGAAAATTGGATCACTGAACACTCTACCTTCTATTTTTAATTATAATGGAAGAGGGACAAGGGGAGGGTGACCAATCCATTTATGGAAAGTAGGTTGCCCATTTAAGTAGTACAGGAAACAACAAGATTAAATGACTGTGAACAGCAGTTTTAAAAATTGTAAAAACTTACAGAATGAAGCTAAGAAGAAGGGGATGGAGACATTGGAGAATAAGATGAACTCCATTAAAAAATCAACTGGAAAATACAAATAAGTCCACTGAAAAATTGAATCCTGAGAATAAGAGCTTGAAGAAAGGAGGCTTGAAAATTAGAAATCAGCTGAAGAGGCAAAAGCATTGAAATTGGCAGGAGAATTAACAATTCAGACGGAGAAATAATCTGAGATTACATACCAGAACAAGACTGCTGAATTGGTCACACAAAGGGGAATGCAGCAAGCCTGTATGGAAATGCTCCATGCAAGACTATATTTGGAACTGTACATAGTTAAATCCCACCAAAAAAAGTGTTTATATCTGGACACACAAGCCTCAAGATCTCATCAATGAGCCATCACCACTGCAACAATAAGCAACAAATATTAAGTACATAATATGACCGTGCCATTATATGAAACTTCAGTGGCAGATCTAAGTTAGATTTTTGGAATTAGTGTCTCTGTGACCAGACTCCTGTTGTACCCAGTAGACATGGAGGGAAAGATTGTTGGTAAACATATGGATCACTTGAGGAGCAGAGAGACACTTCAGCAGTCAGTGTTGCCATCAAGAAATGTTTTCAAACCTGATCAATCTGTTATAGACATAATTGATGTCTCCGTGGAAGCAAGTAGTAATGAATTACTTGTGCCAGAAGAGGTACCCATTGTTTTCAGTTCCTGTCAATGTTGATCTCGTGGAAGCATCTCAGACGACAGAATTACTCTGTTCTACTAGAAACAGAAAAACCCCTCAAAGATTTGATTTATAATTGTCCAATTTGATTCATTAGAATTTGGGCAAACGTAACTTGGTTGTTGAAGACTGGAGAAAGGAATTAAAGGGAGAGGAATGTAGTGATTGTCCCTTTAAGGAAAACACAGCAGAAGAGGATCACCTGGCTTGAGGGACCAATTGGGACTGAGAGTGGGTAATCACCCCAGAGGATGGAGTCCTACCTTGGGCAGAAGACAGTTTGAAGGAATCTAGAAGATATATAGGGACAGGGGCAGCTGGTGGCAGGGGTGAGGCTTCTAACCTTTGTACAATTTTTCCTTTTTAATAAATGTCCTTTGTGTTAAATCATGCCAGCCTGGTTTCCTAGACCTTGGGAAACTCAACAAACTAAATGAGGCAAGAGGGGCAGAATACATGAGGCAAATGGATTCCCAGCCCTATTTTTGGATTTAGGGGAGCAGGAATATATCCTTCCCACCTCAAAACCTCTGATCCCAGGATTTGTCTGCTCCCAGTGATCCAAATCCCATTGGAGCCATGCAACCTGCACGATTTTGGACCCTTCAACTACAGAGGGACCATCCCTACACGCATCACAATTGGGATCACCATGGGACGCTTCCCACTCCACCCCAATTGGGACTACCCTTCGACCTCACCACCACCATCACCCCTTCCCCCCACACCATTTATCTCCCACTACCATGACCTCTCTTATTTCCCCAAGACTTTAAAAGTAATTCTTGGGAATCTTCTCATCATGGTATTCCCAATGCAGAGATATTAAACTTGATCATACTAATGAATTTAAACAAAAATATTATCTTACTTAACTCCAAATGGATACATTGAGGGAATTTTAACTTTCAGCTTTGTGGGTTTGAGAGTGGATGTTGAGTTAAAAGTGCAGAAATTAACAATCTCCTGACTTCTGCAATTAACTGTAATGTGTTAGGCTGCATGCAGGCACCCACCTCTGGGAAGGCAAGTTGGCGATTTCAATTGGAGTGATATTAACATGGCTTTCAGAGTTTAACTGTGGGTGCATGGATTACTTGGATTTCCCAGAAATCATGAGTGAAACCATAGAATCCCAAAAGTGCAGAAGGAGGCGATTCGGCCTATCAAATCTGCACCCATTCTCCCTGTTCCACCCTAATCCCATAACCCCACCCATGCATTTACGATGGCTATTCCATCTAACCTACACATCTTGGAACACTAAGGGGCAATTTAGTATACATTGACGTGTGGGGGAAACCGGAACATCAGGAGGAAAGGCACACAGATGCAGGGAGGATGTGTAAATTCCACACAGCCACCCAAGGCCTGAATCGATTCCAGGTCCCTGGCACAGTGAGGCAGCAGTGCTAACCACTGTGCCACCCAAAAGCAAAACAAAAGCACAGCAACAACTGAAGGTCTGAAGAAATAACAGGGAAATAGGCCAATAAATACTGAAACCTCACCAAAGAGCTCTTGCCTGACGGTGTGAAAGGTTATGTTCACAGCGCTTGTGCTGAGAGGTAATTTTCCCAACTTTTGATGTTTGGACATCTGATCTACAGATCAGATCTATCTGTGATCTATCAGATCAGCATGGGCGCCACTTAAGTTGTTTCATTTTGGGCCATTGTAACTAGTAACATCAACAACATCAGCAGCAGCTGGAAGAGGACCAAGGATGAGGTTTACTTTCATTCCTGATCCAATCGAAGTGTGACTATCTGAACTGCATGAATTTGCCTGAATCCTGTGACAGTGGATCCTCAGAGAGACTGAGCTCTGCTAAGCAGTTGCCTTTGTCATTCTCCTATACCACCTCCCGCAGGATACTTGCAACATGAGTAAATGTTGTATGCCACATGCTGTCTGGTAGTTAATTCTTTCACCAGGTACCTGGGAGGTCAAATCTCATCATCTCCATTGGCCAGACATGCTGAAGCTCTACTGACGTTTAGCATCTCCTCCTCCACAGCTGTCAAAGTTTGTTTATTTATTAGTCACAGGTAAGGCTTACATTAACACTGCAATTAAGTTACTGTGAAATTCCCCCAGTCGCCACACTCCGGCGCCTGTTCGGGTCAATTCACCTAACCATCACGTCTATCAGAATGTGGGAGGAAACTTGAGCACCCGGAGGAGACCCACACAGACACGGAGAGAAGGTGCAAACTCCACACAGACAGTGACCCAAGCTGGGAATCGAACCCGGGTCCCTGGTGCTGTTTGGCTGTGCTACCGTGCCACCCCAAATTGAGTATTGAAATGTTTGGAGGGTCAGCTCTGCTTCCCTGCCTCGCTCTCTCGTGCTCTGTGTTGTCTTCTCCTGAAAGAGGAGAAAGAAGAAATTTGTGAGTGATGTGTTAAGCAGATGGAGGAGACTATTTTGATTATGAGGGAGCATGTGACATTATATAAAGATGAAACTGAGTATCGATGGTGAACAAATACATGGACAATATCTGCAAAGGCAATTGCTGGACGAGTTTATGTACCGCAGTAGGCTTGGGAAGACAGTGTGGGGGTTGGTTTAATGTGTACATCATGATGGAATTGAATATGTCACTGTATTCAGCTCTCCTACCCTGCTTATCTCATTAAAACACTTTCAGCATTGAATCCAGGAGCATGATACCACACTCCAGCTGCTGTTTATTTGATATAGCCTCAGCTATACTTTCTCGGTTTCCATACCAGACCTCTTCCTCCTGGCAGAAGGAAACAGTATCTCCATTTGGCCTTTCCAACCTCCCAGCATCGTATCCAAGTGAGTGCCACTATAGTGAGGCTCAGCCTCTGAGTGTATCCTCTCCATTCTGTTCCTTATGTTCACTTCACAATTTTAGAATCTGGCAAATTGCATGTCTACAATATCCCTTCAAAAGCTGGAGTCGGAATTGATTCATTGGGGCTCATCATCATACCTGCCCAAGCTAATTGTTTCGGAACCAAAATCATTCCAATCTTTGCAATGCTGGAAGGTATGATCACACTAGAGGAGGCATGGAGGAGATTTATGAGGATGCTGCTTGCAGTGGAGAATTTTAGCCCGAAGGAAAGGTTGGATAGGTGGAGCTTGTTTGTTTTGGAACACAGGAAGCTGAGGGGATATTGATTGGGATGTGTAAAATTATGAGTAAGTCTTATGGCACAGTGGATTGTGATCCTACCCCTGAGCCTGAAGCTCTGGGTTTGAGTCCCACACCAGAACTTGATGGCTATGGAAGGTGCATTCATAACGTGGCCAACATGTTCAGTACCAACCTGCAAAATCCTTCCAACACATGCCAATGGCAGCTGCGAAGAATGGGAGAGACTCCTGGTCAGCCATGCTTGGTGTGGAGTGGCAACCCTCAAGCTATAAGCCTCTAGTGACACACTAGTGACCTGTTCCAGGGAAAACTCATGATGGGAACCGATGAAAATTTGTCTTGCACATCACAATGTTTAGGAAGACATACAACAATAATAATATTGCATGATGCCTCAATCCCACAGAAGAATTTATTTTCTTTAGCTGAGAGAACATACCAGGGAGCATAGATTGGTAATTGACAGAAGATTAGAGGGGATTTTAGGAGCATTTTCTTCCCCGTTAGGTTGTGGGGTCTGGGATTCCACGTCCAAAAGAGTGGTAAAGGCAGAAATCCTCATCACCATTGAGGAAACACTTGGATATGCAATTGAAGTGCTGTAACCTACAGGGCTGTGGACCAAGAAATAGAAAATGGGATTCACCCAGATAGCTCTTTTTTGACCAGCACTGACATGATGGGCCCAATAGCCTCTTTTGGACTCTAACTTTTATATATTTCTATCTTTGATTCCATTAATAAATGTTAGTGCAATGGCTGGTTTAAAAAAGCCACTGACATACATGCTGCACTTATATATGGATTTTCCACATGTGACTGGAACCTCACTCACAGCACACCACAAAGTTAAAATCCACCTTGGCACCTTAAGAATAAAGCGGTGACTGTCGTCTCACCAGCATGACAAGAAAGGCTTCGTAAAACCTGATCAATAGCAAGCTCTGGTATGCTTCAGCCCTGTGAAGCAGGCTTCCCATCCAAAAAGCTTCCCGCCCTAAAATAGGCACCCTTCAGATGGGACTCCCACTTCAAAGAGCCCAGCCAGTAAATTCTACAGGGCACTCGGAGACAGTAGACTTCACAACAAGTGTACTCTCTCTCTGCATTACACAGAACTCGCCTCTAGGCTAGAATCTAGACCAACATGTCTGTAGCTGCCAAAAAATGCAACTGTTTCAGTAGTTGAATCAATGCAATGAAAACAACAGCAAGGGCTAAGTCGTGATATGAACTGTTAAGAAATGATTCAGCAGACAGCCACGGGGAGTAGGAGTAGAAAAGAGAATTGCAACATTGAGGGTGAGGAATGATGAAATCACCCATTTGATAGTTAACCATTACAAATATTGTGCTGGTTCCAGACCAGTAATTAAATGTTACCCATATACTTGCTGTTACCAAAGAATGCCAAAGTACTATTATACCTTATAATGGTCATGCAAGGAATTAGAATGAAGCATAAAAAGTTAAAATCAATTTGCAGGAGTACTTTGAGATACTTTGATTAAAAATTGCTATACCTCTACTCCACCAAAATAAACTTGGAAAACAGAGTGGATTTCAAAACTTTTTAGTCCGTATATTAGATGTTGTCCCTTTGTGATCGAACAGATAAAGAAAGAGTCATGTTGAAGGTGTCAAGTGCTCCAGGCACACATGAGGCACTGTGTAAAATTCTGGTTGAAGTACATGAAAAGAAACATCAAGCATCGAGGAGGACTTTGATGCTGAGAAGAATGGGGCTGTTTCCTGGTGTTCGAGCAATAACATTCACATTGCAATGAGGTATAATGGGGCAAAAAGAGACACCTCAGAGACTTTATGGAGCTACATAAATTTATCAAACTTGATAAACGTTTTTTTCGTAAATTCCTCATGGACCAGAGGGAATAGGTCCCTCAAGAAAACCTTAGACTCCCTCTGTCCCATGTGGCCTCTTTTCGGGGCTACAGATGCCCAGCCCCCACCAACTCGTTCTCTAACTGCTTGCCCCTCAATTGGCCGACTCCTTCCCCTCCAATCCCTGGCCGATCTCTCCCTCACTTTCTCGCCATTGGCACATGCATCCTCCCCTAACACCAAGCTGCATTTTCTTCCCAGAGAGGAGAAACCTGGAGTGGACTTATATGCTTGACGAGTAGGGCAAAAGGAAGCAGGTTCAGGTTTGTAAAGGGTGAGGTTAGGGCCGGAAAGGAGAGATATATTTTTACATTACATCTTTCACAACTCAGGACATCTCCGAGTTCATTGCAGCTCAAATTAATATAGAGCAAAGAACATTGATCGGTTACAAGACACAGAACTCAGTTATGAAACAATTTGATAGTGCATAGAGATGAAGTACAGTGAGGAACTAACGGTGCAGTGCAGTAGCAGGACAGTGACAATCCCAGGGATATGGAAACTTTACCAAATTCAACAACAAGTTCTCGTTGTAATTTTCTCTTCTGTTTCCTGGCCAGATTGTCAGCTGGACAGGAATGCTGGTGGCTGGAGACCTCAGCTGACAACTGTTGGGCCCTGTCCCTGCCAATGGGAAGAAAATGCAGCTTGGTGCTGGGGGAGGATGCAAGTGCCAATGGCAAGAAAGGGAGGGGGAGATAGGTCAGGAATTGGAGGGGAAGGAGTCGGCCAATTGAGGGGCAAGCAGTTAGAGAATGAGTTGTGGGGGCTGGGCACCTGCGGCCCCGAGGAGAGGCCACATGGGACAGAGGAAGTCTGAAGTTTTCTTGAGGGGCCTATTCCCTCTGGTCCATGAGGAATTTTCGAAAAAATGTTTATCAAGTTTGACCTGACTACCCAGTCCCCGTCGCCTTTTCTGATGTGCCAGATTTACCCTGCTCTGGAGAAGACTGGGAGCTGTTCAATTTAAATTGGATTTCCAATTGCACAGTGGGGAGGGAGTTGGGGGTGGCAGTGGGAGGAAGTTCTTGATCTCCATGAAGGTGAATGTAGTCCCCGGGGGACAGTGACCTGGCCAGGCAATGCCCCCTGGCACTGCCACATAGCACAAGTTGGTACTGTCAGGTTGACATGATGCCAACCTGGCAGTGCCAACCTGTTGCAGGGGCTGTGCCCAGGGCGGACCTTAGTGGGAGCTGGGGATGCCGGCAATGGCTGTTTGGTGGGGGGGGAAGCTGGGGAAAAGGGGTCTGCTGCCAGCGATGTTTGGAAGGAGAGGTGGGGGGATGCAGGCACTACTTCCATGGCCTATTTCTATTTCCTATGTTTCTAGTGCCAGGATTTTACGTTGCTCAAGTGGGCAGGCCTGACCCGGAAGTGCATAAAATTGCATGAAAAGATGTTAAGTGTACAACCTGATGATATTTGCACCCTCGTGCAACATTTCAGTTGGCAGGCAAGCGCAAGAATGGGAGGCACGCGTGCCGACAATGAAGTGGGCCGTTTCGCTCATTAAGACCCCAGTTGAATGCAATTCTGCATAGCTCATCTGCATTACAGTTAGCAGATGGGCTGATTGGCCAAGTGGTCTTTACTTTTTCGCTTCAACCTCGATCCAGGGCAGAATGAACGATCACAAGGTTGACAGAATTTTGTTGGAAAAACAATACTGTGTTAAAATAGCACTGTTAACAATGCAGTAAAATTTTATCGTTATTTTGTTTGTTGATTTTGCCATACGACTGCACTGCTCTTATCAGAGCACAAATGTATTGGATCTGAAATTTTTTAGTGAACTACATTATGTGCAAGTGGCTTTCCCATATATTGATGACTTCTTTATACCTAAATCTGTAATGAGCTTTATTGAATCATCAGTAATTTTCCATCCGACTGTCGCAATAACCAAAATACATTTTATCCAAGTTTAACAGTCTTTAAAATCGAAAGAGTTGGAATGAAGCAATTCTCAAAAGAAGCTGCTTCCCCTGGATGGGGAATCCAGAACACAGAGTCACAGGGGGGTGGAATTTTACAGGATTTCTTCCAAGGGCCCTATTTTACCATTGTGTCGCGCCCGTTTCGGGGCATGAAAACGTGATAAAGTCGGGTTTGAGGCCATTAACGCGATCCGTGCCCGCGTCCGCGCCGATGGCCACTTTACCGAAACCCGGGAATGGCCGCGATCCGCTTCGCGCCCAAAGTGGGCGCAACGGCGATTTAAATGTATTTGCATGTATTTCAATTGAATTAATGAACTGCCCGCCTAACATTATCAGCATTTCCTCCTTTACCGCTGCGTTCGCTGATCCGGAATCGCGCCAAAATGAACCTGCTGAATTAAAGTCTGAATCGGGCGCTCCAGCTGCTGAAGAGGGGAGTTCAGTGCTTCCAACGGCTCTCTGACTCAGATCGGTGGTGGAGGGGAGGAAGGAGGCGGGTCAGATCATTCTCTGGTTGGGGGGAGGGAGGGGAGTGAGGCCAGATCGTTGTCTGGTTTGGGGGGGGGGGAGGAGGAGGCGGGTTAGATGTATCACTGGTGGGGAGGCAGGGGGGAAGGAGGCCCGACCGTTGTCTGGTGATGGGGGAGGGGAGGACTGATCATCGTCTGGTGGGGGGGGGAGGGCCGATCGTTGTTTGGTGGGGAGGGAGGAGGAGGCGGGTCAGATGTTCCTCTGGGGGAGGGCGGGGGGTGGGGGGGCGGAGTAAGGCCAGATCATTCTCTGAAGGGGGTGGGCGGGGTGAGACCAGACCATTCTCTGGGGGGGAGGGAGTGAGGCCAGATTGCTCTCGGGGGTGGGGAGGGGGGGGGAAGGGGCAGAGGACAGATCGTTCTCTGGGGGGGGGCGGGGGGTAGTGAGGCCAGACCATTCTCTGGTGGGGGGAGGAGGGAGGCGGGTAAGATGTATCTCTGGTGGGGGGGAGGAAGGCCCGATCGCTCACTGATGGGGGGGGGCAGATGGATCTCTGGTGGGGGGGGCAGGGGGGTCCGCTGCCACTCTGCGGGCGATCTGTGTGGGCGGGGAAGGGGGCAGGAGGTCTTGATCGGTCTGGGTAGCGGGGAGGGGGAGGGTGGATAAGGGGGACAGTGATGTTCGTGGGGGCCTTCGCTCCTGCTTTTCGCTCCGGGGCCGCTTTCTCCACTTTCTGCGGCGGGAGCGATCTGACACGGGCCCGCTTTTTCAAATTTTTTCTAACTGCGCAGTTCAGAGCTCCAATCGTTTCGGGCGCGATTCAAACTCATGATTTTTTTTGAGGCTGAGTGCGTACCGGGGCGCCTGAAAGCAGATTTCCAAGTCGGATCTGAATTGCGCCCAGATTCAGCACTTAGAATGAAAATGGTAAAATCACCCCTAAGTGTCGGGTGGGCTTGAGACTGGGAGCATTCCAGATTCATTTTTTGGGCGGGTTTTCAGGCCCAATCTTGTGCACTCTGTCTGCAAAATTTTGGACTAGTCTGTTTCTGGTTGGAGAGGCTGTGCGTGGGGCTTAACGTACCCGACAGCCTGTAGAGGGCAGTAGTGTGCTTGTGTAGACCTCTGATGCTGCACATGCGCATTAACAGTAGCAGGAGTCTGACAGACAAAGAGGGGGCTGTCAGGCCCCTGCTACTGTAGACAGCTTCAAGAAGAACCCCAGCAATTGCGGGCGCCCGCGGCCCAAGATGCAACCCCTACCGACCCCCCCCTGCCGTCCAGACCGATCATGGCCACCCCTCCCTCCCCCACTGAACACTTGCAGAGTGGCGGCGGCTCCCCTCCACCCTCAGGCCCTGCCCCCATTGGTCGCACCCACCTACAGGCACTGCCCCCACAGAACTCGACCCCATTGACCATGCCATGGCCGTACCCCCCCATTGGTCTGCCCCTGGCACTGCTCCATTGGCTCCGCCCCCTGGCCCCAACACCGTTGGCCCCACCCCCTGGCACTGCCCAATGGGCACTGCCCAGGTGCTAGATTGGCATTGCCAAGGTCCCAGGGTGGCACTGCCAGCCTGGCACTGCCCAAGGGACACCCCCACCTTGCTCTCGGCCTCTCCAGGGAGCTTCAATGGCCTCCAGTTCCACTGGCAATGGCTCCCTGCTATTGGGGAACAGGTATTTTTGTTGCCGGAGAGAACCCCTCCTGGCAATGCCATAAAGGCAAGCAAACGCAGACGATTGAGCGCCAGGCTCACTAAACACATTGAAATCAACATTCAAATAAATTAAAATAAATTAATCAGCCTCTCACCCATTTCCAGCTCGAGGCTGACTGCGCTGTAACTCTGTGCTACCGTGAAATTCTGCCAGTCACGAAAACTGGCACCATTTGCCCTCGTTGTTTTACGCCCAATTTTACAGCATTTTCCCACCGTGAAATGGCCGTAAAGTGGCGGTAAAATCCCGCCCACAGAATAAGGAGTCACTTATTTAGAACTAAAATGAGGAGAAATTTCTTCATTCAGAGGGTTATGAAACGTTGAAATTGTTTACCCCAGAAGTTGTGGATGCTCCACTGTTGAATATATTTAAGGCTGGGATAAACAATTGACCTCTCTGGGGATCCAGGGATGCAGGGAGAGGGCAGGAAAGTGGAGTTAAGGATCATATTGAATGGTGAAGCAGGCTCGGGAGGCTTACTTTTTTAAAAAGTAGCCTTTGCCTTTGATTCTGTTATGAAATTAACATTACAAACAGTCTGAAACAGAACATTTTCTGTTCATTAATGGTGCTTCCAAAAAAACATTTTTTGAAATTGCAATTATTTTTTGCATAGCTAATAGCATAAACTATTCGCAAATGTTAATTCCTCAACATAAAATGGAAATATTGAGAATGTTTTTTGATGTTGTTTCCCTTGATTGTTCTGATCATTAGTTGCAGAGCAGAGATTCCAAGAAACATTGTGGTTCATGTTCACCTAGTGCACGAGATGTGGCAGATTCAATGCTTGTTTGGAATTAAATTTGATTAACAGTTATACATTATCACCCCTTTACGGATTTCTATACACAATCATTGACTTTCCCTCCATCATAAGGTTAGAAGTGGGGATGTTTGCTGATGATTGCACAACGTTCAGTACTATTTGCGAATCCTCAGATACTGAAGCAGTCCATGATAATACACAACAAAACCTGGACAATATTCAGGTTTGGACTGATATGTGGCAAGTTCCATTTGTATCACACAAGTGCCAGGCGATGATCATCTCCAAAAAGAAAGAAGCTAACCATCTCCCCTTGTCATTCAATGGCACTACTATCACTGAACCGCTCACTATCAACATCTTGGGATTACCATTGACCAGAAAATGCACTAGACCAGTCATATAAATACTATGGCGAAGACAGGTCAGAGGCTGGGAATACTGCAATGTGAAATTCACCTCCTGACTCCCCAAGGATCGTCCATCATTTATAAGGCAGAAGTCAGGAGTGTGAAGGAATACTCTCCAATTGCCTGGATGAGTGCAGCTCTGACAATAGTCAAGAAGGTTGACACCATCCAGGACAAAGCAGCCCACTAGATTCGTACCCCATCTACACCTTAAACACTCACTCCCTCTGTCACCAACGCACTGTGGCAGCTGTGTATTCCCAATACAAGATACACCGGAGCAATCACCAAAATCCCTTCCAAATCCAGGGTCTCTATCAATTCAAAGGACAAGGGCAACAAAGCCGTGGGAACCCCATCATCTTCATGTTCCCCTCCAAGTCACATACTATACTGACTTGGAAGAGCATTCCTTCACTGACTCTGAGTCAAAATCAGGGAACTCCTTTCCTAAAAACACTACGGTTGGAACTTTTCAGCCATTCTTGCTGGTGGGATCTTCCAATCCTGCCAATGGGGCATGTCCACCACAGGTTTTCTGGTGACAGGGGTGAATAGAATAGAAACCATACTGACAGCCACGGGATCAGAAGATCCTGCCACCGGCCAATGGTGGGCCGCTGTGAAACACAGGGTGGGTGTGGAATAACCCACCCCGATGGCATGTACCCCCACCACATGGATGTGGCGGTTCAAGCAGCTCACCACAACCTTCTCAAGGACAATTAATGATGGGAAATAAATGTTGGCCTTGCCTGCAACACCCACATCCTGTAAACAAATAAAAAAAGGCTACAGAGAATATTGCAGCTCTATTTCTGTTAATAGTAATGTTTCCAAGGTGACACTGTTAAGGCTGTTTATGGTTCAACACTTCTTTGGAAGCATTGAAGTCAAGGCTCTCTCCAGCAGATGTTTTGTTCATGGTGTTGCAGGTTTATCTGTGAAAAGTGAGCTTCTTTTCACTTGAGGAGAAATATAGAACTTTGCAGGTGCCATATGTAGTGTTACAAGCAAAGCATTAGTCGAGCTAATCCTGAGAACAATTAAAATGTGTTGTTTTTTGATGGGCCTTGTACTGATGAAAATCCTGGCTGAAGGTTTAGAATTTACAACAATCCTCTGACATTGACATTTAAAGAGGGCCTGGAATGGGAAACGAATTATGGGCACATATAATAAAACATTAGCATTCGGATTGTACAAAATGCCGTCTAAAACACTCAGCTTATCTGAATCAGCCAAATTGGCAATTAGTGGCAAAAACATTTCATATCACCTTTGAGGACTGTTGTGGAGCATTTATCAACCAAGGCTCGACACAAGGTTCTTGAATAATCAGTCTTTTATTTCATTTCAGTGGGGAGACGATCTCTGTTGGTTACCCAGGAGACTTCTCCAGTGGTTTATTGGGCTATGACAATTTTAAAAATACAGATAAGCTACTCACAGGGAGTCCACACATTGTATTATTTGCTGATACTGTTAACTGTCATCCCTTTGATAGCTCCAAATCACAACCGACAGATGTAACAGTTAATTCTGGGTTTTAGCTATACTCTGCAGTCCGCAGGCATGAGAATCTGCAAGCGATTTTAACATTAATGTTCCACTTTTTCCTCTTACAAGACCAAATTGGTTGGGTCAGTATTCAGACAACTTGACAAAGTCTAAGTAATGCAACTCAACTGCCAGATGCAAAGCTCCTACAGGCCAGATTGGGCCTACAGGTGATTGTTACTCATTCCTGGTTCAAAGGCTGTGTAAGTGCAAACAACAGAATCACTGCTGACATCTGGGTCCAAAATAAATGGATGCGGCGACTATGATCTCAAATCGCTGAAAGCAACATTGAAATCTGGGAGGCTATAAAATGCTTAATCCAAGAATAAGGTGCTGTTTCTCAAGCTTTCATTGAGCTTCATGAGAATGGTTTAGGAAGCTGAGGGCAGAGAGGTCAGAATGAGAGTTGAACAGAGAATTAAAGTGACTGGTGATCAGAAACTCAGGGTCATGTGTGTGAACTTGATGTAAGGTGTTAAACAAAGGCTGGGGTGAGGGGGAGATACTCCCAGCCTGCTGCGCTGCTTGAGGGGACTCATGTGGAGGCCCCGGAAAGTCCGCTGGGCGCCACGGCCTCCGCGTGTCTCCGGCTGCCTGATTTCTAGCATCACCAGCTCTGCGCCAGAAATCGGCGTGGAGCTGTATAAATTAGCATCCATTAGTGGGCCCGGGTCTGAAGTCTCCATGCCCGCTAGTCTCTCACCCCGCCAGGAGTGTTTCACTCCAGTGGGGTTTAGAACAGCTTCCCACTAGTGGGGAGCTGTTCTAAACCCCACTGGAGTGAAGGGGGGCCATGGAGCTCTCCAGGAGGTTGGGGGTAAGGGGGGATGCCCCCTTGGCATTTCCAGCTTGGCAGTGCCAGCCTGGCCCCCTGGCACTGCCCAAGGGGGAAAGTGGCAATGCCCAGGCGTCACCTTGGCACAGCCCACCAGGTATTGAGGGGCTTGAGGGGGCAGGGCCTACTGTGGGGGACTCTCCATGGGGGAGATCAGTGGGGGTGGGGGGTGGCCTGCTGCTGCTCTGTATTGGGCAATGACAGAGGGAGGGAGGCCAGTGCTCAGGACTGTCCATCGGGGTGGGAAGGGGGCGGCCGGCATACTGGGGTGTCGGGTCTGCAGGAGGATTGGAAGATTGGGACTGCTGGTGGTTGGGGAGGGCGGGGGAAGAAGATCAAGGGGAGTCAAGGCTGGCCCGGATACGTCCAGGGGGGCCAGTAATCGGGTGGTGGGGGGAGTCATGCAACCAGTGATGGGGAGCCGCGGGGCTGGTCAGCAATCGGGAGATCGGTAGTTTGGGGCTACTGCTCATGCACTGATCTCCACTCTGACAGATTGGTGCATGTGCAGTGGCCCGCTCAGCCATATTCTGCTGGCCAGTCCAGCGAGAATAGGCCCCTCCCTCAAGTTTTTAATGACATTCACACTGATGCACTCTGCAGTGCACAGAGTGTGGGAGATTCATTTTCAAACTCCTGCTGAAGAAATCAGCGTGATTTACTCCAGTTTTTATGTAAATTTGGCACTTAGAATTCTTTTAGAAGAATCCCACCCTTAATCACCCAACTGCATTTAGTGTTCCCAATGTAGAGGGGACTACATTATGAGCAGCGAATACTGAATAAAAGAAATACAAAGAAATCAATGTTCACTTGAAAAGAGTGTTTTGGATCCTGGACAGTGAAACAGGAAGAGGTAAAAGAAACACATGTTGCATCTCCTGCGCATGCATAGAAGTGTGGCATGTGAAGGGAAGTGGGTATTATGAATGATTGCAGAGTGGACTACGGTCAGTTTTCTGGACCAGTGAAAGGGGCAGAGAGGCAAATATGAGTTTGGAGGTGATATCACATCGTGGAAAAATCGCCAAAATAATTGTTACATATTCTGAATATAAAATATCCTCCTCCAAGTTTATAGAGCCCTTTTGGTAATGTTTCCAGTTCATTTCCAGTTTGCAAGTCATTCTAATCACTGAAAGAGAGATGCATTTCTATCCTCTAACTTGAGAAATATCAAAAGTGCTCGGTAAGAAATTGCCCCAAATGGAACATTTTAACATTGCAGAGATGGGCTTTGAGGCTTACTGCAAGAGGTGATCAAAAACAGTGCCACACAAACTGATTGCAGCTATCAGAATGAAGGGACTTTGAGAATATCAGACCAGGCGAGATAGAATGGCAAGTAGAGGAGATGAGCAGCTGGCATATTCAATGAATCAATTGGCAGTTAAATTAATAATATTTTTGTTTCTGTCAGAAAAATCTAATTGGTACTTCATTTGTTTGAGAATGGAAGTTCTAGTTTCAGAAACAAAACTTTTAACCTCCAGGAGTGGGCGGGTAAGTGGAGCTGAGTCCACGAAAAGATCAGCCATGATCTTATTGAATGGCGGAGCAGGCTCGACGGGCCAGATGGCCTACTCCTACTCCTAGTTCTTACGTTCTTTTAAATTGAAGGCTAAAGTATTAAATGTTAGATAAATTGACATCTGGTTGAGAAACTGATAAAAAGAACTCTTATGCACATGCAACTTAAATATGTCTGGCTGTGTTACACTTGAAAGGTAGCCTGGACTGACTTTGCAAGGTCAAAGTTGACAGTGAAAAAACTTGAACAATGTACAATTCTCTTCTAAGTTTGGAATGGAGCCAGGGCATCTGGAGAAAAAGGACATAAAGCTCCATCAGTAATTTCAGTTATTGCCATGGACTGAAAAATCAAAGAATTTTGTGAAAGTAAAATAACACATTTGCATTTCTGTTTGAACCATCCCACAGCATGACACATTACCATAAAAATATTGATTCGGGGTGGAGCCTGGTTAGAATGTTCTTTTGTTTAATTTATCTCTGTTTACTAACAGGAGCAAAGAGCTGGAAGATTTGATCTGGATTACAGCTAGTGGAAGAAATGTGTCCTCAAAGAGCCCAGTGGCAGAAAGCATTCAGTATTCAGTAGTTAGCTTAGAAAGGAATGGGAAGGCAGTTTGGAACCTGATGGCAATTTAAACGAGCAGTGGAGACATTCACAGTTGTAAGGTCTGTTAATGAAAGTTAGAAGGTCTTCTCATCAAAAAGCTAATGGTTGTAAGTTTCTGGCCATTCTCACCGGATCTTCTGGTCCCACTGACAGCAACCTCCACCCCCACTGTGGGTTTGCTGGAAGCGGAGGTTGTGAACAAAAAACCCATTGATGGCAGAGGGACTGGCAGATCAACCATCAACCATTGACATGCCACCTCCACTGCCGCACCACACAAAGGGGCGGGAAATCCCTTCCATGGGATCCCCATAGAATACTGGGACACTGGAGAGAATAAAGTGCATTCTAGATGGCTGTGGCATATTTTGGGATGATCCCAGGAAAATGTGATGAAAGATTTCTTCGGATTATAGAACTCTATAGTATATATAACACATTCTATAGTATAGAATGTGGCCATTTTGCCCATCAAGTCTGTACTGACCACAATCTCACCCAGGCCCTATTCCCACAACCCCATGCATTCACTCTGCGAATGTCCCTGACACTAGGCTCAATTTAGCATGGCCAATCAACCTAACCCGCACATCTTTGGACTGTGGGAGGAAACAGGAGCACCCGGAGGAAACCCACGCAGACACAGGGAGAATGTGCAAACGCCACACAGTAATCCGAGGCTGGAATTGCAGGGGGAGGGGGTGGGGCTCACTGAAAACCAGCAGTTTGCAACAGATGGTACCATTGCACATGCTCAGATCTCTATTCTGTGCAATAGCAGTTGATCCCAGTTGCAGAGTGTGCAGCGCACCCCTGCTTGCTTTAGTTCCGCCCCTCTTTCAGCCCTGCACCTTTTCTCTTCCAGTAGGTCCTGCCCCCCTCAAGCCCTGTCCCCTTAGCACTCCCCAAAGCCCAGTGGGCGCTATCATTGTGCCAGGCTTGCAGCACTAAGGTGCCTGGTGAACAGTGCCAAGGTTCCAGGCTGGTACTGTCAGACTGGCAGTCCCCAAGGGGTACTCCCCCACCCCCAACATCACAGCGGGGGCCTCAATGGCCTCCGGTCCTACCGTTGAGGTGATTACAACAGGTGCTCGTTTTGGGGACCATACATGATCCTCGCCAGACGATTGCATACCAGGTTCACTTGTAATATTTAAAATTTATTTCAAATAGAATTTAAACATTGAGAATTTAAATATTGAGATCAGCCTCACCCGAAAAGGGCGCAAACCCAATTTTTCGGCTCTCTTGCAATCTTACCAGTTTGTCCCGCCCATCGGCCGATGGGGCGCAGTGGTAATATCCTCCCTGTTCCTGCTTTTATTCTGGAAGCTATTTTTGAGAATTATGTAAATGAACTTATATAGATAAAGTGAGGTCACTCATCATGTTGCAGTGCTATCAGTATTATCCCTAAGATATGTGGAGGGACAGAGAATTAATTTGGCCAGATGGAAACCCATGGGTTTGGATGGAACGCTAGTACTGCACCCTGTCCAATATCACACTCCATTGACTTCACCCAAACCTGTCAGTTTCCCAATAGAAAGTTCAAAGATAAAATATTCCTTTATGGTGCAAGTAATAATGAAAAATAATTTTTGCAAGGTGAATGAAGTTTGGCTGGAGTGTTCCTTGGAGAATAGTCAGACATTGTATTCATTCACAGGATGTGAACATTGCTGACAAGATCAGCATTGAGAAGGCATTGGTGAGCTGCCTTCTTGAACCACTGCAGTCCATGTGGCATGGGAACACTCACAGTGCTGGTAGGGAGGGAGTTCCAGGGTTTTGACCCAGCATCTGTGAAGAGACAGCCATTTAGCTCCAAGTCAGGATGGTGTGTGGCTTGGAGGGGAATGGGCAGGTGTGGTATTCCTATGCATCTGCTGTCCTTTCCTTGTAGGTGATAGAGATCATGGATTTGAAAGGTGCCATTGAAGGAGCCTCAGTGAGTTGATGCAGTGTCACTTGTATATATGTACACATTGCTGCGATTGTGCATTGGTGTGGAGGGAGTGAATGTTTATGATGGTAGGTGGGGTGCTGACCAAGCGAGTTGCTATGTCCTGGGTGTTGTTGAGCTGCTTCTGAGAGTAAAAACGCAGCAGAACTGTGGTGAAAAGTATGAGTTAATCTGACAGGCTGAAAAGAGAATGGAAAACCACTCAGGTATGATTGTGTTATAAAATATTTTGATTCTGCTTCTAATTTAATCGATGAAATATGAAAATGTAGTGTTTGATTTTGTCTGCTTTAGTTTCTATTTGAAGGTTCACTACTTTCCAACATTTCACGGAAACTGCTTACCCATGTTGAAACACAATCCTGTATGTGTGTTTTTGGTCTGCGTCCTTGCTTCATAGATGTTTATTGATTTAGGTTGTGACTGAGTTTGATGGGACGAGGAATGTGGGAATGGGAAGATTCTTAACTGAAATCTGAACCTTCCCAGTGAATTATGAAACATTCACATATATTGTCCCACTGGAAATGTGGCAGGGCTCAAGTTCCTGACATGCATTCACACTGTGGATGGAGAAAGAACAGCTACAATGGTTTAACAACAATAATGGCAATAGTGGCTTTAACATGGTTACTCTGGCTAAGAGCTAAGCATGCTGGGAATGTTGGTCAACTTATAGATTAAAACCAGATGCAGGTCGTAAAGAGGCTCTGGTCTGGGAGCTGTGATCTGAAGCTTTCCAGATAAGGGAAGATGTTTACATTAACCAAGACAACGTGGCTCCGATTTATGACTGCTGTGTATGGAGTTTGCAGCTTGAAATAAGTGTAATGGCTTCATTTAAAAGTAATTTCACTGGATGTTCGAGCCATGTGATCAGTTTATGGTTACACAGTTGGCTGGATGACACAGAATCTTCCAGAAGCGAGTTGAGAATTGTGGATAAAAGGACATGTGAGTTCTTTGTTTATGGTAGTCATGATGTGGAGATGCCGGCGTTGGACTGGGGTAAACACAGTAAGAAGTTTAACAACACCAGGTTAAAGCAAGAAGGGGAAGGCCTGCAGCTCCGAAAACTTGTGTGGCTTTTGCTACCAAATAAACCTGTTGGACTTTAACCTGGTGTTGTTAAACTTCTTACAGTTCTTTGTTTGCCAGCGATAACTCGAAGAGACCAACCATCGCAACAAGACCTTGTACCCTGAAGGATGCTTCAGAAAGAAGAAGATAGATTCTACATCAAGGATAAAATAAAAAGTAAAAGTAAAGTTTATTTATTAGTCACAAGTAAGGCTTACATTAACATTGCAATGAAGTTACTTTGAAATTCCCCTAGCCGCCATGATCCTGCACCTGTTTGGGTCAATGCACCGAATCAGCACGTCTTTCAGATTGTGGGAGGAAACCGGAGCACCCGGAGGAAACCCACGCAGAGACGGGAGAACGTGCAAACTGCACACAGACAGTGACCCAAGCCGGCAATCAAATCTGGGTCCCTGACGCTGTGATGCAGCCGTGCTAACCACTGTGCCACCATGCCACCCCTGGATATTTCTTGCCCAAGGTTTTCCAAAACTTGGTAGTATCTATTTTCAGTTAAATAGCTAAAGTTGATGTTTAATTAAAGTTAATATGCAGTTTAAGAGTTAAAGTTCAGTAAAAAGTTAATGAGTTGCAACCGTTTATGTTTGAGTTGGTACTGGAACGGTTAAATAAAGAAATAATTGAACTACTGTCCTTGTTTGTCTCATTAAACTGGAATGCTTGGGAGGTGTTTAAATTAAAGCTGTATAACTGCTTGCAACTTTACTGGGCCTAATCCAACTGATGCTGTGTGAGCCAGCCATGAGAGCTGCCCCAAGGATGTTGCTGCTAAATAGTAAGACCTGTAGCAGCCTGAGGAGGCTGACATCGAGCATGTTGTGACTTTTGCAGTAGCTGGAGCCGCAGTTAGTGCTGGTGGTGGAAGTCTGTTCCAGGTTTGCTTGTAGGGCAGGTAGAATAAGTGACTGCTTGGCAGGTAAATCGACATCCTACAAGGTTACTGTTCCTCAAACAAGTGGAGGTACGTGCATCGCCACTTTCATATTCTCCAGCGGTAGAAGTGGTGGGTGAGTGAAAGTATCCATTTGATGTCTGTTTGGGGGAGATTCCCTTTGGAAAATGCATTGGGACTCTGCAGCAGCCAGAGGACCAAGAAGACAGTATCATATCAATTGCCAAGGATGGTTCAAAGACCTCTATACTAACAGGCAAAAACAAACAAAAATAACATACAACCCAGTGAGAAAATAGTCCTTTATGTAAATAATTAATGAAGAATATTTATTAAAGTAAAAGAAAAGAAGAAAAATACACACAAGAGAGATTATTATACACTAAGGGCCCGATTTTACCATTTTGATTCTAAGTGCCGAATCTGGGCATAGTAGAGATCCGACCTCGAAATCCGCTTTCCAGTGCGCCCATACGCTTTTTGCTGGCTCCCAGTCCGATCCACGCAGTGGGCGGGGCTTAGCGCTGCCGGAACGATCGGAGCTCTGAACTGCGCATGCGCAGTTCGAAAAAAATCTGAAAAAGCGCGCCCGTGTCAGATCACAGATCTGAGGAGTAGAAATGATGCCTTGACTTAAAATCATACCTGCGAGTAAATTTCTCGCTCAGAATGACAATTATTTGTTAGTTTAAAAATATAACCTGTTCCTGTGCAAGCCACTCAGAAGCAATAAACACAGCTGCATGTATTTAACTACATTTTCAATTTGCATCATTCTTGCTGATCAGAAGTAACTTTTAATATTTCCATGATGCCACAAATCTGTGTTGTTAAACACAGATAATGAGTGGGTGCCGAAAGATTTCCACGGACTAGTCTGTCAGTCAGTGCTCCCACTGATCCACCCTGTACCAATATCTCTGTCCAGCTGCCTGGAAATCGTCAAGTCTCATCTGGAACAACTGAATTTGGTCAATAAATTATATTTTTTGCCTTTGATGCTGAAATAAAAATCTCACCATTCACCGGACTCTGAAATGTCTTGCTGCACTTTACACTGGAGGCTCTCAGCTCTCTTCCAACTGGTCCTACGTTGGCCACTTCAGTCATTACTGCAGTTGAAGAAAAGTCTATGGTGACTGTATATTTCATCTAAAAGAATGCTGGCTTTTCACGCTGTGATATATGTGTGTTCAGTCTTTTGAGTTATGCCCCCTATTCCAGACATTAGATAAACATCCCTTCTGAAGTTTTTGTGGAGAAGCAAGGTCACATGACCCAGGACACCTACCTGTTGGCCAGTTTAATAATACAGACCACCCTGGGAGGCAGGCCCCCCTCGGCAGACCCCCCACCCCCCCCAACCAGAGATCCATCTGAGCCCCCTCCTCCCCTCCCCCAACCAGAGATCCATCTGAGCCTGCCCCCCTCCTCCGGCAGACACCAGCGGAACGGTGTGAAGCCTGGTCACTTTAGCCGTGGCTCCAAGTCTGTGGCCAGGAAGGTGCTGCAGGCTCTCGAAGGACTGAAGATGGGGGCGGGGGGGGGGGGGGGGGCGGTCAGCAGGGGGTGGGGTGCTCTGCCGGGGGGGTCTGCCTCCCGTCAGGGGGAACTGCCGGGGTGGTTAGCAGGGGGATCTGCCAGGGTGAGGGGGGTGGAGGGATTGCCACTGCTGGGGGGCACGGGCTGGATATCGGGGCGCTCTGAGAAGGATGGTCGAGAAGGATGGTGGCCGCAGACTGACTTCACAAGAGCAGAGAGAGCTTTGGAGGTTCCCCTGCAGAATGGAAATCCGCTTCGCATTTTTATTTTGCAGGTCGCTTACAGCGCGGATCCGGAACGGACCAGAAGAAGGTAAAGTGGGATTTGGTGGTAGAGTTGGGCGTGCAGTTCATTAAATCGATTCAAATGCATGCAAATGTCGGGCCCGCCCAATTCGGGCGTGGGACAGATCTCCACCATTCGCGGCTCATGGTAAAGTGGCGATTTGCTCGCACGCGGGTGCCGATCGCGATACAGGCCTCACACCCGACTTTACTGTGATTTTGTGCCCGAAAACGGGTGCAAATTGTTGGTAAAATTGGGCCCTATGTCACTTAAGTATATGAATGAATAAATGCACAGTGTTTCTCTGTGATTACTTCGCTCTAAACTATATCCACATTCTCTGAACTCACTGAGACACCTATTTTCCCAAACAACATCCAAATTTGTAATTCTATAAATCAAATTCAGCCCATAGTTACCGCACAATACAGCTTAGATGGCCAAGTTTGGGAAATCGTCCTTTGTTGGTTCAGTGGAAGTACAAAACAGCATCTTGTCGAGGAGAATATCTGCAATCTACTGCGGACCTAAATATTAGACGGAACATGCCATCTAACAGTTTCCATCTAAAACAGTCAGAAGATTTTGACCTGTCTGACTGTTAGATAGAAAGTAACTGCCCAGGCAGTTACATGTACTGGCCTCTCAGGTTGTTAGATGTAAAACCAGCTTGCTTCCCTCCGATTTGATTTCATTTATTAATGTCACACATATTGAGATACAGTGAAAAGTATTGTTTCTTGCACGCTATACAGACACAACATACCATTCATAGAGTACATAGGAGAGAAGAAGGGAGAGCGTGCAGAATATAGTATTACAGTCACAGAAAGGGTGTAAAGAGAGATCAGTTGGGCTACGTACACAACCCTTTGTAGTTTCTTGTGGTCTTGGTCAGAGCAGGACCCATACAAAGCTGTGATACAGCTGGAAAGGATGCTTTCTATGGTGTATCTGTAAAAATTGGTGAGAGTCATAGCGGAAATGTCGAATTTCCTTAGCCTCCTCAGAAAGTAGTGCATTAGTGGGCTTTCTTAACTATCGTGTCAGCGTGGAGGGATCAGGATAGGTTGTTGGTGATCCGGACACCGAGAAACATGAATCTCTCAACCATTTCCACTTAGTTGATGTAGACAGGGGCATGTTCTCCACTAATCTTCCTGAAGTTGATGACTATCTGCTTCATTTTGTTGGCATTGAGTGAGAGATTATTGACGTTGCACCAATTCACCAGATTCTCTATCTCTTTCCTGTACTCCATCTATCATTGTTTGAGATCCAACCTACTATGGTGGTGTCATCAGCGAACTTGATTTTCACCAGATTCTACAGACGCAGCATATAAAGCATCCTTTCTGATTGCATTACAGCTTGATATGGTTCCTGCTCTGACCAAGATCGCAAGAAACTATAAAGGGTTGTGAAAGTAGCCTAGTCCATCACGCAAACCAGCGCCCCATCTATTGACTCCATCTACACTTATTGCTGCCTCAGAAAATCAACCAGCATAACCAAGGGTCCCACACACACCGGACATTCTCTCGTTCACTTTCTTCCGTTGGGAAAGAGATACAAATGTCTGAGAACATGTACCAACTGACTCAAGAACAGTTTCTTCCCTGCTGCCATCAGACTTTCAAATGATCTTATCACATATTAAGCTGATTTTTCTCTTCACCCTATTGGTAACTGCAACACTATTCTGTGCCCCATCTTTCCTTCTCCCCTATGTACTCTATGAATGGTATGTTTTGTCTGTATAGCTCGCAAGAGACAATACTTTTCAATGTATCCCAATACATGTGACAGTCATAAACAATTCAATTCAAACGTAGTTCGGAAATCATTCTGGGTCAACACAGGTTATATTAATTTGTGAAATGGAACTTGTTTGAACTCTAAAAGAGGTGATTTTGATTTAGAATCATTGAGATTTACTCAAAAGCCCATTAAATGTACATTCTGATAAAGGTAAATAGAAGTGAACAATTTGTTTAGGCTGTAAAGATTTAATTATTTACAGTAATTAATAGAAATTCTCACTGTCATGAATGAACAATTCTGTACTTGAGAAAATACAATGTAAATGGAAGTACTTATGAGGGACACAAAACTATCATTTTTTAAAATATAGATGAGTTTGATTATCATTTGGATGTCAGAGAAAACATTCCACTGTGATTAATTAAGGACAATCTATTTTCTTTTTACTTTTGAAATCGTTTCCTGCTTTTCCTGAATACTGGAACAAAACATGACCTTGGTGCTGCTACAATGAGTACAGTTGAAATACTGGATGGTAAAATATCATGAAGGAAAAATTTAAAGCCTAAGTGAGCATAAAATGAATCCATTTATACCTGTTGTCATAATAACCCCTCTGCATTCCGCAGAAAAATGACAGTGAGAAAACTGACACGTTACGAATTTTAATATGAAATTATTCCATTGACGGAATCTATGCAAAGCCAAATGCATTGCCTGGAATAACACAAGTCTGCTGAAATGCAACAAATAATAATTTACAACCATAAAAGCTAGGAGCAAGAGTAGGCTATTCAGCCCCACGAGCTTGCTCCACTGTTCAAAAAGGTCATAGCGTATCTGACTGTAACCTCAACTCCACATTTGCACCTATCCCAATAACCTTTCACCTCCTTACTTATCAAAAACCTATCTACCTCTGCCTTAAAAAAATTCAACCGCTCCGCTTCCGCCACCTTTTGAAGAAAAGAGTTCAGGTACGGTCTCACCAATGCCCTGTATAGCTGAAGCATAACTTTGCTACTTCTATATTCCATTCCCCTCACAATAAACAATGACATTTTATTAGCTTTCCTAATTTGTTGTACCTGCAGACTAACCTTTTGTGATGAGTGCATTAGGACACCCAGATCTGAGCATTTCAGAGCTCTGCAATCTCTCACCATTTAGATGACATGCTTCTTTTTAATTCTTCCTGCCAAAAGTGGACAATTTAAATATTTTTCCATATTATACTCAATTTTTCAAATATTTGCCCACTTACTTAACCAATCCAAATCTGTCTGCTAACTCTTCACAATTTACTTTCCTACCTATCTTTGTATCATCAGCAAATTTAGCAACCGTACTTTTGGTCCCTTCATCCAAATCATTTATATAAATTGCAAAAAGTTGAGGCCTCAGCGCTGATCCCTGTGGTATACCCCTTTGTACACCCATGCCAACCAGAAATTACCCATTTATGCCCATTGTATGTTTCTGTTATTTAGCCAATCTTCTAACCATGCCAATACCCCGTAGACTATGAGTTTTTATTTTCCACAGTGACGTCTGATGTGACACCAAATGTTGTGGAGCCTGCACCAAAAAATCTAACAATATCATTAAACTTTGAAGCATGGTTTGAACCATTAACACGGGACGAAGAGGACTTAAGGTCTGCCCAAGGAAATATTAAAGGACAGTGGCAGTTGCATGGAATTGGACTGGGTGGAGTTGGTAGCTGTTATACATTAATGTGGCCTTAAATTTAAATCTTAAATCGGAGTGGAATATAATACCCTTAATGACTGGTAGCAGTAACATTTGTATGCAAACTGCACAATCTGAAAGTTGATCATCAGTGTGAAAATAATAGAATAATTAATGATGACGGGAGAATTTTTGTGTTATAATCTGGAAAACTCTAATTATGTGCAACAAGAATAATTATTTTTCTGTCTCTGTGGCAAACCATGGGTAGCAGTTTCTGTTTGGTTACATTTTTTTTTATTGTGAAGGTTGTTAATGTGAGTGTCATGTGCTTGAGCCAGAGTACACAGAGTGATCAGATTGTGACATCAGTCAGTTATAGGAAGGACCCCTCGCTATTTAAAGGGGTCACCATGTAACAATGCCTTGCATTATTTACTTGCTACTGCAGTGCTAGTGAAAATACAGAATGTTGGAAGAGTTGACAGAAGTCCTTTCAGTTTTGGATCTTTGGAAGAATTGTGTGGTTTTTGATGGTCACAGTGGTCCCGCACACAAGGGCTAAATCTTACCAAAAGAGTGTTGTTTCGGGTGAAAAATCCAGTGTGTTTCTCTCCAGTGAAACACATCGGTTTTCTCTCCAGATCTTATGACACTTTGCAAAACTAAAAGCGTTTCACCCTGTCATTCAGGTGAGGGGGCCTCAATAGGCTGTCAAAATATGACTACACAGAGATCAGGCTGCCATCTTTAAAGGGTGCCCCAATCATAACCTGAGTGAAACCTGATCCCAGCCCACCACGGAGATCTGAGGGGCTCTCCTCCCCACCCCTTGATTGGAGCTGGCACTTCTCCCCCTCTGCCCATCCTGATAATTGGCATCTTCTCTCCCCACCTCCGATCATTGGTCCCTTCCCCATCCCTCCATTCCCTTGATCATCAGCACCTTCACCTACCTCCCCCACAGTCTGAGTCAGCACCCACCTCCAGCACCAAGCCCTCACCAGCATCCCCAGCACCTCCATCCGTTCCCATCCTGCCACACCACATCTAAATGAATCTCCCACCCAAATGTAGCTCCCAATGGGAACTGCCCCTTGGCACATGTTGGCATTGCCAAGTCAGCATGGGCATGGTGCCAACCTGGCAGTGCCAACCTTTGCCGGGGCAGTGCCCCGATACTGCTTAGCCAGGGGCTATACTTAACTTTGTGCCCCCAGGTGAATCCCGTGACAAGTTTATGTCGAGGTGAACCTGTTGTAAACCGTGTCAACATAACTTCACGTTGGCATGGTGTCAATATGCAGTGGTGGGGGAGGGGAGGGTCAATATTTGGTGGGGGGGTAAATAACATTTTAAGCTATTCAAATTCATGTAAAGCAGGTTCATGTCCATTATGGGTGTGAATCTGATGAAGTCGCTGGTGAGGGGGTGAGGAAATCGCATTCTCGCTGGTGAGAACTGCAACTTCTGGATCTTGAGCACCCCCGGCATTCACAAAGACAGTAAAGGTGGGCTCAAGATTGCCCCATATAGAGACAGGGATTCATTGGCTTTTCTTCAAGCTGAGAGAAACAGGCATGTGTGCTATCCAGGGTAGCAGCTTCCTATGGTGTAGTGAACTGTAAACTGCACACTCATGGTCTTGCAAGTGCCGCATCTCAATAGGAAGATGTACCACATCTCCAAACAGTACATCTAAATGTGCAGCTGGTCTGCGACCATGTCCATAAGACATCATACTGGTGAACTCCTTCTATCCTGGTCGCAGTCGTCATGCTTTCAAATGAAACCAGTCAGCTCTTCCAGCCAGCTTTCAGTCACCGTGCCAAACCAGAAAACTGCTGCTCAATGATGAGGGTTACCCACCATACACGTAGCAAATGACTCCCCACTGCTGCATGATCACATGGGGTCAGCACAACAAGTTGGCCTCTGCTTTCACAATAGAAAAGATAGACATTAAATTCGAAGTAAAACTTTGCACCAAAACTGCTCCATGCTCCTAGACCGTGTGAAGAGGGTGCCAGGCCTGTTGACGCACCCAACATCTTTGTGGTATGCAAATGAGTTTGAGTGCAAACCTGGTGGGGAGCAAGGGATCTTTTTTTAAAACTAGGGCAATTTAGGGCACAAATTGCACTCAGACCATTTATTGTGCCCAAAACTGATACTTCAGTCCTTACCTTTAATACAATTAGCGCAGTTAAAAAGATTGTACTTCCATCAGAAGAGGACGTAGACATCTGCATTATGTTCTTAGCAACAAAAGAAAGTGAAGAGACCTGATTCTCAGAGGAGGTTTCTGGATCCGCATGAATGGCCTTGTTTCTGAGACGGACAGTAAGTAGTGTGGCTAGGGAGGGTGAAGTTTATTCCAGAACAGATAGGAACTATTTGGAAATCTAGAAAGAAATAAAGTGAGCTCAATGCAATGAACCTTCTATGCTCAGCTCATTTGCAACAGTATATGGTTCTACACACAGCTTTTTTAAAATACTTTTCCAATTCAATCAAATCAAATCCAATTCAGAGTCTAAACAAGTTGAGACATTTCAGATCCAGGCTGACAAGACAGGATGGGAGACCAAAACCACCCAGTCCTGGGCCTGATCTACATGAGTCAAGCTGATTGGAGAAGGGGGAGGATCCTCCTCCAAGACTTGAGCTCATTTGCATCTTAGCCAAAAGACCGAGATGCCGCTTTAAAAAATTGCTTCATATGAAACACATGAAGCCTCAGTGTCGCCTAATGACCTCAACCAAGTGCAGGCGATCCATACTACACTTGATCTTAGCCAAAAGGCCGAGAAACAGCTTACTTCTCATGCAGGGGCTGGACGAATAAGGCAAACAGGAAATGGGACTTTCGGGACGCAGCCACTTAAAAGTTACTGGTCACATTAAGTGAAATATGTCAACGTTGCTTTGGAAAGGCTCTAAAATTAAGTTATCTTGTTGGCTGCCTTTGTCGAGGCTGAAGGAAGAGATGAACTGAAGTTGACCAGCAAAATGAAGTGAAAGGAGCCAAACAGCCATGCACAAAATGAAGTTTGCAGGCAAGTGATAGTGCAGTCTAAAACACAAGATACTGTTTGATAATGCTCCATGAAATGGTTATGACGTTTTCTTGGCAAGTCAAGGCATTCTCCCCCCTGAGGACAGCATTTCAGCATACTTGGAAGCAGGTGGAAGCAGAATTGAGTTGACTACTGCCACTGGCAGTGCCAATCCTATGGCACATGTCAACACCAGGTGTCTTTTGAGCAGATGGCATAGTCCTGCATTTGGCAGCTCCCTGCTAACACAGAGCTCGTGGAACCAGATCCCCATGATCATTAACAGCCTTATGTGCTTTTGGCTTCGGTTATGTATGACTGGTGATCAATTTAGCTCTTCTGCTTGTTGATCTCTCATTCATGTCTGTGTCCCTTTAATGTCATACAAAGCATGAAATACTGTGAACTCAAGGCTTTCAAAGATCCCCATAACATTCAGATTAGTCAGGTTTCACGTGTTTTATGCATGCAAGCAGAGCTGCAATCATGACCTCCCATTAGAAGATGGGAAGGTTGTGACTGACATTACAAAATGAGGTAGATGTGTATCTCTCCCTCTGTGGATGTGAGTATGAGGATACCGGTTTGCGGCTACAGAATACTTCTAACTTAATCTGATTTGCCTGACACGATTATTGGTGTATTCCTATTGTGCTGCAATAGTTTGCCATGGTTTTGCCTGCATTTGTTAGAATGTAACTGGTGACAACTTTGTATTGGATGTAATGTGACCAATGGTAACAAGGTGCAAGGGTCAGCTGACCCCAGTAAATCGTGGAACCAATTACAGAATGATGTAATAGTCAGCTGACCAGCTGTCTCACTATAAATAAGAACCTGTGTGGAATTGTGAGAAGCTTGGAGTGGCCCAGGGTGAGGCCCCAAGTTTGGAGGAATGAACTTTCTGTATTAAACCCTTTCTTTGATTTATAACTTGAAGTTAGTTTTGCTATATTTTCATTATCAGCATTTGAAGTCTTCCTTCTGAAGAAACACCATTCACCATGAGCGCAAATGGCGACATGAGCGCAAAATCGTGCGAGACTCGGAAAATGAAGATCTCACTGGTGAGATCTTGCTTTCCAATTTTACCTGCTCCTCACCGGTGACGTAACAAGGTTCCCGCCCAGAAAGTTCAGGAATTGCATTTCTATAAACTATAATAAAACGAAAGGGCTTCCCAACCTGTGTTCCCCCCACAATAGAAATTCACCCCCCACCGGCCTGACGTCATGTCAGCGAGGTTTGTAACTGCTTTTAAATCATGTGAACCAAGCAGAGGGAACCCACTAAGGTGGGGGGGTGGGGGGTGGGGGGGGGGGGAGGAGAGGAACATGCCCAGGCAGTATCCTGACATTGCCCTGGGCACTGCCCTGGCACTGCTCCTGCAATACCCGTTGGCACTGCAGTGCTGGGGGCAGTGCCAAGGAGGCCCATCTGGGAGCTCCATTGGGAGGGAAGGTTCCCCTAATGTGTGTGTTGCGGGGGCGGGGGGGGGGGGGTGAGGTGGTGGAGCGGTCGCTTGCCTTTATGCATTTGGGGGGCTGGGGGTTCCCTGTAATGGTGAGGGGTGGGTGGGTAGTATTTTTTTAAGCGCAGATCAGTTTGTCATTCAGAAGTGGCACCCTGACCTCTGCTGGCTCTATCAAGCCCAGCCCTACACTGTGATGGCATGGGCCTCACCAAATGGGAGATTCTGCTTGCACAGAATGCTGGATTATCTGGAGAGAAAACTTGGCCATGTATCCTGCAAGCTCTACACAAGTTTTCTCCCCTCAGCCAGCACTCTGTGTACAGAATAGAAAACTCCACCCATTGCCTCTGCAAAAGCTTTCACAAAGGTTCTTGACCACTTAACGGCTATAAAACAAAGAGTGAGCAGAAAAAAAAACTTCAGACATGGTATAACTCTTTAAAGTTTCAGGTAAGGCTCCTTAAATCTACCTCCAGTGGCATACTGTAATTAATAACTCTGGAGATCATAATAAATGGGCAGGAACAGGAATCTGCGATATAGGGGTGGAGAATCAGGTGACTGCATGGATGCTTTAATGAAATCATCAGGATTATTGCACCATATAATAATGACGCCCCTTCCCATTTCAAACTCACAGTAAGATGCCTTGAAGCTCCAAGATCTGACATAAGGGATTTCAATATTTTTCCATTCAGATATACCTGCTTCACTGATCAGAAACTCAATTGTACAATTTCTGCAGGGATTAAACCCAGGTGATGCTTTTCACCCTGTGCATTCTCAGCCAAACACAGATGCATTTAAAATTCGGCACTCCCGAAAAACCCAGGAGGAAGCCATTCTCGAAGGGAGCGCAACCTGTGAATCAGTGGTACGGTGTTGCTATTCATGGCACGCTTGCAGTGCAACATTGGTAATTTAATATACAAAGATTCAGGCTCCAATTTCTAGCAAACTGTGAACATGGGGCAAGAAAATATTAGTATTTTATTCAATGTTATACATTGGCTTGAATTCCCTCATCAACAAAGCAGCTCCGAGTCATTTAAAATTCTTTGACAAAACTTGACAGAGCCATAAGGAGAAAGTTACTTCACTGCATAGCCCAGTGAAATCTATCTTCTGGTCAATTAAGATAATTCATTATTCATGCCAGAAACTGCATACAGCTTCTTATGTGGAACACCCCCAATCATTTACTTACGGGTTTATAAGTGTTCTGTTTTTTTAGCTGTCAGCAAAACAGCTGAATGAGTAGAAGTACATCGGGAGAGAACAGGTAAAACCATCTGATCATCGACGGGGGTAGGCAGTTTGCTGTGGGAGTTGTTTAGAAGAGGAACTTAATCATAAGCTTTGGAGAAGGAGTCAAAAATGATCTGATGCTCATTTCTGAATGAGCACACTCGCACCACCTGCATACTGAATCTGCTTTACTGAGGCCAGAGTGGCTTTAGTTTTGGATTAAAGTTGCCGTACACTGAACAATTTCCCATCTATTCTGTATCATCTGTGATTGTGGATAATTTTCTGGAGGCAAGGTGCAGTGTTGAATAAGGAAATGGAAAAGAGAGTTGGCACAATGATACGAACCTGTTTGACCGCAGTTTTCATTGAGATAGGTTTAGTTGCAGTTCTGTTGGTGAATATCACAGCTTCCATGTCATTGTTGTGTCGGCAGAAAATGGTGCTAAATTCTGGAAAATGTGGACTATTTTCTGTATTTTGGGGTCTCCTCTTGTTGAAGGCAGACATGGACAACAAAATTCATCATCGCCAGCAACATGCCAAGTCAACCGAGGAAAGGTATTTTAGGACCAGAATCTCAAACCTGAGATGAAGATCATGGTTTACAGGACAGCAGTGATCACCATGTTCCTATGTGCTTCGGAAAGAGATGACCCAGAGTAGGCATCTCAAAGCATTGGAGAAGTGCTGCCTGCAGTGCCTTCACAAGATCTACAAATCTGGCAAGGAAGGTGGTCCAACTGCAGCATCCTCTCTCAAGTCAATACACCCGGCATCATGCTGCTAATCACTCAAACTTGACTATGCTGAGAGGACATGTTGTTCGCACATCTGACACCAGACTCCCTAAACAACTGCTCTACTTAGAACTTGGCCATAAGCACTCAAGCATATCTGAGGAGGTCAAACATCCCGACTCATGAAGGCACCCAGCTTGTGACGGATGGACATGTAGAAGGTTCATTCAGGAGCACGTCAAGAGACTTTGTCGGGAAGGTTAAAAAATGCAGATGAGACATTGGAGGCGTGCACAAACCTCCAAACAACCCATCCACCCAAACCTTCAAGCACCACATGTGGCAGAGTCTACAGATCGCACATTAAACTCATCAGCCATCTCAGAATCCATCAAACCCGAGCGTCTGCCTAAGAAGAGAAGAAATAAGACTCCTGACCATTTGACAAAGCTCACCTTGATAGCTATGATTTAGACTATCTGCACAATTCTCTCAAGTTTAGGCATGCATTTGAGAGGACTTGGAACCTGCACCTTAATCACAACCTGAGTTCTACCCCTTTGGATGATATGCACCTTTTCAATCCATTAACATAAACTCAAGTGCAGACCAGGTGAACTATATATTGGGTAGACAAAGGTATTGATGCACACTAAAGACCTATGATTAGCTCAAAATATGGCCTGGATCCCAGTTTAATGCCATGTTTATTCCATTATAGAGGACCAGGTTCAAGGTAATCTGAGCTGAAATCAGAGAAAAATGTTGAAATCCGAGTCACATTTGATTATTTCTTTTCCTGATCATTGACATCAAATTCCTCCAGCTTTTGGCATTTTCTTAAAAGACAATTCACAGGTAGCCAAGAATAATTTGATTCACATGACACTGAATAGAGGCATATGAATTTTTTTGATCAATTATCTTCTAAACAACGTAATTTGTTTTACAAAATGGCAACAGGAAACTTTCTCTATTAACAGATAGCATCTTGTTCCGTCGCCCTACAAAGCCTGCAGTTTCTGTGCTCTGTAAGAACATCATTAGCTTCCGGCAGGTTAGAGACAGGAAATAAAGGACTGACAGATCTTTGCAATAATGCCTAATATGTGTTCATCTATGAGTTTTCAAAGGTCTTGTTGTTTGTCTGTTCTTGGAATACTGATATCTATGGAGCTGATAGAACGTGGGAATCAACAGATTCCATTAAGATAACTACCTGTTTTAGCTGTTTAGTGCCACAGAGAGAGAGAAAATTTCTAATTATTATTTGTTCATAACAAAAAACACAATTGCTGCACAGATGTTGAATATTATGATTCATGGTTTCAATGTAGTCTTAAAGCAGATAACTTGAATCCATTTGTAAAAATCCTATAGTAACCTTACATGCAAAACAAGTTTTAGCTGCTTTCATACATCAGTCTACCGCATCATAATATAACGTGGTGTAAAAGAGTTTCTTATCAGGCTGTAGGTGAATGAAATCAATCACTGGGGCTACTTAGTAAAGCAGCCAGGGCAAAAGATGTTGAATTCATTTTTTACTGAGTATGGAAAGAGACATAACATGGGCAAGAACATTCAATATGCCACCAATGGCTGCTCCCTTGCATTTTAATCAATTAAAATGTTACTCTCTTTGCCTGAGGAATATAATTTCTCAACAACTTTGTGGAAAGTGGTATTCAGCTCAAATGGTTTGTCTCAACTCGAAGGCTTTTAACATCAGTCCAAATCATACTCGGTGCTAAATAGCAGAAACATGGCACAGTGGTTAGCACTACTGCCTCACAGCACCAGGGACCCAGGTTCGATTCCCAGCTTGGGTCACTGTCTGTGTGGAGTTTGCACATTCTCCCTGTGTCTGCATGAGTTCCCTCTGGGTGCCCTGGTTTCCTCTCACAGTCCAAAGATGTGCAGGTTAGGTGCATTGGCTATAGTAAATTCTCCCTCAGTGTACCTGAACAGGTGCCGGAGTATGGTGACTCGGGGATTTTCACAGTAACTTTGCTGCAGTGTTAATGCAAGCCTACTTGTGACTAATAACGTAACTTAACTAACATATGCCTTCTGTTAATCAGTTGCATTGATGATTGGTTTTCTAGGTACCAGCACATAAACTGTGAGATTTAGTTTACAATTTGCCAGAGTATGATTTGAACTCAAGTCCTGTGGGATTGCACTTACTAAAAACAGCTGAACAAATATGTCCTCCTTCCCACTGTGTACTGCTATAGCTCATTTGATCGCAGGTTTCCAACATACATTGCCCAAGGAAATGGTTTCCAACTCTATCAACATTTCGTTGGTTTCCAAAGTAAATTATATTCCTGGGGAAAAAAAAGTTTTTGTTGTTAAACCTCAGCCATTTTGTTCACTTTTTGTCTTTGCTATGATTTACATCATAGCTGGGCTGGAAAGTAACATGGCAACAAGGGCGCGATCGTCCGGCTCTACACATCAGCGGGATCTTCTGGTCGTGTGAAAGCGCACCTCCATCACGGGTTTCCCGATGGCATGGGGTGGAATCAGTAAGAAATCCCATTAATAATAGTGGGACCAGAAGATCCTGTTGAACAGTGTGGTGAGCCATAGATGGTTATCACTATGGGTACTGAACCATAGATGGTTACCACTATGGGTACTGAACCATAGATGGTTACCACTATGGGTACTGAACCATAGATGGTTATCACTATGGGTACTTGTACATATGTTACTCTTGTTACTGTTGGGGTTAGGGTTGGGGTGTTCCACCTGTTGGTATTGTTCTGTGGTACACTCCGGTTGGCTCCGCCTTCCTATAGGAGTATAAAGGTCACTGCACTTCCTAGTGACCCTTTAGTCTGGGATTGTATTGTTATGTGGAGATGCCGGCGTTGGACTGGGGTAAACACAGTAAGAAGTTTAACAACACCAGGTTAAAGTCCAACAGGTTTATTTGGTAGCAAAAGCCACACAAGCTTTCGAAGCTCTAAGCCCCTTCTTCAGGTGAGTGGGAATTCTGTTCACAAACAGAGTTTATAAAGACACAGACTCAATTTACATGAATAATGGTTGGAATGCGAATACTTACAACTAATCAAGTCTTTAAGAAACAAAACAATGGGAGTGGAGAGAGCATCAAGACAGGCTAAAAAGATGTGTATTGTCTCCAGACAAGACAGCCAGTGAAACTCTGCAGGTCCACGCAACTGTGGGCGTTACAAATAGTGTGACATGAACCCAATATCCCGGTTGAGGCCGTCCGCGTGTGTGCGGAACTTGGCTATCAGTTTCTGCTCAGCGACTCTGCGCTGTCGTGTGTCGCGAAGGCCGCCTTGGAGAACGCTTACCCGAATATCAGAGGCCGAATGCCCGTGACCGCTGAAGTGCTCCCCAACAGGAAGAGAACAGTCTTGCCTGGTGATTGTCGAGCGGTGTTCATTCATCCGTTGTCGCAGCGTCTGCATAGTTTCCCCAATGTACCATGCCTCGGGACATCCTTTCTTGCAGCGTATCAGGTAGACAACGTTGGCCGAGTTGCAAGAGTATGTACCGTGTACCTGGTGGATGGTGTTCTCACGTGAGATGATGGCATCTGTGTCGATGATCCGGCACGTCTTGCAGAGGTTGCTGTGGCAGGGTTGTGTGGTGTCTTGGTCACTGTTCTCCTGAAGGCTGGGTAGTTTGCTGCGGACAATGGTCTGTTTGAGGTTGTGCGGTTGTTTGAAGGCAAGAAGTGGGGGTGTGGGGATGGCCTTGGCGAGATGTTCGTCTTCATCAATGACATGTTGAAGGCTCCGGAGGAGATGCCGTAGCTTCTCCGCTCCGGGGAAGTACTGGACAACGAAGGGTACTCTGTCCACTGTGTCCCGTGTTTGTCTTCTGAGGAGGTCGGTGCGGTTTTTCGCTGTGGCGCGTTGGAACTGTTGATCAATGAGTCTAGCGCCATATCCTGTTCTTATGAGGGCACCTTTCAGCGTCTGGAGGTGTCTGTTGCGATCCTCCTCATCCGAGCAGATCCTGTGTATACGGAGGGCTTGTCCGTAGGGGATGGCTTCTTTAACGTGTTTAGGGTGGAAGCTGGAGAAGTGGAGCATCGTGAGGTTATCCGTGGGCTTGCGGTACAGTGAGGTGCTGAGGTGACCGTCCTTAATGGAGATGCGCATGTCCAAGAATGCAACCGATTCCGGAGAGTAGTCTATGGTGAGCCTGATGGTGGGATGGAACTTGTTAATGTCATCATAGAGTTGTTTCAGTGATTGTTCACCATGAGTCCAAAGGAAGAAAATGTCATCGATGTATCTAGTGTATAGCATCGGTTGAAGGTTCCGTGCGGTGACGAAGTCTTGTTCGAACCTGTGCATGAAGATGTTGGCATATTGAGGTGCACATTTGGTCCCCATGGCTGTTCCGTGTGTCTGGATGAAGAACTGGTTGTTGAAGGTGAAGATATTGTGGTCCAGGATGAAGCGGATGAGATGTAAAGTTGCATCTGGAAACTGGCAGTTGTTGGCGCTGAGCACTGAGGCCGTTGCAGCAATGCCATCGTCATGGGGGATGCTGGTGTAGAGTGCCGAGACATCCATTGTGACAAGGAGCGCTCCTGGTTCAACTGCTCCATGTGTGCCGAGTTTCTGTAGGAAGTCCGTCGTGTCGCGACAAAAGCTGGGGGTTCTTTGTACAATGGGTTTCAGGATGCCCTCGACATAGCCGGAGAGGTTCTCGCACAGGGTCCCATTGCCCGATACGATGGGACGGCCGGGTGTGTTTGCCTTGTGTATCTTCGGGAGGCAGTAGAGATTTCCAACGCGGGGAGTACGTGGGATGAGAGCACGGAGGGTATTGTATTGTTAAGCAGTAAGCTCCATTCTTGTTGCTAATAAAAGCCTTTATTTCCCGGGTACGATCCAGCCTCCCGAGTGAATTAATCGCGCATCAATTTTATTAGCAACAAATTTTGTTTGAAGAAAAAAAAACCATGGAGCAAATGTTAAAACCTGATCGGCTTACCTTAGATCTGCGTGCCGCTGGAGCGTCGAACACTTTCGACCATTGGTTGAAGTGTTTCCAGGATTATATCGACGCCTCAACAGCAGTCCAAAATGACGCCGACAGATTGCGGGTCCTCCACGCAAGGGTAAGCGACACTGTGTACGCAACAATCCGTGATTCCCAAGACTACAAAGGGGCCATCGAACTACTTAAGAAGCTGTACAATAAACCACCAAACGAGATTCATGCTCGGCACCTACTAGCCACTCGACTGCGGCAGCCCGGCGAAATGACGGGACAGCACCTGCGCGAACTTCAGCAGCTAGCCAGAGCCTGCAATTGCAAGCCAGTGACAGCTACTCAATGTACTAACGATTTGATCCGAGATGCATTCGTGGCGGGAATCGGCTCATCCTAGATTCGCCTGCGGCTGCTAGAGCAAGGTAAATTGGACCTGGCTAAGACGGTGGAATTGGCTGATGCGATGGAAACGGCCTCCAGAAGTCTTGAAACTTACACCACCAACCACGTGGGAACATTGTGGCAAGTACAGCCACCGACTCAACTCTACCCAGCGGCTCCTAGGAACTGTGCGATCGTGCTTTCAACCTCGGACCTGACGGCGGTGGCAGCTCCAGGTGGCCCACGGTGCTATTTCTGTGGATTGGCGAAGCACCCTCGTCAGCGATGTCCGACCAGAATGGTATTTTGCTCCGCGTGTGGGAAGAAAGGGCACTATGCTAAAGTGTGCCGAGCGAAACCACCTTCGAAGCCAAGCAGTGCTGTGTGTGACTCTCCAGGATCTGTCTCCTCGTCTCCGGCTTCGTTGAGGTCTTCAACCACGTGCGATTCACGAGCGCCGCCATTCCTGAGGACGACGACGCCAGACACGTGCGACCTGCGAGTGCCGCCACTTTCAACGCCATCGACCACGTGCGATCCATGGGCGCAGCCATTTTGGTCGACACCGACCGCAGACGACCAGCAGGGGTCATCATCATCGACCATCTCAGCTGCCTGCAGTTGCACACAAGATTCAACGGTGGCGTCAATCATCCTGGACCAGGCCAAGCCTCACAGACTCGACAAGTCCATGATGGACATAGAGGTAAACGGACGCCTGAAACATTGTCTGTTTGACAGCGGGAGCACGGAGAGTTTCATTCATCCAGACACCGTGAAATGGTGCGGTCTCCGAGTACAGACTGTTAGACAGACAATTTCTATGGCGTCGAGGTCCCAATCTGTTACCGTTCTTGGGAGCTGTGTGGTAAACCTAACGGTGTGGGGCACAGTTTATGAGAACATCAGGCTCCTCGTGTTACCGCACCTTTGCGCTCCGGTACTCCTGGGACTAGACTTTATGGTCCACCTGAGGAGTGTGACCCTGCAGTATGATGGGCCACTCCCTCCACTTTCAGTGGGAGAACAGCAGCCTCCAAATTGCCCAGCGCGCTCCACGTGCAGACTCTCGACACTCAGAATGACCCCGCCGTCTTTATTTGAAAATCTCGTGCCAGGCTGCAAGCCCATCGCAACTAAGAGCAGGCGTTACAGCGCTGAGGATCGGATCTTTATTCGATCTGAGGTTCAGCGGCTCCTCAGGGAAGGGATCATTCAACCTGGCACTAGCCCATGGAGAGCACAAGTCGTGGTGGTTAAGACTGGAGACAAGCCCCGGATGAGACAAGGGGCGGCACGGTAGCACAGTGGTGGGGCTGCACGGTAGCACAGTGGTTAGCACTGCTGCTTCACAGCTCCAGGGTCCCGGGTTCGATTCCCGGCTCGGGTCACTGTCTGTGTGGAGTTTGCACATTCTCTTCGTGTCTGCGTGGGTTTCCTCCGGGTGCTCCGGTTTCCTCCCACAGTCCAAAGATGTGCGGGTTAGGTTGATTGGCCAGGTTAAAAAAAAATTGCCCCTTAGAGTCCTGGGATGTGTAGGTTAGAGGGATTAGTGGGTAAGGTATGTGGGGGTGGGGCCTGGGTGGGATTGTGGTCGGTGCAGACTCGATGGGCTGAATGGCCTCCTTCTGCACTGTAGGGTTTCTATGATTCTATGATTCTATGATTAATAGGTACACGCAGCTGGACGCGTACCCTCTCCCGCGCATATCTGACATGGTCAATCAGATTACGCAGTACCGGGTGTTCTCCACCATCGACTTGAAGTCAGCCTATCACCAGCTCCCCATTCGCCCAGAGGACCGAAAATATACGGCCTTTGAGACGGATGGTCATCTCTACCACTTCTTAAGGGTCCCCTTTGGCGTCACTAATGGGGTCTCGGTCTTCCAGCGTGCAATGGACCGAATGGTGGACCAAAACGGGCTACGGGCTACCTTCCCGTACCTGGACAATGTCACTATCTGCGGCCATGACCAGCAGGACCACGATGCCAACCTCCCAAAGTTTTTACGCACTGCGTCTCGCCTGAATCTGACCTATAACAGGGAGAAGTGTGTATTCAGCAAGCGCCGCCTAGCAATTCTCAGATATGTGGTGGAAAACGGGGTCACTGGCCCTGATCCAGACCATATGCGTCCCCTCCTTGAACTTCCCCTACCCACTAGCGTCAAAGCACTGAGAAGATGCTTAGGCTTCTTTTCGTATTACGCACAGTGGGTTCCCAATTATGCGGACAAAGCCCGTCCGCTCATAAAGTCTACCTCTTTTCCCCTGGCAGCAGAGGCTCGCTTAGCCTTTGAAGGGATAAAAGCTGACATCGCGAAAGCCACGATGCATGCTGTCAGTGAGTCCATCCCCTTCCAGGTGGAGAGTGATGCATCTGATTTCACCCTGGCCGCCACACTTAACCAGGCGGGCAGGCCCGTCGCCTTTTTCTCTCGCACCCTCCAAGGCCCTGAAATTTGGCACTCCGCTGTGGAAAAAGAGGCTCAGCCCATTGTGGAGGCCGTCCGGCATTGGCGCCATTACTTGGCTGGAAAACGATTTACCCTGCTCACGGACCAGCGGTCTGTGGCGTTCATGTTCAACAACACGTTAAGGGGTAAGATCAAAAATGATAAAATCTTGAGATGGAGAATCGAACTCTCCACCTACAACTATGATATCATGTACCGTCCGGGGAAGCTCAATGAGCCCTCAGATGCCCTGTCGCGTGGAACATGTGCCAGTGTGCAGGAGGACCGGTTACAGGCCCTCCACAATGATCTCTGCCATCCGGGGATCACTCGGCTCTTCCATTTTGTAAAGGCCCGGAATCTGCCCTATTCCATAGAGGATGTCAGGTCGATAACTCGAAGCTGCCAGGTATGTGCTGAATGCAATCCGCACTTCTACCGACCTGACAGGGCACACCTCATTAAGGCCACTCGCCCTTTTGAACGACTGAGTGTTGATTTCAACGCCCCCCTTCCTTCGACAGATCGGAATGTGTATTTCCTCAACTTGGTTGACGAGTATTCCCGATTCCCTTTTGCCATTCCCTGTTCAGACATGTCCGCTGCCACGGTTATCAAAGCCTTGCTGGATCTTTTCACCCTGTTCGGTTACCCCAGTTATATCCACAGTGATAGGGGTTCGTCGTTTATGAGCGACGACTTGAGGCAATACCTGCTCTCTAAAGGGATTGCCTCAAGTAGGACTACGAGTTACAACCTCAGGGGTAACGGGCAGGTCGAAAGAGAAAACGCTACAGTCTGGAAGGCTGTCTTACTGGCGTTGAGGTCTAGGGGTCTTCCAGTCTCCCGTTGGCAAGAGGTACTTTCTGATGCGCTCCATTCAATCCGGTCCCTCCTGTGTACGGCAACAAACGCTACCCCACATGAGCGGATGTTTACCTTCCCTCGGAAGTCTTCCTCTGGGACCTCACTGCCGTCTTGGTTGACGTACTCAGGACCTGTCCTCCTGCGGCGGCATGTTAAGACCCGCAAGTCCGACCCTTTGGTTGAACAGGTCCATCTCCTCCACGTCAACCCTCAATATGCCTATGTAGCATATCCTGACGGGCGAGAGGACACGGTCTCTATCCGAGATCTGGCGCCTGCAGGGGACCTGGAAACCCCCGTCGCTCCCGCACCCCTGGTTAGGGACCCCTTGCCCTTTATCTCCCCACCTGACATGGCGCGGGCAGTATCGGGACCACCACTTAATCCTCTTACTCCCGTGTACAGCTTGCCTGAGTCCAAGAGATTGTCATCACTTCGGGGTCCACCCGTCCGTGAGGAACTGGAGGAGTCACTGGACACCGCCTTGGAGAGAGGGTGATCACGGTCACCAGAACCGGCGCTACCGCCAGTGTTGAGGAGGTCGCAGAGACGGTGCGGCCCTCCAATACGACTGAACTTGTGAATATATGGACAGTTCGTACTGTTTTTTTGCCCCACCGGCCTTTGTTTTTAAAGGAGGGGTGAATGTGGTGAACCATAGATGGTTACCACTATGGGTACTGAACCATAGATGGTTATCACTATGGGTACTTGTACATATGTTACTCTTGTTACTGTTGGGGTTAGGGTTGGGGTGTTCCACCTGTTGGTATTGTTCTGTGGTACACTCCGGTTGGCTCCTCCTTCCTATAGGAGTGTAAAGGTCACTGCACTTCCTAGTGACCCTTTAGTCTGGGATTGTATTGTTATGATGTGGAGATGCTGGCGTTGGACTGGGGTAAACACAGTAAGAAGTCTCACAACACCAGGTTAAAGTCCAACAGGTTTATTTGGTAGCAAATACCATAAGCTTTCGGAGCTTGCTGCTCCTTCGTCAGATGGAGTGGTCTCTGTTCTCCAACAGTGCACAGACACAGAAATCAAGTTACAGAATACTAATTAGAATGCAAATCTCTACAGCCAGCCAGGTCTTAAAAGGTACAGATAATGTGGTTGGAGGGAACATTAAACACAGGTTAAAGAGATGTGTATTGTCTCCAGACAGAACAGCTGGTGAGATTATGCAAGACCAGGGGCGAGCTGTGGGGGTTACTGATAATGTGACATAAATCCAACATCCCGGTTTAGGCCGTCCTCATGTGTGCGGAACTTGGCTATCAGTTTCTGCTCAGCGACTCTGCGCTGTCGTGTGTCGTGAAGGCCGCCTTGGAGAACGCTTACCTGAAGATCCAAGGCTGAATGCCCGTGACTGCCCGTATCTGTACCTTTTAAGACCTGGCTGGCTGTAGAGATTTGCATTCTAATTAGTATTCTGTAACTTGATTTCTGTGTCTGTGCACTGTTGGAGAACAGAGACCACTCCATCTGACGAAGGAGCAGCAAGCTCCGAAAGCTTATGGTATTTGCTACCAAATAAACCTGTTGGACTTTAACCTGGTGTTTTTAGACTTCTTACATTGTATTGTTAAGCAGTAATTTCCATTCTTGTTGCTAATAAAAGCCTTTATTTCCCGGGTACGATCCAGCCTCCCGAGTGAATTAATCACGCATCACTCAGAAACAAAGACGTAATGGGAAGGCCAGAGAATTTCGGTCTAATTGTACTGTGACGAAGATTGCAAAATGGATACATATTAGAGAGAAAAAGGTTCAGCGTGACATTATTGCTTGTCAAAACATTCAACTTACTACTTTTATTATTAAAAATATTATTTTAGGGTCTTGCTTTCTCTTAAATAATCACTAGGGGTAGCTCTATGCACATATTTCCCTCATCGGTCAACAAGATTTTAGTTTTAAAAAAACCCTTGCAATATATTGTACCAAAATAGCATGACATATTTGCTCCAAGTTTGAAATATTGTTTCATCATTTTTAATCTTAAAAGGTATAGAGTACAATAACGGAGACTTGAAGAATGGCCCCACCCTCTTTGTTTATCCAAACTGAAGTAGCCTCAATAACTAAGTTGCCAAATATAGAGCGAATGTTACATCGAGGTTACTATAAATGAATATTTATTTCCAAAAGTAAAGCAACCTCTGAACCAAGACAGTGCTTAGAATGAGGAGCTTGCTACCTCAAGGAGGAGTTGAGGCAAGTAGCGAGGACACATTTAAAAGTTAGTGTTGAAGGGAGATTTAAAGAATAAGTTTAGAGGGAACAATATCCTTGGTTTAGGTGCCTGTATAACAATTTATATTCAAAGGTACCTGTATAGCAATTTATATTAGTAGAAATAAATAGTATATAATAAATATGTATGAATTTACTGTTATACCATCACAAAGGGCATGCATGAAAACTCCACCATGTTAACAGGAGCTCAGGATAGTAAAACGACTCAAGATGGATGCTAGCTTTTAGCCACATTCCTGAACACCATTAGCTGGCTTGAGCATAAGCTTGTGTACAATAGACCACAGATACTGGAGACTGGTACCAGTCTATGATCTGAGGCTTCGGATGAAAACCAGAAACAGAGGATTAGGGAGGACAGTCATGGGAGATGATAAGGAGGCCCACTGGAGAAGGAGTATTGTACACTCAAGGGCTACAGATGGAAGAAAGAAAGATAATATTGATGAGGTACCATGAGTCATGTCTATGAGACCACGAGCTGATCATGCACAAGCCCACCTTACGTAATGCCTTTTTCATTGGATATGTGACTGCTGTATGTAATCTGCAATCAATATTATTGGACAAGGTCCAGCCATGATGGGCTGTGTAGATGTTTGAAAAATGTATAAGAATGGATGTTTTTCCTTTGTTCATCGGAGAGAGGCACTGTGCTTAACAGAAGCCATCTCCCCGCCGGCAAAAATAAACCGTTTGATGCGAGGATCAACCCTGAGCGTTGAGTGATTTCTTTGAGATTCTCACCCGCTAACAGTAGCTAGATAAGGACATGAAGGAGAATGGATTGGAAGGATATGCTGATAGGGTTAGATAAAGATGTGTGCGAGGGGGCATGTGTGGAACATAAACAAAAATGTAAACTAGTTGGGCTAAATGGTTTGCTTCTGTGCTCTAGATTCATTGGCCCATAGCTTGCAATGTCTGGGGTGCTGAACCCAGGAGGCACCCCAACCTCACTAAACCCCTCACCCCCACTGGAAAACACCAATTAATGATTTCACTTCAACCGGACAATACACTGGGAACTGCAGTAGCGTGTCCCTTTAAGAGGCGGGTGGTGGGGGAGGGGGGTGTGTGGTGGATCGGCAAGGACCCTAACAGGTCACCTTGGCGGGAAGCTGAGCCAATGGGCAGGAAGGCACATACCGCAGGTCAAGGAGGGACTTCCAGTTTGAGCCAGGGAGTTGAGTAGAGCAGTCGGATTGTAACTTGGTCTGACCTTGTCTATATTTATTATTCTTTATTTTGGCAATAAAGCCTTTGTTGATTCAAGCTACCCTCGATCTGTTATGTTGGCAACGTGGCAAAACATTGAAGTCGTCGAGGATCATAGTGTCCAGCTAGAAGAGGAGACTTGAGCAAGAAGTAAGGTATACTCACTTAACACTGCCTATAATTGGAAAAATCGAGCCATGTAACTTCAAAATAGACAACTGGGGACAATACATAGAAAGGCTGCATTATTCATTTGAGGTGTATTGAAGAAAAGCAAACGGTTATTTTGCTTACAGTCTCTGGCCCACAGACTTACCGTTTAATGAGTACATGAATATCACTCGGTGCTCCAGACACAAAAGTTGTGATCTTACCAGCTGTTCATGCCACGTTCCCGCTTCAGCGAGGTCGGAGAATTTGGCGGCCAGCCAAATCTCCGTTTACTGCGGTGGCATGGGAAAATCCCACCAGCCTGAATGTTCGTAAGATTCCAGTCAAAGTCCTTTGACGGGATTGTGGAGCTGGTCAGAAATCATTTTAACTTCTGTGCCCCAATCATTCTGCTGAGATAGAAATTTTACACGGCAATCCATGAGCCATGGGAGACAGTCTCAAGCTTCATAGCAAGACTTAGCAGATTGGCAGAACAGTGCGGGTCCGGCCCACCATTAGCAGAAATGTTATGCGCCCTACTTTACCATTTTGCTTCTAAGTGCTGGTGGAGTTGAAACTGGGAGTGTTTCAGATCCGACTTTTAGACTCTGCTGAGGCACCCCCATGTGTACTCCGCCTGCAAAAATATCAGCGAATCCGAATTGTGCTGTACAAATCTGTGGGCGGAGCTTTGTGCGTCTGAAACCCTGCCACTCCGATCGGCGTCTCCAACTGCGCATGCGCAGAAAAGAAATGATAGAATGCCACTCCCCTGCCACATACCTCACAGGCCAGATAATGCCTTCCCCTGGCCCCCACAGACACTGCCCCACCCCCACAACACTACTGGCCCTCTTACCCCCCCCCCACACCCCCATCACCCAGACTGATCACAAGCCCCCTTCCCCCCGACTGATCTCAGGCAGAGTGGCAGTGGACACCCTTCCCCACCGACTGGTCACAGGCAGAGTGGCAGCAGACTCACCTTCCTCCCCCCAACTGATCTCAAGCAGAGAGCCGTCAGACCACCTCCCCCCCACCACACCCCCTCCCCTACCACCCACACTGATCTCAAGCAGAGAGCCGTCAGACACTCGGCACTTACTTCCCCACTAAACCTCACTGATGGAACGCCAGAGTTGGTCTTTAATGGGGCATGTCTGGATGGGCGAACGCGGTGATAAAGGGGGAAGTGCTGTTAGGGTTGGGCGTGCAGCCCAATAAGTCAATTTAAATGCATTCAAATGGCCCTTGTGCCTGTTTAAGGCGCGGTCCCGATTGCGACCATTTTCGGGCCTTGGTAAAGGGGGAACCAGCGCAGAGGCGGGCATGGATCAGGCTACTTACCTCACGCCCAACTGTACCAGATTTTCATATCCGAAAACGGAGGCAACGCGATGGTAGAATCGGGCCCGAGAGGACAGAATGGTCTGTGGTATAAACAATGTAATAATACAAAAAATGTCCCTGGCTGAGACCAAAATTACCTTTCAAAAATTTGTGGAGCTGGCCCAGGTGACCGGATGCACAGAGCAGGGGGTAACAGAATTGCAAGGTTTGCAAAATGTACTGAAGGAGGTAATTCATTTGTGGCAGGAAATGACTGTGGTGCAAAACAGCCCAAAAGCAGGCACAATTGTGCCCGTTAGTAGAAATGCAACAATGAGGGTTGAAGTGTGTTTTCGATGTGAGAAAGAATAGTTCCAAGAAGTATGCCGATGCAAGAATTATGCGTGCTTCAAGTGTAACAAGTAAGATCACTTGAAAGTGTGGCACAGAGCGAAGCAACAAGTGCAGTCAGTGCAAAAAAAAGGCCTTAACTTCCTTAAACAATTTGGATGAGGAGCTTAACAAGGGATCTGAGTTGTTCACTCTAAACCAGGTCCAGCTAAGTAAAGCACCCCCAGTAGAGATAACTTTGCTGGTAAATGGCAAAGCACTGTGGATGGAGGTTGATGGAGAGAGAGCAGCCACAGTCACTGGGGAACAGACATTTCGTTATCTTCAAAAAGGACTTGAATCATTAACATTAAGTGAATCAGGAGCTATTTTGTCCACATATATTAGAAATACTCTGCAAATTTAAGCACAGCAACAGTATCCATGGCATATCAGAATCATGATGTGGAGATGCCGGCGTTGGACTGGGGTGAACATGGTAAGAAGTCTCACAACACCAGGTTAAATATCAGAATCACACAGCAAAGCTGCAAGTCTTGGTAATTAATGGGCACAGATCTGTTTAGTCGGCTGTGATTGGTTAAAGAAAATATGGCCAAACTGGCTATAAGTAGTAGTTTTGAAGGATGGAGGTTTTCAGGAGCTGCTGTATAAATATCCCAAGGTCTTCTGAGACAAATTAGGATGTATAAGGGAAGCTAAAGCTAAAATATATCTGGATCAAGAAGCGACGCCTAAACTTTTTCAGCTCGGTGCCTGAGGCCCTTTATCAAAGGGCGGAAATCGAGCTCGAGAGACTGGAAGATTTAGGTATCATAAAGCCCGTGCAAATCTCCAAATGGACTGCATCCATTATGAAACCGAGTTGGACAGTATGAATTTGCGGGGATTACAAATTAACTGTCAATGGAGAAAGACCGGTACCCAATACCCAGAATTGAAGATCTCTACACTGAACTAGCAGGAGGTTTAAAGTCTATTAACTTCAACCTCAGTCATGCCTATCAGCAGCTGGAGTTGGATGAGACTTGCAAAAGTTTTCTATTATCAGATAACACCACCCCAAACTTGACCACAGCCGAGTTACTGATTTAATGTCATTTAAGAACACATTCGGACATGATATTCCCCAATTTGGTGGGGAGGGTGGAGGCAAGCCTCTCAGAAGAAAAATCACGATTCTGAAAGAAAAAACAGAGGGGGGAATTTTCCCGTCTTGCCTGCCACGGGAATCATAGTATGGGCGGGGGGGTGGGCGGTTGGCGGGGGGGTGTGGGGGTTGGGGGGGAGGGAAACCATGCAAATGTCTGTTGACCTTGGGGGGATTTTCCAGTTTTGGGGCGAGCATTGCCTGAAAATCCCACCCTGAGTGTTTAAAATGGAAAATGCCATCTTGATTAGAAACTTTGCAGCAGGCCCGGCGTGGATGGCGGGTACAATTATGGGGAGACCAATACTGGTTGGTCTCCTGTATTGTGGATGTACAAGGCTGCAGGCTTAGGAAACACGTGGCCCACGTGAGGAGGAGAACAATAAGGGATACAGGGGATCTACAGGCAACCACTGCAGATAGTTTGAGGATACCAGGCAGGTTACTGGAATCTCAGTGGAGAATGTGGGACCGGAGCAACCAATCGATGTAGAGACTGAGGAGCCAGAAGCTGCTGAAGAACCACTAGATCAATGACCCTGCCTTCCTTGTCTGTCCAGTTTGGTCCTTTCAATGTTGACGAGCCTACCACCAAAATGAGGCATTTTACCAGAGCCTGGAAGTCTCCGGACCAATTAAACCTTTGATGAGTTTTTCCAGCAGTTACTCTTGTTACCCTTTTTTATCTGGAGCCTACTGTGTGCCTTAGTAATTCCTCCAGAGGTGCATTTTGGGTTTTAGGGGAAAGGGATGTAATGGCGTACTCCTTTAAGAGTGGAAAGGGGTGTTTCCCAAGGGCCACATTATCGGCAAGAACCCTATGGATCGCCCAGTGGAAAACTGAGCCAATCGGCAGGAGGGTGTGTAACATGTGTCGAGGACAGGCTCGCAGTTGGAGGCAGAGAGTTGAGTAGAGCAGTCGGATTGTAATTCAGTCTGACCTTGTATATATATTATTCTTTATTTTGGCAATAGAGCCTTTGTTGATTCAAGCCAGAGCGAGTCTCCCTTGACCTGTTACACGAGCCATCCCATACTTAAATTCCAGATTTTGGTTGGTTCCAATTGGCTTACAGGAAGGGCTACCCAGGAAACGTTAGAACAATTAAAACCACTTCTAAATCCTATTAAACTATAGCACAGACTCTGCCCCCCCAAATCTACCACATCCCAGACCTCCCATAGGACTCCCTGACTACACTCCCACCCCTCCCGCAGGATACTGACCCAATCTCCGACTATCCCTCAAACACCACAACTACCCTCCAATTATCAACCCCATCCCCTACCCCCATCCCCCCATGTTCCCAACTATCCTCATGACCAACCAGAGTACTTCCTGAATATCCCCATGCCTCAGAATATCCTCTGGACCACCAGCTGCCTCCAACCCACCAACTACTTACCTGAATGCCTGACTCCCTCACCACATATGTCTGACAAATCTCCCAATCCACCAACAAACCTCACAAACTACACCCCCATTCTTTCAACTACCATCCTGACTGCACAGCTAACCACCTCCATTCCTCCACCCACCCCTCTGTCCTTTTCCCCAGCACAGGCTATTTCCCTGTCCTTCAACTTTCTCCTGACCCCCTCCAATTATCTGTCCACCCCTGACTTCACCCCATCCCCCAACTTTCTCCCAACCCCCAACTAGACCTGGTTAACGCCATTTCCCGACTTTCTCCCAACCCTAACCACCCCCATCTCAAAACTTTCTTCCAACCCCCAGCCACCCCCTAACTTACTTCCAGTCCCCGATGACTCCCACTTCCCCCAATCTTTTCCTGATCCCCCAACTACCCTCCATCCCCCGAATTCCTCCTAGCCTCTGGGTGCCACATCCCCGACTACTCCTGAAACTCCAATTACCACTGAGACCTGACTACCCTCCCGACCACCCTGCTGATCACCCAACTACACTCCTGCCTCCCCGAGCTACCCTTCTAATGATTCAAATACCCTCCTAAGCACCAGACCAACTGGCTACTCTCCTGATTCCAGACTACCCTCCCAACTGGCCAACTGTATCCTGACTATGCTCTCGACAGCCAGACTAGCACCCCCAATACCACCCCAGCACTCATCTACATCTCCACAACCTATCCTGACCACTCCTCTAGCCCCACTGACCATTTCCCTGAGCACCCATGAGAAGACCCCTGTCTATAACTCCCATTTCTCCCAGTATGCTCCCAAACCACAGACTAAACCCCAAGCCCTTGACTGTCCTCCTGACTACCCAACTACCTGCACCCCCACCCCCCAACACCTCACTGCTACGCTCCTGATTGATGGTATTGGAAGAGGTAAAGAAAGGAAAATTGGGTCGAGAGGAGGTGTAAATGGCAACAGGACCATCATTACCAGTAGCTGCCATCCAAAAAGTATTATACTGTCAAATTATTCTGCCAAGTTCTTCTTGGACTTTTCTTTATGTTAGATGATGATTGTTAAAAGTTTTTTCTGTGCCATTATTCTTTCATTTCTCCAGTTTCTTAGATTAATAAAGATCTAGAATTATATCCCTAAACTTTCCTGTATCTCTACCTGTTTATCCTTAAAACCTAGGACTTTGACCAAGCTTTTGCTTGCCAGCCCTAATATTTTATTTGCCTCTGTGTTAATTTTTGTTTGAGAACCCTCCTGTTAAGCACTTTAAGATGTTTTTTTACCATGTTAGAGATGCAAGATAAATGAAAGCTCTTGTTGTATCCATTACTCATTCTCAGTACCAGGTAAGACTTTCACATTTCTGTCCTTCGCTGTTCAATCTCTCTAATACATGGAAAATTACAAATCTGGCCATGCAGGAATGGAAAAATATCCCTCATGTGATGCACACCTACCCTCTCTACCAAGGAAATAAATTTTACTCATTTAGAAAGCATTGGTCCAGCCTCAACTGGAGTATTGTGTCTAATTCTGGAGCACATTTTGGGAAGAATGTGAAGGCATTTGACAAGGTGCAGAAAAGAATAGTCCCAGAGATGATAGACTTCAGTTACATGGATTGAGTGGAGAAGTTGGGGCTGTTTTCCTCAGGAAAGAAAACGTTGAGAGACGATTTGTTCCAAATCATGAGGAATATGGACTGAGCAGAGAGGAGGTGAATCTCCCCATTGGCAGAAGAGTCGAAAAATAGAGGACCCAGATTTAAGGTGAATGATCAATAGGGCAGCAGGGTGGCACAGTGGTTAGCGTTGCTGCGTCACAGCGCCAGGGACCCAGGTTCAATTCTGACCTCGGTCACTGCCTGTGTGGAGTTTGTACGTTCTCCCTGTGTCTGCTTGGTTTCTTCCGGGTGCTCCAGTTTCCTCCTACACTCCAAAGATGTGCGGGTTCGGTGGATTGGCCATGTTAAATTGACCCTAGTGTCAGGGGGAATAGCAGGGTAAATGTGTGGGGTTATGAGAATAGGGCCTGGGTGGATTTGTGGTTGGTACAGACTCGATGGGCCGGATGGCCTCCTTCTGTACTGTAAGGATTCTATGAAAATTCTATGAAGAACCAAAGGCAATGTGAAGAAAGCATTTTTATTCAATGAGTAGTTAATGTGACACTGGGGGTGTGGTGGAAGAAGATTCAATTGTGACTTTCAAAAGAGAATGATTATTTGAAGAGAAACAATTTGCTGGACTACAGAGAAAGGGCAAGGAAATGGGACTAGCTGAGTTGTTCTTGCAGGGAGCTGGCATGGACACAATAGGCTGAATTCTGTAACCATTCCATCACTCTATGAAAAATAGAATCGTTCAAAATGACCTTCAACATTCCTTTCACTAAGAAAAATACCTAGCGAATACAATTTTATTTAAGATCAATTACTGAGTGAAGGTTGGATAGCATTCTGTTTAACAAAAGTATCTGAAAAATATTCTTTCAATCAGATGTTATTGTGGGGGTTGCTTGATGAAAAGAGATGAATTATGTGAACGTTTTATTGAACTGGACTGAAGGAGTAGTGAGTTCAACATTGGATTATATTGTGAGCAAACCCAGTACGGTTGAAACAAAGCACTGGCATATTTATAGTGTGTCACTGTTACAGGAAGGGCTGGGAGAGAACTGAAGACCTTGTATCCTTGCTCTTACTGTCCGTAATCAGTGTGGTTTTGGAAAGGAAAGTATGCGTGTTTCTTAGCCCACTGTCTGTGCACAGTCAGTTTAAATAACAGCACCAAGCTTTTTAAGCAATAAAGAGGATTATTTATTCACACATTCACCTGAATGCCACATTATTCACACACACGCACACACACATAAAAGATACATCTCAAGAGAATAGTGTACTTTTACAAGTTGTAAACAAAAGAATTGTTCACAGTTCACATGTTTGGCTCACCACAGGCGCTCATTGCAGACCCAGCAAGGGCAGCATTTTCACTCTGAAAGGATAATTTAGGTGGGTTCAATAACTAGTCATGGATTAGGGAGTATTGTAGGATTTCTTTGAAGAGATCGATATTCAGCAGGTTGCAAAATTAGTTACATAGTTTCTTTTTACCAGGAGATAAATTTTTTTTACAGGTGGGCTTGGAATAGGAATCAGTCAGGAAGACTTTGTAAAGTGCATTCTCGAAAAGTACATACTGTAAGCAGTCCATATTGAATGTAACGGTAGCAACTCAGGGCAGCACAGTAGCACAGTGGTTAGCATTGCTGCTTCACAGCTCCAGGGACCTGGGTTCGATTCCCGGCTTGGGTCACTGTCTGTGCGGAGTTTGCACATTCTCCTCATGTCTGCGTGGGTTTCCTCCGGGTGCTCTGGTTTCCTCCCACAGTCCAAAGATGTGCAGGTTAGGTTGATTGGCCGTGCTAAAATTGCCCCTTAGTGTCCTGAGATGCATAGGTTAGAGGCATTCGCGGGTAAATATGTAGGGATGTGGGGTTAGGGCCTCGGTGGGATTGTGGTCGGTGCAGACTCGATGGGCCAAATGGCCTCTTTCTGCACTGTAGGGTTTCTATGATTCTATTCTATGTTAGGTACAGGACATGCTGTCACTGGACATTACAGTCACATTGGAGTGCTTTGAAAATCAGAGCAGGAATAGAACAGCACTGGCACAGGTCAGGAATAAATTTCTAAACATTATAAAAATCTATAGAAACGATAAGTAGAAAAGGTAATGTATGGTGATTGTCTTAGTGCTTTGTGAAGGAATTGTTAGCTTGATGTAAAACTTGTTTAGTTAAATTTTTTTGGAAAACACATGGGATGGAATTGACTTTTTCTGCATATTGCCCATTCTGTGGACAAGTTGTCCAGTCATAACATGGAGAGAAATCTGCTCGATTACAATAAATCAAGGCAACTGAAATTTTTTTTTTTCTTCATAGCAATTCTTCTGAACTTCCAATGTTTGTTGGCTACGAAATACATGTGGTTATAAATGAGACACAAGTCATGTAATGGCATAGATGGCTGACCATTCCTTTCATTTCTGTAACAGATGGTGCAACAAATGACATTGCTGGAATAGAAAAGATTTTGAGTGATGTGGATAAAAATGCAATAACAGGTGGTACAGAGATAAATTAGCACACAAATAAAGCCAGCTCTGAACAATAACCAAACAGGAAGAAGGTCATTGAATTGTAGGCCAGCTGTATGCTAGAAGCAAAAATCAAGAAATTTGTACTGGGGGGAGAATATACAATTTACTTAAGAAGTGCTGAGTAGAATAATCAATCTAAAAATATGGCCTTTTATTGTCCAGTGAATGGTTGGTTAATTGGGCTGGAAAAGAGTCATCTCCTACTACAAGGAGCTGCATATTTCATATGACCTCAATGCATCAAGTCTGATGGTCTGTCTGGAGTGCTGTAAGATTTATTATTACTATTTGGAAATTTGCACTCGCCATGTGTATTCCTTTCTATTATTACTTTATATCTCTCGTAAGGGTCACTGAACTTCCTGCAACTTGCCTTCCCGAGGAAGGTACTGTTTTCTCAGCTGTAGATATCTCCATAACTACCATCAGTGTTGCTGTGGGATTAATCCTCAGCTCATGTTAATACAATGTAGAAAGACAGCTCTCTACTTTTCACCAATCAGAGTTAAGCTATTTTGTTCTGTGTGTCATTTCAACTAACTGCTATGCTTAGAACTGGAAAGCCATATACATGTGGCTGATGAAGCATTGCAACTTCATTGCCCTCCAGCTGTGCATGCATTCTCTTACTCTCGGGTGAAAATGACAAGGTAATGAATAAGAGATATTTTACATTGGATTATTAAAAATGTATTTTATTGTTAATTGTCCAGATGGTATGTAACTAATGGAGCAATAACCATGCCCCAATTAGAGGTTGTTTGGTGCAATATTTAGCCCTTCACCAGCGCTGAATGTCTGTTATCATAATACATATGTGTCTCAGTAAACAGCAGTCGGCTATCGTCACAAACCACTCCTCTTGATTGAATATTTATTTGTTTTCTTTTTTGTGTCTCATTTCCTTCTCGTCTTAGAGATTTGTAATATTTGTTTTTCAAGGACCATAGTTCACTTTGGTTACCTTATCAATCATAACACATTCACCAAAATAAAAAAAGATTACATTTTACACTTACGTACAAAAATCATATGCAATACAAATATCAGGATATTTTGTCACCCGACTGAAACTTATGCAAAATGTTCTCATGCACCAACGTCCAGTACCACAATTGCATGAGTAGCTCTTTTATTTTACAGCATGTCGAAATATAGGATATATAATCTTAATTGTATGAAAGGAAAATAAATATGTTTTGCCCCGATTGCCTATGACCTTAGTTCCAGTTAATCCATAACTTTCATACTCAGACACCAACTCAGGAATAGGTTTCAATTGCCTGCAGCATATACTCAGATCTGGCATTGTGTATACCTGGTATCTTTTGCACCATTGAATGACCTTGGCCTCATACGTAGAAGTTGCTAGCGATTAGAATTACAATTATTATGCAATAGAAACATTGGGTGTAATACTGGGCTTGGGCTGCAAAAATACGTGACAGCAAGTTGACAGCCCATTTTACAGCCCACATGATTTTTGTTTCCATTGAAGACCAATTGACTCTCCTTATCTCAGAACAAAGAACATTACTCTGGAGGGTAAAATCAGCATGTCTGTGCTTTTGATGCAATGTTGAACAGGGTCGGTTGCAGATGTATTCAAAAAGAAAGACTTACATTTATATGGCACCTTTCATGATCTCTGAGCATCCCAAAGCACTTTACATCCAATGTTGTTCTTGCTATAATTCAGGTCAGAAATTCCAAAGTGTTCTATGAAGTCCCTCTAGATCATAAGTTTTGCAATTTGAATTTGGCATGATACATTTCACTTCAGATATAATTCAAATGACCCACTAGAGGTCTTTTATCAAACAAAGTTTATTTAAGAATACACTGCACATGCATAGAAAGAAAATTAGCAATAACTTTTACCAATTACAAACAAGAACAAAAAACAACCATAAGATTGATGGCATAGTGGATAGTGAAGAAGGTTATCTCGGATTGCAACGGGATCTTGATCAATTGGGCCAGTGGGCTGACGAATGGCAGATAGAGTTTAATTAAGATAAATGCGAGGTGATGCATTTTGGTAGATTGAACCAGGGCAGGACTTACTCAGTTAATGATAGGGCATTGGGGAGAGTAATAGAGCAAAGAGATCGAGGGGTACAGGTTCATAGCTCCTTGAAAGTGGAGTCACAGGTGGACAGAGTGGTGAAGAAGGCATTCAGCATGCTTGGTTTCATTGGTCAGAACATTGAATACAGGAGTTGGGACGTCTTGTTGAAGTTGTACAAGACATTGACAAGGCTACACTTGGAATACTGTGTAAAGCTCTGGTCACCCTATTATAGAAAGGATATTATTAAACTAGAAAGAGTGCAGAAAAGATTTACCAGGATGTTATCGGGACTTAATGGTTTGAGTTATAAGGAGAGGTTGGATAGATTGGAACTTTTTCTCTGGAGCGTAGAAGGCTGAGGCGTGACCTTATAGAGGTCTATAAAATAATGAGGGGCACAGATCAGCGAGATAGTCAATATCTTTTCCCAAAGGTAGGGGAGTCTGAAACGAGAGGGCATAGGTTTAAGGTGAGAGGGGAGAGATACAAAAGTGTCCAGAGGGGCACTGTTTTCACACAGAGGGTGGTGAGGTCTGGAACAACCTGCCAGATCTGGTAGTAGATGCGGGTACAATTTTGTCTTTTAAAAGCATTTAGACAGTTACTTGGGTAAGATGGGTATGGAGGGATATGGGCCAAATGTGGGCAATTAGGACTGGCTTCGGGGTTTAAAAAAAAAGGATGGCATGGACAAGTTGGGCCGAAGGGCCTGTTTCCATGCTGTAAACCTCTATGACTCTACGACTCTATATTGTATAAACCTTAACAGTTAAATACTGTTCCAACCAAACAGATCCCACAATTCAAAACCCTTGCCGCAGGTTTAGCACAGAAAATATGAACGCTCACGTGATGCTGGAAGTCAGTCCTTTAGTTGGATGCTGCAGTTCTCTTGATATACACACAGACAAGCTGGAAGTCAGAACAGCTTCCCAAAACAGCAGGGAGAGAGAGAGACTGCAGGTACTAGCCAGCAAACCACCAACAGCAGAATTTTCACTCCAGCTTCCAGCGAGCCAGCAGAATTTATAATATCAGGGTGGGGGAGGGAAACACTGCTTTTCAGTCTGATGTCCAAACACCTTCCAACTAAAACAGCAGCCAGCCGCCAAACTGAAAGGGAAACCTTGAATTCACTACGAAGAAAAAAAATGTCTAAAACACATGACCTGCCACCCAGTCATAAATTCCAAGTCAATGCATTAGGCCCAGATTAAAAATAAACAAAACTCCGGGTCCAATTTTACCAAAACTTTGCGCCCGTTTTCGGGTGCGGAATCGCGGTAATGTTGGGCGTCGGGCCGATACCGCGATCTGCACCCGATTCTGAGCAGATCGCGGCATTACCGACACCCGATTCGGGCGCGGGTCCAGCCCGCACCCGAATCGGGCGGCCCGACAATTTAAATGCATTAGCATGCATTTAAATCGACTCAATGAACCGCGTGCCCAATCCTACCGCTAAATCCCACTTTACCGTCTTCTGGCCCGTTCCGGATCCGCGCTTTTAGCGACCTGCAGAATAAAAATCCGAAGCGGATTTCTATTCTGCAGGGGAACCGCCGAAGCCCTCTTTGCCCTTGTGAAGTCACCATCCTCCTCGACCATCCTTCGCGGACCCCCCCCACTAACCATCCCGGCAGATCCCCCCGCCCCCCCCGCCCCCCCCGCCGGATCAGATCCCCTTGGGAAGCAGGCCCCCCCGGCAGACCAGCCCCCCCCCCGCCCCGGGATCAGACCCCCTGGGAGGCAGCCCCCCCCCCCCCCCCCCCCCCCCGCGGCAGAGCACACCCCCAACCTACCTCGATCGCTGGTCTCCCTGCACCATCCTTCCGTCAGCAAGATGAACTGCATGTTCCTCAGCTCGATCCACTTTGGTCACCACAAAGATAGTCCTTCTGCCTTGTGGGTCCATCTGGCTCACCAAGTCAGTTGCAATACTGCGTTCAGCATCTACTTAACCATCTTGGATACAAAGGATAATGAATGGTACTGGTCGATCTTCCCGGTGTTATCAGTACTGTAACACCAGGAATGGCTGCCGACACCAAGGATATAATTTTTAGCATAAGCAAGGCTTACATGCACAATCCTAATGCCATTATCCTTTGTATCCAAGATGTTTTAGTAGATGCTGAACGCAGTATTGTAACTGACTTGGTGAGCCAGATGGACCCATCACACCCCCTCTCCTCCTCCCACTGCCCCCCGCCCCCCCCCCCCCCGCCCCCCCCCCCCCCCCCCCCCGCAAAGGGTGATCTGGGTCCCGCCACCTCTCCTCCCCCCCCCCCCCCCCCAGATGATCTGGGTCAGAGAGCCACTCTCTCTGCTTTTTTCTCCCCGCCCGGGCGCGCTGCTTCGGATTTTTTTTCGAACTGCGCATGCGCAGTTCAGAGCTCCGATCGTTCTGGCAACGCTAAGCCCCGCCCACAGCGCGAATCAGACTGGAGCCGGCAAAACGCGTATGGGCGCGCTGGAAAGAGGATTCCGGGCGCGGATCTATTTGATGCCCAGATTCGGCACTTAGACTCAAAATGGTAAAATCAGGCCCTCCATTTTAACCATTGATGCAGCAATAAAATGACTTCTCGCAGACAGCTCAGCAACAATAAAAAAAAACAAAGCTTACAAACTGCAGAGATCATGATTTTAAAAAACATTTCTGAAAGGTACACTAGCATCACAGTACTTTATATTGAAGTGTTGGAATGTAGGAATGGACCAACCAATTTGCACACAGCAGGCCCCAATAAACAACAATGTGATAATGACCAGAGTATCTTGTTTTTGTGATGTTGATTGAGGGATTAATATTGACATGGACACCAGGGATAACCCCCTCGCTCTTCTTCAAAACAGCACCATGGGATCTTTGCAATATGCTTCGTGCTGTTAGAAGCACTGATACAAAGTTCAGTGACATTGAGCAAGAATCGAGGCAAACTGGGTCCCAGTTTAATCTCTCAATTGAAAGACAGCACAGAATTCCCTCAGCATTGCACTGGAGTATCAGCCTAGATTTTGTACTAAAGACTGGAGAATGACTTGAACCCATAATCCTTTTCACTCAGACAACAGTGTTATTCAGTGAGCCGCAATTGACACCATTTCCTATGGAATATTGGGTTGATTCTGCAACTTGCACTCCTGTTGATCAAGGCTTTACCCTAATGAACAGTAATTTTAGTCTTATACTGTTTTCATTCAAAGAATATGGGTGGCATGGTGGCACAGTGGCACAGTGGTTAGCACTGCTGCCTCACAGCACCAGGGTCCCGGGTTCAATTCTGGCCTCGGATCACTGATTGTGTGGAGTTTGCACATTCTCTCCCTGTTTGCGTGGGTTTCCTTAGCGTGTTCTTGTTTTCTCCCGCAGTCCAAAGATGTGTGTGTTTGGTTGATTGGCCATGCTAAATTGACCTGAGTGTTAAGGGGAATTGGTGGGGTAAATGTGTGGGGTTACAGGAAGAGAGCCTGGATGGGATTGTGGTCACTCCAGACTTGATGGGCCGAATGGCCTCCTTCTGTTCGTGGGGGTTTAAGGGGAAATATTACTTTTGTTTGATTTATATGCCTCTAAGGATTTTGGCATTCAGATATAGATAATCGGGCTCGTGATTTTTTTCAGTGTACAATATCACACAGCTATTGTTTTAATTGTGCACAAATAAAAAACAATGCTTCTTAAATTATTACACCTCTAGAGAGATTTCACTGTAATTGGATCTCTATGTTAAAAAGTAATTGGATGTAACCATTATGATATGATTCCACAAAAAAGTCAGACATATTACTAAATCAACCGAATAACTATGTGGCAAAACAATCATATTAAACTATTTTGCTTAGGAATGAACAGACAGTGCTGCAATTTGAATGATTATAGGTAGCCTTTGTGAAGTTACCAAACCATTAAGAAAATGAAAAGAATTCTAAGGGTCTTTATATTTAATGTTTAAAGGATTTTTCACTCTATTACATGGCATATGCTGGCATTCTATTTATAACATTATTTAACTCCCTGTTCAAAATAAATGGAATTGATTCAGTCACTTGCTGAAGACCGTTGCACGTATTTGCACAGGCTGTGGAAAAGAATTGGTGAAAGCTTTTGAGGTAAATCAGCATTAGTACTTTCCAGCACTAATTTGAATCAATTAAGCATTGCTCTTTTTAGCACTGTTTCATTACAGGTGACTAATTTACCTATTTTTTTTGCTTTATTTGAGTAATTGAATATCCAATGAAGATAAAAGACTGGTTTCAAAATAAATCCTGAGTTTGAAGTCCTAAGAGGAGGCGTGATCACTGATCATACAGGTCCTTGTGTAATGCACATAACATACTTTCAATATGTATTTTGTGTGAAAGAGAATGTTGAACGAAAAACATTTATAACATGGCATGTTGCAGCAGCCATTAGCTTCTGTTATTATTTTTATTGCCTGTGGCTTTTTAATCTGCTCCTTCAGTAGCAGGCTTTACTTCAGGCACCAGGGAAAGGTACTTCATGCCTTCAAGGGTTTTGCTAGCTAACTTTGTGTACTGCTCGCTGTTTTTCAGTTTTTGCTTGTAGTGTCCAAACAGAAATCAGAACTTTTGGATTGAAAGTTAATTTTTGCTGCAGTTGTTGACCTTGATTTCCCTGTTGGGATTTCTGGTTTTATAGATGTTCTAACTGAGGAGGGGACGTTCTTATCAGTAAACTGAAAATAGCAATGAAAAATTCAGAGTAGCAGGGAAAGAACTATCAATTATTTAACAAGAGGAATTACTTCATCCTTTGGCATAGATTTTCTTTTTCAAATTGAGTACACAATCCATTCGCTCTCATTACCCTCCATTTAAATCTTTCTGTAATCTTAAAAATATCCTCACATTTTGTGCTTCAAATTGACAAACATTTTGGAAAATAGAAGGAAATATAATCATTTTCTGCTGGTTTCTTCTGTCCTGGGGCCAGAAATTTATAAGAATATGCCAATCTGCAACAAAACACAGCCATAAGCTTGCTTGGCCAAAATTAAATTCTAATCGATCTGAAGATTTACTGTCATTAGAGTTTGTGACCTTTAAGCTCGTTGTAATGCCAATTGGTCTTGTAGCATAATAATGCATTGTGCATGAGCTGGCATTATGTTCCTGTCTTTATAAAAGAGTGCATTATCCTACTTAACAGGAAAATTGCCACCGGAGACCAGCTCAACATATTAAATTTATGTTAGGAATGAAATGGTATCAAGTTTGAGTAAGTGCATGTGCATTTGATACAATCTCACCTGAGGGGTTGGGTTTGTCGTGAGGATGGTAAATTCCTTTTCTTAAGATGCACATACATAGTCAACACTTGGCTTTTCCAGCTTTGACCTTCTCATTAAGCTTCCATGTTACGTGCATACACCACGATCACCCTCCCCACTAAGATAATCATTGTCATTTAAAGTTTTTTGGGCAGTCCTTCGTATGATGGAGGTGGCTGTGAGATTATCCACTTTGGAGCAGAAACTGGAAGGTGGATTGTTATCTGAACAGTTAAAGTCTGGGAGAGGGAATGTGCAATGAGACTTGGGTTTTCTTGTACACTAGTTACCAAAAGTAAGCATGCAGTAGGTGGTGAGTAAGGCAAATTGGGTATGTTGGCCTTCATAGCAAGAGGATTCAAATACAGGAGCAGAGGAGATATTTTGCTGCAGTTATACAGAGCTTTGGTCAGACAACAAGTGGAACACTGTGCGCAGTTTGATCTTCTTATCTGAGGAAGGATGTTCTTGCTATGGAGGGAGTGCAGCAAAGGTTTACTAGACTGATTCCTGGAATGGTGGGGCTGATGCATGAGGAGAGATTGAGTTGGTTTGGATTATATTTACTAGACTTCAGAAGAATGAGCGGTTAATCCCATAGAAACCTATAAAATAACAGAACTATACAGGGTAGATGCAAGAAAGGTATTTCCAATTGCGGGGGACTCCTGAACCAGCGGTCACAGTCTGAGGATACTGGGTTGGCTACTTAGGACTGAGATGAGGAGAAATTTCTTTACCAGGAGAATTGTGAGCCTATGTAATTCATTACTACAGAAAGCAGTTGAAGCCAAAACATTGTTGGGGTGATTCTCCCAGCCCGCTGTGCTGCTCGAGTGGGGAGATCGGGGCTGGCGGTGGAGGGGTACATTGGGGTTGCCCCGGAGAGGTCTGGGAGGTCAGTGCTTGGGGGGGATGGGGGGTTGGCAAGGGCAGCGATGTGGGTATGCTGTGCTGGCCAGATCGGCGCATGTGTAGTGGCCCGCTCAGTGCTATGCTGTTGGCCTCTCCAGCGGAAATAGGACCCGTCCCCAGATTTTTAGCGTGATTCACGCTAAGGCTCTCTGTGATGCACAGATTGTGGGAGATTCATTTTGAAAATCCCACTAAAAAAAACAGCGGGAGTTACTCCCATTTTTACGCGTATTCAGCACTTCGAATTTTTTTGGGAGAATCATCCTGTATCTTTTCAAGATGGCGTTAGATATAGCTTTGGGAGTTCAAAGGGATCAAAGAATATGAGGCGGAAACAGGAATAGGTTACTGAGTTGGATGGTCAGCCATGATCATAATGAATGGTGAAGCAGGCTCAAAGGGTTGAATGGCCTACTCCTGCTCTTATTTTCTATGTTTCTATGTATGATAGGATTTACATTTTTAAATAGATGTTCTGCAGTATGAGAGAGGCTGAGCAACTATATCACTGAACAATTAAATATAAATGGCTTTAGAAATTATGATTCTTTATCTATCAATTCATGGGATGTGGGCTTTGTTGGCTAGGCCAGCATTCATTGCCATCCCTAGTTGCCCCTGAGAAGGTCATAGAGTCATAGAGTAATAGAGGTTTACAGCATGGAAACAGGCCCTTTGGCCCAACTTGTCCATGCCACCCTTTTTTTTTTAAAACCTCTAAACTAATCCCAATTGCCCACATTTGGCCCATATCCCTCTATACCCATCGTACCCATGTAACTATCTAAATACTTTTTAAAAGATAAAATTGTACCCGCCTCTACTACTACCTCTGGCAGCTTGTTCCAGACACTCACCACCCTCTGTGTGAAAAAATTGCCCTTCTGGACACTTTTGCATCTCTTCCCTCTCATCTTAAACCTATGCCCTCTAGTTTTAGACTCCCCTACCTTTGGGAAAAGATATTGATTATCTGTCTTGTCTATGCCCCTCATTATTTTATAGACCTCTATAAGGTCACCCCTCAGCCTCCTATGCTCCAGATAAAAAAGTCCCAGTCTATTCAGCCTCTCCTTATAACTCAATCCATCAAGTCTTAATAGCATCCTAGTAAATCTTTTCTGAACTCTTTTTAGTTTAATAATATCTTTTCTATAATAGGGTGACCAGAATTGCACACAGTATTCCAAGTGTGGCCTTACCAATGTCTTGTACAACTTCAACAAGACGTCCCAACTCCTGTATTCAATGTTCTGACCGATGAAACCAAGCATGCCGAATGCCTTCTTCACCACTCTGTCCACCTGTGACTCCACTTTTAAGGAGCTATGAACATGTACCCCGAGATCTCTTTGTTCTGTAACTCTCCCCAACACCCTACCATTAACTGAGTAAGTCCTGCCCTGGTTCAATCTACCAAAATGCATTACCTCCCATTTGTCTAAATTAAACTCCATCTGCCATTCGTCAGCCCATTGGCCCAATTGATCAAGATCCCACTGCAATTGGAGATAACCTTTCTCACTGTCCACCATGCCACCAATCTTGGTGTCATCTGCAAACTTACTAACCATGCCCCCTATATTCTCATCCAAATCATTAATATAACTGACAAATAACAGTGGGCCCAGCACTGATCCCTGAGGCACACCGCTGGTCACAGGCCTCCAGTTTGAAAAACAACTCTCTACAACCACCCTCTGGCTTCTGTCAAGAAGCCAATTTTGTATCCATTTAGATACCTCACCCTGGATCACATGAGATTTAACTTTATGTAACAACCTACCATGCGGTACCTTGTCAAAGGCCTTGCTAAAGTCCATGTAGACAACATCAACTGCACTGCCCTCATCTACCTTCTTGGTTACCCCTTCAAAAAACTCAATCAAATTTGTGAGACATGATTTTCCACTCACAAAGCCATGCTGACTGTCCCTAATCAGTCCTTGCATCTCTAAATGCCTGTAGATCCCGCCTCTCAAAATACCTTCCAACAATTTACCCACCACAGATGTGAGGCCAACTGGCCTGTAGTTCCCAGGCTTTTCTCTGCAGCCCTTTTTAAACAAAGGCACAACATTTGCCACTCTCCAATCTTCAGGCACCTCACCCGTGACTATCGATGATTCAAATATCTCGGCTAGGGGACTCACAATTTCCTCCCTAGCCTCCCACAACGTCCTGGGATATACCTTATCAGGTCCCGCAGATTTATCTACCTTGATGCGCTTTAACGCTTCCAGCACCTCCTTCTCTCTAATATGTACACTCCTCAAGACATCAATATTTAATTCCCCAAATTCCCTAACATCCATGCTTTTCTCAACAGTAAATACTGATGAGAAATATTCATTTAGGATCTCACCCATCTCTTGTGGATCCGCACATAGATGACCTTGTTGATCCTTAAGAGGCCCTACTCTCTCCCTTGTTACTCTTTTGCCCTTTATGTACTTGTAGAAGCTCTTTGGATTCTCCTTTGCCTTATCTGCCAAAACAATTTCGTGTCCCCTTTTTGCCCTCCTGATTTCTCTCTTAACTCTACTCCTACACCCCTTATACTCTTCAAGAGATTCACTTGATCCCAGCTGCCTATGCACGTCATGTGCCTCTTTCTTCTTCTTGACCAGAGCCTCAATATCCTGAGTCATCCAGGGTTCCTGACTTCTGCCAGCCTTGCCCTTCACTCTAAGAGGAATGTGTTTACGCTGAACCCTGGTTAACACACTTTTGAAAGCATGCCACTTACCAGACATCCCTTTTCCTTCCCACAGACTCCCCCAATTAACTTTTGAAAGTTCCTGCCTGATACCATCAAAATTGGCCTTGCCCCAATTTAGAATATTAACTTTTGGGACAGACCTATCATTCTCCATAGCTATCTTAAAACTAATAGAATTATGGTCACTGGTCCCAAAGTGATCCCTCACTAACACTTCTGTCACCTGCCCTTCCTTATTCCCCAAGAGGAGGTCAAGTTTTGCCCCCTCTCCAGCTCGGGCCATCCACATACTGAATGAGAAATTCCTCCTGAATACACTCAACAAATTTCTCTCCATCCAACCCTCTATGGATGTCCCTGTCAATGTTGGGAAAATTAAAATCTCTGACTAATACCACCCTATTTTTCTTGGAACTATCTGTAATCTCCTTACATATTTGCTCCTCAATTTCCCGCTGACTATTTGGGGGCCTATCGTACAATCCTATCAAAGTGACTTCCCCCTTCTTATTTCTCAGTTCTACCCATATAGACTCAGTGGCCGAACCCTCGGATATATCCCCCCTCAGTACGGCTGTGATGCTTTCCCTAATCAAAAGTGCAACTTCCCCTCCTCTCTTACCTCCTGTTCTATCTTTCCTATAGCATCTGTACCCTGGAACATTAAGCTGCCAGTCCTGTCCCTCCCTTAGCCATGTTTCAGTAATTGCTATAATATCCCTGTCCCACGTACCCATCAATGCCCTGAGTTCATCTGCCTTGCCCGTCAGGCCTCTTGCATTGAAATGAATGCAGTTTAATCTGGACTTCCCTTGCTCTCTGGTGAGCTTCTGGGATTTTGACCCAGTAACAGTGAAGGAACGGTGACATATTTCCAAATCAGGGTGGCGAGTAGCTTGGAGGGAAATATTTAGGTGGTGGTGTTCTCATTTGTCTGCTGCCCTTGTCATTTCATATGGTAATGGTCATGGGTTTGTAAGGTGCTAATTGATGAATTCCTGAATTGCATCTTTCAGATGGTACACACTGGTGCAACTGTGCGTTCATGGTGGAGGGTGTGAATGTTTGTCGATGTGGTGCCATTCAAATGGGCTGGTTGGTGATGCACTATCAATTAGGCAAAAGACTACTTGTGTGCCAATACAACTGTAGGCTTTTATTCATAACAGAATCAGGAGCACATCCCAACAGGTAACCGACCTGAACTGAACAAGGGGGAGGAGACAGCCACCTTTATACTAGGTGACGAGGGGAGGAGCCGAGCCGGCAGGGGATGTGTCCAGGCATAACAAACACACAACAGTGGTCCATGTAGGACAAAGGCACAACTGAAGTCCACGACATTCACCCCTCCTTTAAAAAAAAACACGGGGTGAAGCAGAAACAATATCACAAGTCCAGACGAACCGGTGGCTTGATCCGCCGTTGCGATCGTCGTAGTGCAGGTTGCAGAGTCATCCGAGCAGGGAGTGGTGTCAGTCCAGGCTCCTTGCAGTCTGGTCGAGAGGAGGCGCCAGGTGCTGTGAGGCGGACCCATCCATCGTCCCATCCAGTAGTCGGGTACTGCGTGGCGACGGCACCGGCGACTCAAGCGAACTGTACATAGGGGTGAGGGGAGTGGGCTGTGGCCCTGGTGGCGTATGGAGAACAGTTGGAACTGGCGCTGGGGAGTGGAGGGCTGTAGCGGGCTCTGGGCGCTCGACACAAGGGACAGAGGGGCGGAGGGACGTGGTGGCCTCAGGGGCACCCGCGGGTGCCAGGTCGCAGACAGAGACCGTGTCCTCCCGCCCGTCAGGGTACGCTACATAAGCGTATTGAGGATTAGCGTGGAGCAATTGGACCTCCTCGACCAAGGGGTCTGCCTTATGGGTCCGGACATGCTTCCGAAGCAGAACGGGCCCCAGGGACATCAGCCAAGCTGGGAGCGAAGTACCCGAGGAGGACTTTCTGGGAAAAGTGAACATCCGCTCGTGAGGGGTCGTATTGGTCGCTGCACACAAGAGTGACCTAATGGAATGTAATGCGTCCGGAAGGACGTCTTGCCAACGGCTGACTGGAAGGCTCCTAGACTGTAGCGCTAATAGAACAGCCTTCCAGACGGTTGGGTTCTCCCACTCTACTTGACCATTACCCCTGGGGTTATAGCTAGTGGTGCGGCTGGAGGCAATGCCTTTGGCGAGCAGGTACTGCCGCAGCCTGTCACTCATGAATGAGGACCCACGGTCGCTATGAATATAGGATGGAAAGCCGAACAGGATGAAGAGCGTGTTCAGGGTCCGAATCACCGTAGCTGTGGTCATGTCCGGGCAGGGGAAGGCAAAAGGGAAACGCGAGTATTCGTCGATGACATTCAGAAAATAAACATTGCAGTTAGAGGAAGGGAGGGGGCCTTTAAAATCAATGCTGAGGCGCTCAAACGCGCGAGTGGCCTTTATAAGGTGCGCCCCACCTGGCCGGTAGAACTGCGGTTTGCACTCTGCGCCTGGTAATTGTCCGGATTTCCTCGAGGGAGTAGGGTAGGTTATGGGCTTTGACAAAGTGGAAAAATCTGGTGACACCCGGATGACAAAGGTCATTATGGAGGGACTGTAGCTGGTCCAGTTGGGCACTGGCACATGTTCCACGGGACAGGGCGTCTGGGGGCTCATTGAGCTTCCCAGGCCGGTACATGATTTCATATCTGTAGGTGGAGAGCTCAATCCTCCATCGCAAGATCTTGTCATTCTTAATCTTGCTCCTCTGCCTGGTGTTAAACAGGAAGGCAACGGACCGAATGAAGGCCCGGTCTTCCGCCCGGTCTTCCGCAGGCCTGCAATCTGGGGTGAGATTATCAAATAAAGCGGGGGGGCGGGTAATCTTGAGGGTCGAGAGACTGCAGGTGGTGTGCGGGGGGCGCTGCAGTGACGGCGCCTTGCAGACAGAGAACGGGGGATAAGGGCCATCATACTGCAGGGTGACGCTCCTATGATGGGGGAGGAAATCTAACCCCAGCAGTACAGCCGCGCAGAGTCGTGGCAGCACGAGCAGCCGAAAACGCTCGTAGACTGTGCCCTGTACCGTCAGCATCACCAAACAGCACCCGAGGACCTCCACTGAGTGGGAATTCGAAGCCATGGAGATGGTCTGGCTCCAGGGCCGCACGGGAAGGGCATATCGACGCACTGTGCGAGGGTGTATAAAACTTTCTGTGCTCCCGCAGTCGAACCGGCAGTTTTCTGCATGGTCATTTACCTTGATCTCCATTATTGACCTGGAGAGTTGGTGAGGCTGCGACTGGTCCAGGCAAATCGATGCCACCGTCGAATCCAGGAAGAATCCATCTTCGTCCGCGTCTGATGATGTCACGGATAAAGGTTTCCTGCTCGGTGCGTCTTGATGACAGCATCCAAGATGGCGACTCCCGCACATCTGGCGACCGCATCAAAGATGGCGCAGCCGCCGACTGCATTAAAGATGGCTGCGCCCGTGGAACACACGTGGCGCCACGAGACTTCGGGATCGGCTTCGTCCGGCAGGCTTTAATGAAGTGGCCTAGCTTACCGCATCCGGAGCAGATCGCATCCTTCGCTGGGCAGCGACGCCGAGGGTGCTTGGATAGGCCACAAAAGTAGCATTTGGGCCCCACTGGAACAGCCGTCGCGGTGGAACCGTCGATGGAACAGGATGCGGGGTAGGCCCCGAGATTGCGAGAGGCCGCTTCTAGCGATTCAGCCATCGTGGCCATTTTCTGGAGATCCAGGTCATCCTGTTCAAGCAGACGCTGCCGAATGTAAGTAGACTCAACACCCGCAACGTAGGTGTCGCGGATCAGGTCCTCCGTGTTCTGAGCTGCTGAAACAGCCTTACAGTCGCAAGCTCGAGCTAGGACCCGCAGGGCGCGCAGAAATTGGGCGCACGATTCTCCTGGCTGCTGCTTGCGGGTAGCCAGGAGATGTCTGGCGTAGACCACGTTAGGGCTCTTTCGAAACTGCCCTTTTAAGAGTTATATAGCGTCCGCGTATGTAGTAGTGTCCCGGAAGATACCGTAGACTGCATCGCTTACCCGGGCGCGGAGCACGTGGAGCTTAGCTCCGTCGGAGTCGACGGCCACAGCGGCATCGATGAATGCTTCAAAGCAGTCCAGCCAATGGTCAAATTTATCAGAGACTCCGACCTCTTGAGGGTCTAATGTTAACTTGTCGGGTTTTAAAAGCTGCTCCATGTCGGTCAAATGTTATGAATAAAATTGATGCACTATCAATTAGGCAAAAGACTACTTGTGTGCCAATACAACTGTCGGCTTTTATTCATAACAGAATCAGGAGCACATCCCAACAGGTAACCGACCTGGACTGAACAAGGGGGAGGAGACAGCCACCTTTATACTAGGTGACAAGGGGAGGAGTCGAGCCGGCAGGGGATGTGCCCAGGCATAACAAACACACAACGGTGGTCCATGTAGGACAAAGGCACAACTGAAGTCCACCACAGTTGGCCTGAATGGTGTCATCTTCTTGAGTGTTTTTGGAGCTGTACTCATCCAGGCAAGTGGGGAGTGTTACATCTTACCCCTGACCTGTGCTTTTTAGATGGTGAACAGGCTTTGTACGGGTGACGGGTTGGGGGGGGAGGGGTGAGTGGGAGCTGGTCAGAAGGTGAGTTACTTTCCGCAGGATTCCTTAGCCTCTGGCCTGCTCTTATAGTCATAGTATTTATATACTTAGTTCAGTTCAGTTTCTGGTCAAAGGTAATCCCCAGGATGTCGATAGTGTGGGATTTGGCAATGGTAATGCTATTAAATATCAAGGAGCAGTATTAGAAACATAGAAACATAGAAGATAGGAGCAGGAGGAGGCTATTTGGTCCTTCAAGCCCGCTCCGCCATTCATCACGATCATGTGTGATTGTCCAACTCAATAGCCTAATCCTGCCTTCTCACCATAACCTTTGATCCCATATACCCCAAGTGCTATATCTAGCCACCTGTGAATATACTCAATGTTTTGACATCAAATACTTCCTGTGGTACTGAATTCCACAGGCGCACCACTCCTTGGGTGAAGAGATGTCTCCTCATCTCTGCCCAAAATGGTCTACCCCGAATCCTCAGACTGTGACCCCTTAGATTCTTTCTTGTTGGAAGTGGCCATTGACTGGCACTAGTGTGGTGTGACTGTTGTTTACCAGCTGTCGCCTAAGCCTGGATATACTCCAGGTTTTGCTGCATTTGTACATGGACTGCTTCTGCATCTTGACAGTCTTGAATGGTGCTGAATTTTTTGCTATCATCAGCAAACATCCCCACCTCTGACCGTATGATGGAAGGCAGGTCATTGATGAAGCAGCTGAAGATGGTTGGACCGAGGACACTAACCTGAGGAACTCCTGTTGTGATGTCCTGGGACTGAGCTGATTGACCTCCAACCACCACACTCTCTTCCCTTGTGTCAGGTATGACTCCAATCAGTGAGAGTTTTCCCCTTGATTTCCATTGCCTCCAGTTTTGCTCAGGCTCCTTGATGCCACGTTTGAGCAAATGCTGCCTTGATGTCAAAGGCAGTCACTCTCACCTCCCCTCTGGAGTTCAGCTGTTCTGTTTGAGCCATGGCTGTAATGAGGTCAGGGGCTGTTGAACCCAAACTGAGTGTCAGTGAGCAGGTTATTGCGAAGCAAGTGCCACTTGAGAGTACTTTTGATGACCCCTTCCATCACTTTACTGATGATTGAGGGTAGACAGATGAGCAGTAATTGGCCTAGAAATTATCAGTCGAGAAGGGATTTATTAGATGATGTTACTGGATGTCTATCAATTATTCTACAAATTGTGGTGGCTCACTTAAGTCCAGCATGCAGAGTAAAGGGCAGCCTGAATCAATTGATGCAGAAATGGGGAGAGCACATCTGACATCCACCAGTGACAGCAGCACTGGGCAATACATCTGAGATTGACCTTTAACCATCAATTCATGATCATTTGGATCTTCTTATGGTGTGGTTGATTATATATTGATACTTAAAAGTTTTAAGTATATCATTACTTTGTGAAGGTCTCTGACTACTTAATAAACTGACTGTTTTCAATCTTTTGTGTGATAGAGATGAGACAAGAGCTAAAATGGAATGGTGGAACAGGCTCAGGGCTGAATGGCTCACTCCGGTCCTACTGGTCCCATGTGATCTTGTCTTGCAACAATGACGGTCAGATGACAATGACGCAAAGGATGACATCTAGATTTCCCTTTATTTAGCTTGTTCATAATCACTCCCTTCATTACAACAAGTAGTGCAACACAGCAATGAAATCACTGTCCCTTTCAGCAATCCTATCATTAACATTGTCCTATCTCATACTTAGTGCTCAGCATGACTCATGTTTCCATTGGTTGCTGGCTCAATCTTTCAAACATACTAAATCCACCTTTTTGAATGAAAGCTTTATCAAAGGCATTTGTCCTTTGCTCCATAGTGGGTCAAAGATCAAAGAATTGATCTTTGCTAACTCTATTGGTTAAACAATGGTGTAGAGTACAGCTTTCATTGTGATCACTTTTTGAATGTTTCTTGTCATCAGCGGATTAATTCTCCATCTCCTTTAAGATAGATGGGTTCACCATGAGGAACTGGAAATTATGTAAAGAAATTCACGACACTGAGGTTGGACCAATAATCAAGAGAACACAAATTCAAATCACATTGTGGTAGTTTTAAGAATTTATGAATTCAATTGAAAAAAAAAGAAATATAAACTTGGTAACACAGGCAGTATCGATGACTGATTGTTACAAGAATCCAACTGCTTCACTAATGCCTTTTTAAAGAAGGAAATCTGTTTTCCTTCTCTGGCCTAGCCTTTATGTCACATCAAACAACAATGCAGTTGATTCTGAACTACCCTCTGAAGCAGCCTAGCGAACAATGCACACACCTCAAAAGGTACAAAACAAACTCGACTTGGGCTATTTCTACTGCAGCTGAAAAGACTTAAAGAACATTTAACAGAGGCTGTTAAAATTATGAAGGATTTTGACAGGGTGAATAGCTAATAATAATTCCTTTTGTTCGGGGAGTTCATGACAAGGGTTTGCCAATTTAAATATCTTTGTACAAAACTGATGGAGCATGTAATACTTTCCATGTAAGTATATAAGACAGAGAACAATATGTCTTTTTAGGTAGACAACTATTTAAATCAATGAACACTTTGGTATAGGGAGGATAAGGCAGCAGTATTAAATTTGGATTGCTCTCACACAGAGTTGGCACCTTCTCTGTGATAATTGCCTCGGTTCTAATTGTAAGAACTGTAATGTCACTTGCATATAGTCTCTGAAAGGTTTGAACACTTTTACCAATTACCTGAGAGTCATTTAAAATGTGAGCCAATAGGGGGCACAGGCCACTTGTGGACAGTGCTCTCAAGGCTTCATTATTTGTCCAGTTAGTGACATCTAAAAGAAAAGAGATTTGTGCTTGGATCAGGTCTTTGATGACCTCAGAATATCCAAAATTACTTTTTATTCAATTAAGTGATTTGAAGCATATTAGCTGTGGCAATGTTAGACATGCGACAGCCAATTTATTCTCAGTAAGGTCCCACAAACATCAAATGTTACAGTGACAAGATAATCTAATTTTAATAACGTTACAGGTGGAAGATACACATTGGCTGGGCTACTGAGGGGAAGTACTCTACTCTTCTTTGAATAGTGTCACAGAATCCTTTGTTTTCATCTGAGAAGGGCCTTGTTGCAATGTCTCATCAATATAATGCCATCTTTGACAGTGTCGTGCTCCCTTGGTACTGTACTCAATTAAGTTTCAGCCTGAATGACAGGCTCGAATCCCTAAAGCGGAGGGGGGCGGGAGGACACAACTTCCTGACTCAGTGGTAAAAGTCCTACTGCTGAGAAGAAGGTGACACTATTGCTAAGTGCTCCAGAACCAAAGAAATAAGTCCTGTGCAGAGTTGGTTGCCGTAAGTAATAAAAGGCCGTAATAGCTCCTATGTTGTAATCTAACCATCTCAACACTTGTACAGTAGGACACCAGACTTACTACACAATTGTTGTTCACCACTTCTTTTGACTTTGAACAGATGGTTTAGCTGCTTAAGAAAAAAAATTGTCCCACTTTGCTCTCAGCCAAATCTATCACCCTGCAGTCATACAAATGAGATAGAAATTGCAACAAGAAGCTATGAACCAACAATATACAGTGTGACTTGATTTCTTCATATGGATTATGGAATGTAGTAGAAAATTGAATACTAAACCATTGGGAACACAAGTTAGCAATACCCTAAATGGATGAAAAATCATTGGTATTATACTATGTAGATGTAGCCTTTGGGGCTACAAATGTTATGTTCTGGTGTGATTAGTGGCCACCCTAAATATTGTCTGCCAGACTTGCAGTAAAGTTTGAAAATGGCCAATAACGTACTTAACAACTATGTTTATCACATTTCTAATCTTTCTATGATATTGGATGCTTTAACTTTAAGGCTGCTTATTCTCCCACGATATTTGCTTCTACCTTCACTCATCAAACTGTAAGTTTAAAAAAATCTATATCTAAGATTTATGGAGTTCACTTTTTTTGCAATAACTCCCCTCACCCACCCCCCCATTTGGATTTCAGATAAGGTTCTAGAGATTTAACCATATGGTAAGAAAGAATACTTCAAATGATTAATTCAGAAAGTTCATTAACTATTAAAAAGGTAACAAGTCATAAAGATAAAAGCAATTAACAGCAATTAGCAGTAATTAACAGTAAGCGGAAGCTTAACTTTAACACTTGAACAGGTTTATCATCACCCTTCTCAGACCAAGTCGTGAAGTGACAACTCCAAAAACAGCTCTTAGCACTTCTCCATAAATATCACTCTCTTTCCACATCTCCTTTTCTCTGTCTTTTGTAAATATCTTTCTCTCCTTCTCGCTACCCACGTCTTTCTCTTTACGTCCCTTCGCATCTCTTTGCTCTGCCTTTCTCTGTCTGTCTGTCTCTGCCCTCTTTTCCTCTCTGTCTTCCCTTACAAAGAATAGCTTCTCAAGATCACTTTCTTATACCTTAGAATATTGAAAGCCCACCTCAGCTGATTGTTGGAAAATAGCCAATTGGTCTATAACTGTCAATAATGAAATGCAAATCAGCCCATTGATTTTTAGTTAATTATGCACATTGTCTCAGCTTTAAGATAATGCTTCTTCTCAAACTATGTCTCTTATCTTGAGGTAGGCTTGAATGTTGACCAATAATTGGTCAACATAGCTGTCTATCATTTAGAGTTGAGATCCCTTACGAAAGGATTTGTTCAGTCTAAAGTAAAAGTAAAGATACAGCAGGATATAGATCGGTTTGGAGACTTGGGCAGAGAGATGGCAGATGGAGTTTAATCCAGACAAGTGTGAGGTCATGCATATTGGAAGGTCCAATAAAGATAGGAAATATACAGTAAATGGCAGAACCCTTAAGAGTATTGATAGGCAGAGGGATCTGGGTGTACAGGCACACAGGTCACTGAAAGCGGCAACGCAGGTGGAGAAGGTAGTCAAGAAGGCATATGGCATGCTTGCCTTTATTGGCCGGGGCATTGAGATTAAAAATTGGCAAGTCATGTTTCAGCTTTATAGAACCTTAGTTAGGCCACACTTGGAATATAGTGTTCAATTCTGGTCGCCACACTACCAGAAGGATGTGGAGGCTTTGGAGAGGGTACAGAAAAGATTTACCAGGATGTTGCCTGGTATGGAGGGCATTAGCTATGAGGAGAGGTTGGAGTTTGTTCCCCCTGGAACAACAGAGGTTGAGGGGTGACCTGATAGTAGTTCACAAGATTATGAGGGGCATGGACAGAATGGGTAGTCAGAAGCTTTTTTTCCCAGGGTGGAAGAGTCAATTACTAGGGGGCATAAGCTTAAGGTGCGAGGGGCAATGTTTAAAGGAGATATACGAGGCAAGTTTTTTAAATAAAGGGTGGTGGATGCCTGGAACTCGCTGCCAGGGGAGGTAGTAGAAGCAGAGACGATAGTGACTTTTAAGGGACATCTGGACAAATACATGAATAGGATGGAAATAGAGGGATATGGTCCCCAGAAGGGTAGGGGGTTTTAGTTCATTCGGGCAGCATGGTCAGTCTTGGAGGGCTGAAGGGCCTGTTCTTGTGCTGTAATTTTCTTTGCCCTTTGTTCTGAAGTAAAGTTTATTTATTAATCACAAGTAACGCTTACATTAACACTGAAATGAAGTTACTGTGAAATTCCCCGAGTCACCACAGTCTGGCGCCTGTTTAGGTCAATGCACCTAACCAGCACGTCTTTCAGAATGTGGGAGGAAACTGGAGCACCCGGAGGAAACCCACTCAGACACGGGGAGACCCCCTAGTCAAACTTAATGTTCATATTACCTTTTTATTTTGTGGCTTGACAAGCACACAATACTCATTCCCTCAGCAGTTTAAGAATCATAGAATCCCTATAGTGCAGAAGGAGGTCATTTGGTCCATCAAATCTGCGCTGACAAAAATCCCCAATCCCTGTAATGCTACATATTTAGCCTAATAATTCCCCTGACACTCAGGGTCAATTTACCATTGCTAATCAACCTAACTAGCACATCTTTGGAGTGTGGGAGGAAACTGGAGCATGTGGAGGAAACTCACACAGGCAGGGGAGGATGTGCAAACTCCACACAGTCACCCGAGGCCGGAATTGAGCCCTGGTTCCTGGTGCTGTGAGGCTGCAGTGCTGACCACTGTGACACTGTGCCACCCATTCTGTATTAATAATCAAGTGTTAATATGTTTATAATTATAAAAATTATAAACATTTGCGTTCCAAATTACATTTCCAGCCTTTCTAACATATCTATTAATGAATTACTTATTCTTTAATTGTCTCACAATTAAGGCTGTCTACTTAACTGATCCATTTGGTTTATAATAATCCTGGTTTAGCTTTTATTAAAATAGCTCCATCAATTTTAGTAGAAAATGCTTAAGAACATATTAATTCAAGCTACAAAATGATAGTCTCAGTAACACTAGTGATATTCAGACTACCAACAATACTCTCTGACTTTCAGAAGTTCTTTCCCATGTCTCTGTGAAAATAATCTGTATTGGTGCAGAAAAACACACAAACATCTATCAACTAGAAAGGGTAATTGTTCCTTTTTGCAGTAGAATGTTCCTCTTTAAATTCTGACTGATTTCCTGGAAAATAACCTGGCCAACAGAAACTTATTTCCAAAAACTCAGCAGTCTGGCAGCATCTGTGGACAGAGAAATAGAGTTAACATTTCAAGAGTTAGCTCCGAAAAAGAGTCAAACGTTACTGGAAACGTTAACTCTGGGTGAGATATTCCAGTCCCGCCCACACTGAGATTGGAAATTCCTACCTGAGGTCAATGCACCTTTCAATCGTCCATCAAATTTTCCGTTCCGCCTGCGATAATGCCTGCGGTGAATTGGACCAGAAAATTTACCCCTTGGACTCTCTGTCCACAGATGCTGCCAGATCTGCTGAGTTTTTCCAGCATTTGTCTGTTTTCATTTTGGATTTTTGCCTTTTTTTTTAGGAATTTATTTACAATGGGAAAGTAAAAAAAATGAAAAAACTAGAAAGCTTTTAGTTTTCATTTAATGAATCAAGAATCATTGAACTGCGTAAGAGCAGCACTGAGAGACTCACCTCTGCTGCAAATTATAACATTGTTGAGCACAGAGCTAATTCCAGCTTGAGGAAGTATATATAATGTTCAAGCACCTTGTGTCAATTGATGTTTTCAGTATGCCTGTTCAAGACGCAGGTAGTTTATCATCAAATGCCTTTAAATTTGGCTCCTCAGAACCCATAGCAGCGATTTTCCCCAAAACAGTGTCAGAAAAGTCTGAAAGCCAACGTTTCACTTTGTTTTTCTCAGCGAGCTACCCCGCACAGTTTTCCCACACTCTGTCAATTTTATTGGCAGTCGGGAGTTTAACACTGGTGGAAGGGTGGAGGGGCCGGGGGTGCGGGGGGGGGGGGGGCGGTGATGGGGTGGGGAGTGCAGAGCCTAAGCTCCCCAGGAAAACTGGCTGAAGACTGCTCAGGGCGCCATTGTGCAGGTGCCCCAATCTCCCGGTGTACTGGAGGATTTCCTGCCATCTCCCCACCACCCCTTTGCAGAGCTCCATCCTTGCCTCCCCCCATGCAGAGCTCCCTCTTTGCCTCTCCCCCTTACAGAGCACCCCCGATTGCGCCCCCCCCCCCCCGCCCATCATAGCCCCATCCCAACCTCAGGATCCACCCCTACTCAAGCCCCATTCCCTTGGCACTATCATGGTGCATGGTGGGCAGCGCCAGATCCATGGGCTTCAAGGACCTCCACGCCCACTGGCATGGTCCCTGTAGGTGGGGACCATGAGTGATTCGGGGGAAACGTCCGTGCCGGATACGTTAAGGTAATTTAAATCATGACATTAATAAAGGGCGTGAAGCATGCCAAAAAACTTGTCAGGAGGATTGTTTTCGCACCCGGCACAAAAGCCTCATGCGCTATCTTCCCGGACAACTGCGCCAATCAATTGGTGCAGCGGGCCAGAAAGATTGCACTCCTTACGTTGGGCATCATTAATGCCTTCAAAAATGCATCTCTACCTCATGCACACAATTTTGGTGTGAGCTGCACCAGAGACTATTTTGATAAGACCATTAACAATTGCACAGGGAACGTCTGCTGGAAATATGCAGAGTAGCCATGAACTTTATCTGATGCCACCGCTGTCATTTTAGAGTTCAAGGGAGAGGCTGAGATGGATCACTACTTGGCCTCTGCCATTTCCAGTGCCTAGGTTGATGGCAGGTGATCCACCCGGTTTTATTCTTATTTGACTTATTTGTATCAAGCTACTACAGAAAAGTCGTTTGTTAGATCGTTTCAGAGTACAGTTAGGCGTCAATCAAATTGCTTTGGGTCTGGAGTCACAAGTAGGCCACACTGGGTCAGGATGCCAGATTTCCTTTCCTGCAGGACCAAATAGATGCTTGAGGCAATCCAGTAGCCTCATGATCATCATTACTGACTCAGTTTTTATTCCAGATTTATTTAATAATTGAACTTAAATTGTTGTGGTGGGATTGGAACTCATGGGGCCTTGGGACTCTGGTTTTCTAGCCCAGTAATATTACCACTGTTGCAGTTCTTGAGGGTCCAAAAGGAGCAGTGCACAAGTGTGGCCTTGAGATCAGGACAGTAAGGGAAACCAAGCGACGCATGGCTACACTATTTGCATTTATATGTCAAATAGGATTGTGAATGAGGGAGAAGTAGGATATGGGAAGGGGGATGAGGTAGGAGTGTATTGTAATCTTCGATGGTTTGAGCCCTTGGTCATGACCTGAACAATGGCTACTCAAATTAAGGTTAAGGACAAGCAGCAATACCTGTCTGCCACTTCCATGACCCCCTACCAGTTAGGTTGTGCTTCTGCTTAAGTGACAACTTATCCCACACAAAGTGGGCACTGAGTGTGCTGAAATGGTTTTGGCTGATGGACTTACAATGGTTGAATATCTGGCAGTGTCTGGAAGCTGTGAGATTATGAGGCCTGTATGTGAGGTTGAGATGAAACTATGAATGTGTGGTATGATTCATGGTGAATGGAGATTATAGATAGGTGATGGGGGTATGGTGCACTGAACCAACTAACCTAACTAGTATCTCCCACTGCTCAGGTTGGCATTTGAAAATTAAGTCACTGACATTGACCAATTTTATGAAATCATTGAAATGCATATATACCCTGTGGGCTTAGCTCCTAGCATTAGGCATAGCTATTTGTTCTCTCTGCCTTTGCACAAATTGTCAAGAGAACCATTTGCTCCTGGTAAATTGAGAACCTTACTTCTCCTCGCCACCTCCACCACCAGTGCCTCCAGTACAGCATCTTAAAATCATGGAGCACCATCTTGCCTGTTTCTTTCCCCGTCATTCGCTATTCTTCCTGCTCAGGCTCTCTTCCACATACATTTCCACAGCCACTTTTAAGAAGAGCAGAATGGTTTCAGGTCATGCAAATGTTAGGGACTTGAAATAGTTTCAAATAATTCATAGTTGTGCTTGTGGGTGTTTGGAATAAGATGTGGCTTTAAGCTAATGCTTAATTTGGGGGAGGTGATGGCCTAGTGGTATTATCGCTAGACTATTAATCCAGAAACTCAGTTAATATTCTGGGGACTCAGGTTTGAATCCCGACATGGCAAATGGTGGAAATTGAATTCAATAAAAAACATCTGAAATTCAGAATTTAATTTGAATTCAATAAAAAAATATGGAATAAAGAATTTACTGTTGACCGTGAAACCTTTGTCGATTTTCGGAAAAACTCACCTCGTTCACTAATGTCCTTTAGCGAAGGAAATCTGCCGTCCTTACCTGTCTGGCCTACATGTGACTCCAGAGTCACAGCCAATGTATTGACTCTCATCTGCCCTCTGAAATGGTCAAGTGAGACACTCAGTTCAAGGGCAACTAGGGATGGACAATAAATGCTGGCCCAGCCAGCGACACCCATATCCCACAAATGAATAAAAAAAAGATTGTCGGAAAAATCCATCTGGTTCACTAATGTCCTTTACGGAAATAAATCTGCCGTCCTTACCTGGTCTGGCCTAAATGTGAATCCAGAACCACAGCCAATGGGATTGACTCTCCACTGCCCTCGGGCAACTAGGGATGAGCAATAAATGTTGGCCAGTCAGCGACATCCATGTCACACAAATGAAAAAAATAACTTTATATTTCTGCAGTTGTATGTTGAGGACTTGAGTTTTAGTTTCACTTTAAAAGGTGCCTGTATTTTTAATGAGGTTTTACAACTCTAAAGCAAACTCTAAACAGGGTGTAAAAACATGGGCTGTTGCCAATCAACCAGGGGTCCACAGAGACAGCAAAAACAGTTTGAGTTCAGTTGAAAGAATGTAGCTTAGAAATAAGCAACTTCTCAAAGAATCTTCTGGAACAGAGATGAAGGTAAACTGCAGAGAGCAGGTCCCAAATTAAAGAACATAAAGGTCCTCAAATCAGGGAGTGGGGCAGAAGGAAGTTTCAGGAAGACCTTCTAGTCAAAGGAATAAGGAAAAAGAATCTGGAAAACAGGTCCTGTTCGGTCTTGTTCAGTGCAGTTAAAGGGTGAGGAGCAGAGGAAGACTCCAAAAAGACAAAACGGCAGGAAACAGATGTTAATCAAAGTGGGCTTGTGAAAAGCCACAGATCCAAGGAAACCCGAGGGCTAGTGACATCTTACTATGGGCCTGTGAAGCAGCGATATTCTGTTGACCACTGGGCATCTGAAAGATTGTGTAGAGGATGAAGCTTGAAAACAATGGCGTTCCACAGCCGTGGAACACAGGAAGGAGAGGATGCAATCCTAGAAGTGGATCTTTGGTGAAGACATCTGAGAGGGAGCATCATTTGGGAGAAGATTCCAAGCTCTATTTCTCGAGAGCGAAGATTGGACACCCTGAAATGAAATCCAGAGTTGCAGTGAGACCAGTTGGCTCACAGTGTGACAGTTAATGAGAAATCTCTGGATGTTGTTTTGGGTGATCTGCCACTGTTCACGCCGATGGGATCTTATGGTCTCATCAACAGCCCGCCCCTGCCACGGGTTTCCCGTGGTGTGGGTTGGAGTTAATCAAACCCCACAGACAGTGGCCAGAAAAGACGATCTTCCACCGGCCAATGCTAGGCTGTCTCCCGCCACAAGAAAGATGCCATGGGAATGTCAAAGAATCCCACCCTTGATTTCAGGGTGTGGAGTGTCTGGCCACAGTAGGCCTATTGGTTTACATGGACTGTGTACTTACTGTGCACATTCGAGTATAAGATAGATTTTGTAACTTGTGTTAGGCTTAAAAATCTGAATATATCTCTAAATGTAGAGTTGGAGTGTAGGAGTAGTGCATTATAGTTAATCTTTTTTCGTTTAATATGTTTTATTCTTTTGTTAAAAGTACATCAGCAGTCTCTGTCCCACAAATTTAAACGAAAGATAACCATTATGATCTATCAGGCCAGGTTCCACCCTAGGATCTGACTTGTCCTGTAGTAACATCAGCTAGGATCATAACACTAGTCTTGTGCAAATTTGGGTCTCCTGATTATGTCCAGTCACTCAACAGTGCATTTAGTGCTAGCTGTAAACAGCAATGATGGAATTGATCAAGCAGCATGAAGTTGGCATCTGCATTTGAAGGCTTTGGCCCCACATAATCCGTATGCTTAGAATTTTATCCATCTACTAATGAAAACAAATCCTTTCTGTGGACCATCTTCAAATGAGGATGCCAAACTGTTTCGCTTGGGGTTACGTGGTCTGAATTAAATCCTGAATGCAGCAGTGCTCAGTTAAGGGGCTTGTTGCATATTTTTACTGAAATGCTTAAACATCACCAAGATCTTGTTTAAAAGTTAAATCAGAGCTGCAGATTTTGACAAACGGTTCAGGAAATGTCATTTGTGATAACTGCTAAATATTCCACAACATTTCTCTTACCTTATGCTTTCTATGATGCATCTGTAAAAATTGGTGAAAGTCGTAGTGGATATGCTGAAATTCCTTAGTCTCCTGAGAAAGTAAAGGCATTGAT